>NC_039367.1:37901114-38213220 GCF_003573695.1 Papaver somniferum | reverse complement strand
AGAGGCGTTCTTAGTAAATGTATATTACTCCCTCCTTTACACTACTATATGACCTGCTTATTTTAAAATTCAAACGAATTTTTCTAAAACTACTCTTTAGATTGATTATTGTTGATATAAAAATAATATATAAGTTGATATCCACATTTATATTCGTTACGTAGATGTTTTAAAATGTTTTTCATTAATATAAAATCGTGATATAATTTTAGAGATAAATTATTTCTAAATTTTACTAGTTATTATTGATAAGGGTATCATTTAAAAAAAAATATCTAATAATACTCTAATAGTGGGACGGAGGGAGTAGCTTGTTTTCTTAAGGAAAAAAAACTACAGTGTGTGGCACCGGTTATAGATGACAGATCGGCGACGTATATCATTGTTACACGATGACAAATAAGAGTTGATTTCAAAAATAAACATATTATAGGTAAAATGACATATCACAACATGACATGCTTTTAGCAGGAAAAAAATCATGACACGGGGAGGTTTTAAATCTGAGAATTCGAGATGTGAGAAACTACCTAAGTAATATTATTTTTGTGGAGTTTTCGGACAGTTGATGCGTCAATGTCCAACGTCCGTCTCTTTTTCGGATCTTTGAAGAGGGTAAGATAGAGTCAGAAAAAGAATTCTTTGCATGAGGAATAACCAAATGTTAAAATGAAATTAGAGATTTCTTTAAGCCAAAAATTGGGATGAATCATTCTTCTTCTCATGGGTTTGATCGTCGGAACCCTAACTCCGGCAGCTTATCATCTTCCGAGTATCTCGGCGGAAGTTTGAGAAGTGGGATTGACTTGGTAGTACGACCATTAGACTCTACGAGTTCTCTTTCTTTTCCTGCGACAAACTCGAGCAACCTAACTATCCATGAACATCCATCAATTACTAACCTAATCAAAGCTTAACACCCATCAGCATTGCTTCCACTATACCTGAACCAAATCCCAACTCGTTAACCCAGGAAAACCAGCTACCGAATACTCCAATCCCAAACATATTCAAACTGAAAATGTGGGGGTCTAACAACCACATCCAACAATTTGTTTGCCAATCTGAGAGGACTTACTCCGATACACTTTCTAGAGAATCAACTAGACAGTCAGACTCAATCTAGAGTAAAGTATATCAAAGACTTTAAATATCTCTAACTCTTAATTCAATCCGCAATCAACAAATAGAAATCTGCGAGCCCGATTGAATATAAGAGGAGTTACTTGAACGGTACCAGAGACCAATGTTTAAGTACCAATCAATGTAAATCAACAACCAAAGGTTGGATATTCTAGTTGATTGATCTTAACGCACAACCTGTGATATTTCAATTATATAACAAAATATAATGCGGAAAAGAAATAACACAGACACCAGAATTTTGTTAACGAGGAAACCGCAAATGCAGAAAAAACCTGGGACCTAGTCCATATTGAACACCACACTGTACTAAGCCGCTACAGACACTAGCCTACTACCAATTAACTTCGGACTGGACTGTAGTTGAACCCTAATCAATCTCACACTAATTCAAGGTACAGTTGCGCTCCTTACGTCTTTGATCCCAGCAGGATACTACGCACTTGATTCCTTAGTTGATCTCACCCACAACCAAGAGTTGCTAGGACCCAAAGTCGAAGACTTGATAAAAAAATATGTCTCACACAGAAAAGTCTATAGGATTGAATAAATCTGTCTCCCACAGAAATACCCAAGAGTTTTTGTTTCGTCTTTGTGAACATGAACCAATTGATAAACCGGACTTATATTCCTGACGAACAGCCTAGTATTATCAACCACCTCACAATAATCTAAGTGTATGGTGGCGAAACTAGAAATTGTGGAATCACAAACGATGAGACGAAGATGTTTGTGATTACTTTTTATCTTGCCTATCGGAGAAATTAATCTCGAGTCAATTATTTCAATTGTACTCAATGCGATAGAATCAGGCAAGATCAGAACAAGCAACTACAAGAGAAATATTTGGGTCTGGCTTCACAATCCCAATGAAGTCTTTGAAGTCGTTAACCTACAAGGTCTCGATAGAAACCTAAGATTAAAGGAGAATCGACTCTAGTTATGCAACTAGTAACACACAGGAGGTGTAGGGATTAGGTTTCCCAGTTGCTAGAGTTTTCCTTTATATAGTTTTCAAATCAGGGTTTGCAATCCAAGTTACCTTGGTAACAAAGCATTCAATATTCACTGTAATATGAAAAACCTGATTCAGCCAAGCTAATATCTTTCAACCTTAGATCGAACTTAGCTTGTTACACACAAATGAAATGTCATCTCATTTAGGTTTATGTAACCGTACCTAAACGTGTACACCATGTTGGTTCAAAAATAGTTAACCGAGGTTAGCCATATGATTACTCTCATATCAACCTTATTCATCTTAACCATAACTAACTCAAATGAAACTAGTTAAAGAGCCGTTCAATTGTTATATTCTCATAGAAGCAGAAAAGAACACAATTGAAGCAAAATCGGTTTGATTCACTTGAATCAATACATGAACATTATAGCCACGATTTGCAAATATTGCATTCCTTATTTTTATAAATGTTTAGTTTCATGTACAACCGATTTTAGAAAGTAACCACTTAAGTATGCATACGGGTATGCGTACTTAAGTAACCGGATTTGAGTTTGTTTTATTTTTCAAACTCAGCAGAAATTCACGGACGTGAACTTTCCGCCAGTATGCGTAAGGGTACGCATACTTTGGTAACTGGTTTGAGTTGGTTTTGATTTCCAAACTCAGCAGAAATTCACGGACGTGAACTTTCGCCAGTATGCGTAGAGGTGCGCATACTTAGCCAGTCTCCATCAACCATTTAGTACACATACAAGTATGTATACATTTGGTTCCCGGTTTTGGAATTATACACAAATGTGTGAACACACTATATGCTTATATCCAAAGATGGTTACATGATTCTAAGCTCTTTATTTCAATCATTGAAACATTCTTAGAGGATGACAGTAGCCGTTTTCACACACTATTAGCATCAAAGAAATTTTCAAGATATTGAAATAATCATTATCGAAACATTCCAAGTCTACACCAAATGATTGTATCACACAAACCATGTAAGATGTTACTCGGTAATTTTCTCATGATATAAGATGAACTTGGTCGAAGCGAAAGCTTGCCAACACATATTTCGAGAAATATGTAAGCCAGTTAAACTCAACTCGAAATCTCAAATGTGTATATAGAAAACTATATTGTAATACGACTTATGTCTTAATATAGGAGATAGAGTAGAAATAGACTTTCCAAGTGATAGATAAGTTCAAGTCTTCACATACCTTTTGTCGATGAAGTTCCACAAGCTCCCCTTAGTAGTTCTTCATCTTCAAATGATGAACGCCATGAAAACTAAGCTCAACTACACAATCTATGTCCTAGTCCGAAACATCTATAGATAGGATAGAAATCAAGACTTATAGTTTTGATCACTAACATTGACAAACATGCTTGAGATAGCAATGCATGCGAGTTCGACCGAGCAGTGCTCTAAAACAAACAACTACATTCAAACATGTTTATACGGGAATTTACCCCAACTTCCTCTTAGGGCACCAACCAGCTCACCTTATCTATCCAACATAAATCCGACCTCAGCCGCTTTTACCAAGAACAGTGCCGGTCCTTAGCCCACCGTTCCCCTCTTTCACAACCTTTCTTAGAGTCAAATACCACGATCACTACTACCAAATCATCTGAAACTTTATATCCCAGTCCCTCGTACCAAAATTATTCTCCTAAACCTAAAGAATCTTTAAAAATGTGAACTAGAGTTACGTCAGATGAGTATCAGCAAGTTTCATTGGAATCTGTCGGAAAGAAGAGAGGTCATACATCTATGGATTGGAGTCACAATGCTAAGATACCCGAAACGACGAGGGTATCAAGTACGCCACAATATTTTCTATCAACCTACTACAGAAACACCTTACATAATCTTATAGAGGCATATATGTTAAAATATTATTTCAAAAAGACGTAACTTGGTAAATGGCTTAAGTTCGTGGGCGGACCAATCTATATGATCGTACCAGGTTTGATTAACATACAAGTGTATCTAATTTAATTATAAAGATAAGATATATAATGCGGAAGCAAAATAAATCACACAACACAAAAGATTTTATTAACAAGCAAAACTGCAAGGCAGAAAAACAACGGGACCTAGTCCAGTTTTGAATTCTCTCACAACTAAGTCGTTATACAAATTGACTACCGCAACTTCGTATAGTTGAGACCACGTAACTACTCCTCGTTACTCAGTTCTTTCAGTATCCCTGCATCAACATCCAATCTGGACTGCGCACGTGAAGACTTCTTCTTATCGACTCATTTGGATCGTAATCCGAAACAATACAGGATTAACCTGTTTCAATAGCCACACACTTATTAATCTCCTAAATGAAAGGTTCAATCAGAGATAAGTAAAGTCAAAGCATCTTCTGTATAATCAATATAATCCTTTCTGGCCAAAGATCACCAAGATAAATATTACCAAAATAACTTATCTTAGTTTACAAACTATCAAAGCAATTCTCAAAAGAGAAACAACTAGATAGATTATCGATCTTTACAACAAGTCTGATGTCTACCGAAATAAACTGTTTATATGGATCCCAATCAATCAAGTGTGCAAGAAGTATCGTAAAGGTCTGAATACAAAAAAAAAAACTTTTAATCTTCTTCATTCTTCAAAGTACCTGCACAAACAACTTGATTTCTACTAATAATCGACCACACACAAAATAGACTCTGTTGACATTAGATGATCACTAGTTCTATCTTCAGATATTGTCAATAAATGATCAATCCTCGAACAAACTCTAGTGGCCTTAAACCAGAAGAGAATGACCAGAATAAACAAGTTTGAACTATCAAGGATAACTACAACGTTAGTTAATCAAATCAATAATCGAAAACTAAAATAACAATACGATTTAGCTTCCCACCAACTGTACTACTAAAATCTTCTTGATCCAAAAGAATACTTTAAACAAACGCCATGAAAGAGATTTCACCTAGTTAGACTATTATCATCTATTAACGAGTGGGATTCCCTCATAAACTGTTAGGCAGTGTGTTCCAGGATAAGTTTGTAAGAATACATGCTCCACTATTTATAGTTTAATGACCAAGACTTGTTTGGACAACAAGGAGTTACCAGATCCGAAAGTCCTTAAGATATGCAATAAAATGTATATTTCGATTTAAAAAAATTCCAACTGTAATCCAACTCATACACCGAAATCACTCTTGGATGATTGGATCCATTTCGGGTACGTGGAATCTAAGAGAAATTCAAAGGAAAAATATGGAGTCAACAAGCAACGACTCCTACCTATAAAGACGGAAAACTAATATTAGCTAGCATGCATACATATATTTTACTAATATAGAAACAAGAGATGTGTTATCCTTTGGGCTAAGGAAAACATACAAACCCTGGGGAGAATCCACAGCGGGGTCACTGGCCCCCGTAAATTTTCAGAAAGAAAAAAATAATCCTATGTATTTTAGATTAGACATAACCTGGTACCTCCTCATTATTTATGAAAAATACAGTATAAGATATTGTTTTGAAACCAATTTCACCCTTATTCGTAAATCTAGCTCCACGAACTAGAAACTGCCCTAAAATTAAGTTAAAATTTATATTTCTCCCTATTCAACCGAAAGTAAAACGATTTTCTTAGGTTTAAGTTTGTATATGATTCGTATGAACGGCTAAGTGGCTAATCCTTTTCCGTTTACATCTATTCCATTTCCAAGTAAGGGTTTTTACTCCTAAGCACTCAAATTTTTAAGTTTTTCTTCATCAATTACTTAATTTATGTATCTTTTCTACTGATTGATGAAATTTGTGTTTACTTTTATATTCATGTATGAGACTTTTTCAATTGCATTTTTAGTTATGTTCTTCAACAATAAAATGTGCCCCCACTGAACTTTCGTTCTGGATTCGCCGTTGTGTAACAAACCCTAATATCTAAAGATATCAGAATATTTCGGTTTCAGGATCTCGTCTTGATTATCAATAAAATACTTGAACATTAAGTAATAAGATTTGAACACATGTTCAAATCATTATGTCGACATTACGTGAACTTTCCTTTTTAACCAAACTACATTTCGATATCTAAATAAACCCTGAGATACAAATCGAAAATGCAATTTTGGTTATATATGATCAGTACTACTAGAGATCCTTAGGATCGATCCATGTAAAGATCCTACTAGAGATCCTTAGAATCAGACCCGTTAAAGATCATTGTTACAGGATCGGTCCTACTAGAGATCCTTTGAATAACTATTAAATTAAGAAACAAGTTCCGCATGAATAGTTACTTAAACTATGTAATTAAACATGATTCCAAGGCATGGATGCAACTGAAAGTTCAACGCACTAAATAATAATGAATTACCGATTAGTGTTATGTCAATTCTACTTCGTAGATAAACCATACTTCGTAGCTCCATATACCAAAGTTGTATAAAACAACTAGTATATCTTTCCTTAAAATTTTGATCACAGTATAAGGACCAAGTCATTGATACTAGAGACAAGTAAAAAAATTATACTTCGTATGTTAAGTTTTCAATATAAACTGACTTGAAAGAAACATAGGTAGAAATGGAATAATTCAAGTCTGTGTTACTAACCTCAAACTAAAGGATGATTTGTTCGTTGATGCTGATACGTCTTCAGGTTCTTCATGAGTAACGAGAGCGAGTCTCGACATTTATATGTTCATATTCTAACCCAACGAAGTTGAATTTAGTAATCAAATCAAGCAGCTTCGAGTTTTGGAACTAAAATATGACAACCAAACTTGACAACCAACGCTTGTTGGATTCAACCAAGCAATGGTCTAACAATACTCAGCAGAACCAATAAAAATTTGAAGTATGTGGCGGTTGTCCAGAATGAGCTGCAAAGCCAATGTTAGTGTTCTCGTGGAACCATCGTGGATTGGAGAATATCCAGACGATTCGAACACTACATGCATTCCCCAAATCATATGTAGACCTATGATTATTTTCCTCTCAGAAAAAAATTATCTACTATGAAATTTATACATTTATATGATACTCTTGATTCCATTATTATCACTTTGTTCCGGTTATGGGGAGAAATAATGGTCTCGATCTCCTCTGGACGACAGATGTTGACATTCAAGTTGTAACTGATTCCAAAAATATAACCCATTGTAGCATACTAGCGGCTCTATGTGACCATGCATGGACTCTATTCTGCATGTGAGAACCTCTTCATAATCTTGATAAGAACCCGTTCAGGCTTGATTTCTCTAACCTTACTACTTTTGTCGATACTTTGTATTGTATCCTTAGCAACCTAATGCAATTTCTGCCACTAGCTAGAAACAAGGAGGTGTTGACAGTTTAAATTACTCAAACAGAGAATTCAAGATAGTTCTCCAAACTGAAGATGTGGTGGATTCGGGCATGAAGAGTGTTCCAGCATATAGTTGGTAAATAGTATGACAAGCTTAAAGCCTATCTACAAAAGACCTGGCTATGTTCTCTGTAATACTTCTTGGTGGTCATTATTTAAACATGTTGTCCTTACTCTACTAAGAAATATTACCAACGACCACTTTCCTATTTTATTAGTTTTACATGTTTTAGGTAAAAAATATTCTGAAAAATATGTCGTGGAGCAAAAAGTTATTCTCCTCGAATTTCACTGGGCGAAATTTTTATAACATTACCAAAAAGAGATTAATTGGTGGGGCCAAAGTCAACCACAAGATCCTGTGAATGAGAGCGCTCGAAAGAACTTTGTTATTGTACATAGAATACTTTGCTAATCACAAAGAAGAAAGAAAGCTCTTTTAAGTTTGAAATCTCGTGGAGTGAACACCCACAATCCAATGATTTGATTAATACGTCTTGGACTAGTGCTATTGGTGGGACCATGGATAAACCTCATATGTTGGGTGGTGGTCTCCTTAAAGGTTCCATTTAGCACGCCAGTATTAGAAATACAAGACACTGCCAATTATATGTAATTGTAATGTCATGCATAAGAACTACAAGTAGTTAAATGTTTATTGTTTCACATGAAAATAAGATGGATGCAATATACCAATGGAATTCTAAGTTATAACTTTAAAATCTAATAAAAGAAAAATAAAAACTACAAATAAATAAAATAAAGGAATGTATTACAAAAAATATTTAAAATGCACAAGATTACTTATTGGTTGTCCCCATTAGCGGACTGAATATGTGCCTTGGGCCAAGAAAGTTTAGAGCCATTGTCTGTTACCGCTTCGGTATTCCCTTGTGAAAATGAGGGGGTACAACAACCACACCCAACAATTCGTTTGGCAATCTGAGAGGACTTACTCCAATATACTTTAAAGAGAATCAACTAGACAGTTAGACTTAATCTTTAGAAAAGTATATCAAAGAGTTTATATCTCTATCTCTCAATTCAATCTGCAATCAGCAAATAGAAATTTGTGATCCCGATTGAATATAAGAGTAGTAACTTGAACGGTACCAAAGACCAATGTTCAAGGAACAATCAATTTCAATCAACAACCAAAGGTTGGATTTCCTAATTGATCGATACAATGCACAACCTGTGATATTTCAATTATATAACAAAATATAATGCGGAAAAGAAATAACACAGACATCCGAATTTTGTTAACGAGGAAAACCGCAAATGCAGAAAACCCCCGGGACCTAGTCCAGCTTTGAACACCACACTGTATTAAGCCGCTACAGACACTAGCCTACTACCAATGAACTTCAGACTAGACTGTAGCTGAACCCTAATCAATCTCACACTGATTCAAAGTGCAGTTGCGTTCCTTACGTCTCTGATCCCAGCAGGATACTACGCACTTAATTCCCTTAGCTGATCTCACCCACAACCAAGAGTTGCTACGACCCAAAGTCGAAGACTTGATAAACAAATCTGTCTCACACAGAAAAGTCTATTGGAATAGATAAATCCGTCTCCCACAGAAATACCTTTGAGTTTTGTTCCGTCTTTTGATAAATCAAGGTGAACATGAACCAATTGATAAACCGGACTTATATTTCCGAAGAACAACCTAGTATTATCAATCACCTCACAATAATCTTAGTCGATTAACGAAACAAGATATTGTGGAATCACAAACGATGAGGCGAAGGTGTTTGTGACTACTTTTATATCTTGCCTATCATAGATATAAAGCTCAAGACAATCTTACGATTGTACTCAATCACGATAGAAATAACAAGATCAGATCACGCAACTACAGATAAAATAGTTGGGTCTGGCTTCACAATCCCAATGAAGTCTTTAAGTCATTAACCTACAGGGTCTCGTGAGAAACCTAAGGTTAAAGGAGAATCGATTCTAGCTTATGCAACTAGTCACACACAAAAGTGTGGGGATTAGCTTTCCCAGTTTCTAGAGTTCTCCTTTATATAGTTTTTCAAATCAGGGTTTGCAATCTAAGTTACCTTGGTCACAAAGCATTCAATATTCATCGTTAGATGAAAAACTTGATTCAACCAAGCTAATATCTTTCAACCGTTAGATCGAACTTAGCTTGTTACACACAAATGAAATGTACCCTCATTTAGGTTTATGTAACCGTACCTAAACGTGTTGGCTCAATAGTAGTTAACCGAAGTTATCCATATGATCACTCTCATATCAACCTTGTTCATCTTAACCATAACTAGTTCAAATGACTCAAATGAAACTAGTTAAAGAGTTGTTCAATTGTTATATCCTCATAGATGTATACAAGAACACAATTGAACCAAAATCGGTTTGATTCACTCGAATCAATTCGTGAACATTATAGTCACGGTTTGCAAAGATTGCATTCCTTATTATATAAATGTTTAAGTTCATGTACACAACCGATTTTAGAACTTTAACCTTCAAGTATGCAAATTGGTACGCATACTTGAAATACCCGGACCAAGATTGGGTTTCGCCAGTACGCAAACGGGTACGCGTACTTCCAATCCCAGCAGAAATATTCGGACATGAACCTTACGCCAGTACGCGAACGGGTACGCATACTTAGGTTCCCGGATTCTCAAGCCAACGGGTGCGCGTACGGGTACGCATACTATGGTTCCCAGACATGGATTGCATATGTGCAAGAGTACATAACATGTCATATCCAATAATGGTTAAGTGTTCTAAACTCTTATTTCAATCATTGAAACTTTCTTAGAGGATGACAATAGCCGTTTTCACACACTGTTAGCATCAAATCAATTTTCAAGTTATTGAAATAATCATAAAAACACATTCCAAATCTACACCAAATGATTGTATCACACAAACCATGTAAGATGTTACTCGAAAATTTTCACATGATCATCTTTTAACCTGCGTCAAGAATATAAGATGAACTTGGTCGAAGCGAAAGCTTGCCAACACATATTCCGAGAAATATGTAAGCGAGTTAAACTCAGCTCGAAATCTCAAATGTGTATAAAGGAAAACTATATCGTAACACGACTTATGTCTCAATATAGGAGATAGAGTAGAAAGAGACTTTCCAAGTGATAGATGAGTTTCAGTCTCCACATACCTTTTGTTGATGAAGTTCCACAAGCTCTCCTTAGTAGTTCTTCCACTTCAAATGATGAACGCCGTGAAGTCTAAGGCTCAACTACACAATCTATGTCCTAGTCCGAGACATTTATAAGGAAACTAGAAATCAAGACTTATAGTTTTGATCACTAACATTGAAAAACATGCTTGAGATAGCAACGCATGCGAGTTCGACCGAGCAGTGCTCTAACAATCTCCCCCTTTGTCAATTTTAGTGACAAAAATATCAATACATATGGATTACAAAATAAATAAAACTTTGTAGGTTCTCATCCAAATGCTTGATCTCATTGGCATCTTCATCACTTCCAAGTACTCCATGATTCTAAACGTGTCCAACTCAGCATTATAGTTGTTGAAGATCCATGGCGATAACAATGAGAAAGCAGTTGCTCTCAATCATTGTTATACAATGTCACAGTATCATTACACAACATCAAAGTTCAATTGTATCTCCACTTTGACAACAATACTATGGTGATATGTATCACTCCACCTTAGTCAATACTTCATCTCGACATGAAAACCACTCCCCCTTACATAATGATCCGTAAACCATATGTATTTGTAGTATGAAACTACACATTAATTCTCCCCCTTTTTGTCAATATAAATTGGCAAAGGTACGAAAACTAGTGGGATCCTCATGAAATTTTCATAGAGATACTTCATGACCAAAAGAGAATAACATACCAACTTATTTAGATGCAATCATATAGCCGAAGCTAAATGCATTCATCAAGGAGTTTATAAAGATATAAGATAACTCCTACAGTATACCACGGCAACACTCCCCACAAAGATTTTGAAATTAAGCACAAGTTCAAAAAGAACTCTCCCCCATAAAATGTCATTCCCGAAAGAACAACAAGAGCGACCTAACTTTTACGAGAAAAGAAGGATTTCTTTGGACATAATTAAATCACATGAAAACATGAATTTGTATCCAAAAATCTCAATTAAATTAGCCACAAAAATGATCAATTCAATTGGCCATGCTTGACATAAGAGAACTTACGGAGCAACACAATATATGCACAAATATGTGGATCAGGGAAGGACCAATACCGTGGAATAAACAAAGATTCATTCTATTTTTCATCACTATTTGCACAATGACATATAATAGATTTAATATTTGTAAACAAAAAGTTCATCCTTTCTTCCATCAAAATAATGACATAAAATGCTTAACTTTTGTATTCAAAAGTTCATTCAATCTTTTATCAATACTTGCATATCGACATATGAAAGACTTAACTTTTGACCGTGTATGGGACAATCATAGTTCACGGACGCAAACACACATATCCCATGACAAGTTGCAATATATGAAATCATAAAGAATAATACTGCAAAATCATCTTCCAAATAAACTTTAGAATTTAAACAAATAAATCTAAAACATTGCAAGATGGAAACATTGGACATAGCTATGTGTACTCAGAATAATGGTTATTCCAAACCCTAGTTGTCCTTCTTAAAAACACAAGAATAAATTCTCATAAGAAGTTTCCTAGACAAAATAAAAAACAACTCTAAAAAAACAAAGAGAGACCACAAGTGATAATCAGAGTTCCGGAACGGAGACTTCGCTGGTTCCAAGGCCTTCAAGCTTGTGACAGACGGAATTAACCATATCTTCAGACACAACATTGATACGATCCTTAAGTCGTGTCGTCATTAGAGTAAGGTCGGAGTTAACCTTTATCAATTCAGTTCTTAATACATCTAGTTCTTTCAGAGTGTTAACAAGCAGCAGCTTTGCATCATTAAACTGATCGACAAAGTTTTGAACAACTTCATTAGAAATCACTTCATCATCCTCAACATCTGAGAAGTTATCAGGAGATTGAGAAGACGTGTCATCAACTTCCACAAGAGTTCCCTTCTCCTCCTCTTTGAGTGTGAGACCAAAACCCTTATCAAGAAAACCTCTTGGAAAATTACAAGTTCCCGAAGGAGATGCCATTCTTGACAGAAAAAGTAGCCTGGAGTATGCGTACTTTTAAAAAGAAAGGTTTGGTATTTTAAATGGTTTCATAGAAACCCAAAGGTTAGGGTTTCCAAAGTCGGTTTGTGACATGTAACAAGGATACCCGTACGAACACAAACTTGGACCATTATTCATAAACGCCTCAAGAAGAGGAAGACTCAATTAAGGAGACTATTCAACGATAATGTTTTCCTATGTGAGAAATCTCACAGATCTTAGCTCAATAAAATTTGCATTCTTACAGGAGAACAATTTTAGAGCAAGAGTGGCAATTTTGACACAACAAAAATTTTAAGATTAAGAAAACAACGATTTTTCAAAACAAAACACAAATACTTATGCAGAAATATTTGTGAATGATCATCCAGCTAAGAACGATAAGAAAATAACATAGAAAAAAAAACATTTTGCCATCAAGTATACCTGAATAAATCTCACTCTGTCAGGATTTTTCTTGAGAGTGAGGTTTCAACCTTGTGATTAATTAGCACAAGTATGAGCCTTGAGCTCATCAAATGAACGTTGTTTGCGGTTAAACCTCTTTCTCCTGATCTTTGGAGAAAAACCATTATAATATGAAAAGTTATCATAAAACTTACTATCATCAAAATACGACGCCTAAAATGGATTCTTACTTGAAGGATTTCGTCCAGAAGGAATTTACATCCAGTTGATGATTTCTTTATAACCTTCTATTATCATTTTTAGTTGTCTTCCAGATATCCCTTTTTGATTCCTTCTTCTGGTACCTTTATTACATCATCATCTCCCTTTTTGATTGAAGAAGATCCATGAGTTCTTCTTGAACGAATTGGTTTAGGGAGACTGTTTTGCTTTTGAACATTTGAGGAACACATCGAATTGACTTTCCTGGTAGGGTACACAGAGTGAGAACTAAAACCAGTTGGTTTACACATACGAATGTCATTTACACCTTTGAGAAATAAATCTAAGTTGTGTTGAAGACGAATAATAGAATTGTCATTCAACCTAGAATTCCTCTTTTTTTCACCAAGCCTTTTTGAATCACAAAAGAGACACAGTTTCTGATCACCTGAGTGATTAGACAGAACAGTGTTAACACCATCGTTGGGAGAATTCTTCTTTCCATGTGATGTGGACATTTCTTGATTAGAGGAAGACACTGGCACATCTTTTTCAACAGGAAGGGATTTCGATTTTGCTTCTGAACCAGAATTTTTTCCAGCTAAATCAGAAGCAGTTGGTATAGTGGACTCTTTGGAACATTCTTGAATAGAGAGTTTACTCAAAAGAAGTTTAGTTTCCAAAGCATCCTCTTTGAGTTTTCCCTCATGCAAGGTCTGTGAAGGACAGACATAGGCGTTTTCCTCACGTATAACTTTTAGAAGAGAGTCACGCTCACTTACCATACCAAAAATAACATTGAATTTGTGATTCAACCGATTGACACTATCATCCTGGATTCTAACAAGTTTTAGAATCACTGCACTCTCTTTGGATGCATTCCTTTCAACTTCAAAGTCAGACTCGTCAGTAAGGTAGTCGGTGAAACACTTTTCAATGCAAGTCTGTTTCGTTGGAACACTGGGTTAATCTATATTCGAGATTGACAAATCTTTATCTTTAATAGATTTTATGGAAACAAGACTTTTGTTTCTGGCGATGCGTTTATCAGAGATAGCACTTCTGTCCATATCAGATCGCTACAAACACAAACTTATTAGGTCTTTAATGTGTTTGCCTGCTCTGACATCGGGGGTACAACAACCACACCCAACAATTCGTTTGGCAATCTGAGAGGACTTATTCCAATATACTTTAAAGAGAATTAAATAGACAGTTAGACTCAATCTTTAGAAAAGTATATCTAAGAGTTTATATCTCTATCTCTCAATTCAATCTGCAATTAGCAAATAGAAATTTACGAGCCCGATTGAATATAAGAGTAGTAACTTGAACGGTACCAAAGACCAATGTTCAAGGATGAATCAATTTCAATCAACAACCAAATGTTGGATTTCCTAATTGATCGATACAGCGCACAACCTATGATATTTCAATTATATAACAAAATATAATGCGGAAAAGAAATAACACATACACCAGAATTTTGTTAACGAGGAAAACCGCAAATGCAGAAAAACCCCAGGACCTAGTCCAGCTTTGAACACCACACTGTATTAAGCCGCTCCAGACACTAGCCTACTACCAATGAACTTCAGACTGCACTGTAGTTTAACCCTAATCAATCTCACACTGATTCAACGTACAGTTACGTTCCTTATGTCTCTTATCCCAGCAGGATACTACGCACTTGATTCCCTTAGCTGATCTCACCCACAACCAAGAGTTGCTACTACCCAAAGTCGAAGACTTGATAAACAAATCTGTATCACACAGAAAAGTATATTGGAATAGATAAATCTGTCTCCCATAGAAATACCTATGAGTTTTGTTCCATATTTTGATAAATCGAGGTGAACAGGAACCAATTGATAAATCAGACTTATATTCCCGAAGAACAACCTAGCATTATCAATAACCTCACAATGATCTTAATCGATTAACAAAACAAGATATCGTAGAATCACAAACGATGAGACAAAGGTGTTTGTGACTACTTTTCTATCTTGCCTATCGGAGATATAAAATCTCAATCCTATCTTACTATTGTACTCAATCACGATTGAAACAACAAGATCAGATCACGCAACTACAGAGAAAATAGTTGGGTCTGGCTTCACAATCCCAATGAAGTCTTTAAGTCGTTAACCTACAAGGTCTCGTGAGAAATCTACAGGGTATCGTGAGAAACCTAAGGTTAAAAGAGAATCGACTCTAGATTATGCAACTAGTAACACACAAAAGTGTGGGGATTAGGTTTCCCAGTTGCTAGAGTTATCCTTTATATAATTTTTCAAATCAGGGTTTGCAATCTAAGTTACCTTGGTAACAAAGCATTCAATATTCACCGTTAGATGAAAAACCTGATTCAACCAAGCTAATATCTTTCAACCGTTAGATCGAACTTAACTTGTTACACACAAATGAAATGTACCCTCATTTAGGTTTGTAACCGTACCTAAACGTGTACACCATGTTGGCTCAATAGTAGTTAACCGAAGTATGCCATATGATCACTCTCATATCAACCTTGTTCATCTTAACCATAACTAGTTCAAATGACTCAAATGAAACTAGTTAAAGAGTTGTTCAATTGTTATATCCTCATAGAAGTATACAAGAACACAATTGAACCAAAATTGGTTTGATTCACTCGAATCAATTCGTGAACATTATAGCCACGGTTTGCAAAGATTGCATTCCTTATTATATAAATGTTTAAGTTCATGTACACAACCGATTTTAGAACTTTAACCTTCAAGTATGCAAACGGGTACGCATACTTGAAATACCCGGACCATGATTGGGTTTCGCCAGTACGCAAACGGGTACGCGTACTTCCAATCCCAGCAGAAATATTCGGACATGAACCTTACGCTAGTACGCAAACGAGTACGCATACTTAGGCTCCCAGATTTCTCAAGCCAACATGTACGCATACGGGTACGCATACTATGGTTCCCGGACATGGATTACATATGTGCAAGAGTACACAACATGTCATATCCAATGATGATTAAGTGTTCTAAACTCTTATTTCAATCATGGAAACTTTATTAGAGGATGACAATATCCGTTTTCACACGTTGTTAGCATCAAAGCAATTTTCAAGTTATTGAATAATCATAACGAAACATTCTAAGTCTACACCAAATGAATGTATCACACAAACCATGTAAGATGTTACTCAACAGTTTTCACATGATCATCTTTTGAATTGCGTCAAGAATATAAGATGAACTTGGTCGAAGCGAAAGCTTTCCAACACATATTTCGAGAAATATGTAAGCGAGTTAAACTCAGCTCGAAATCTCAAATGTGTATAATAGAAAACTATATCGTAACACGAATTATGTCTCAATATAGGAGATAGAGTATAAATAGACTTTCCAAGTGATGGATGAGTTTCAGTCTCCACATACCTTTTGTTGATGAAGTTCCACAAGATCTCCTTAGTAGTTCTTCGTCTTCAAATGATGAACGCTGTGAAGTCTAAGGAACCCTTAATATTGATATGACATGACAATTAGTGTTCACTCGCATCTGAGTACCATGAATTTCCCGAAGTATCATGATTAAGGTCTGCATGAAAGTACTCAGTTAGAAGACGCGATGACTGCTCTCTGAGAATAAAATTAAGAATTTTGTGTCAACACACAAAACTCACCAAATTTGACCAATTTTGTGACAGCTCGAAAAAATTCAAATTTCAACCTAATTAATTTGCAAAAATTAGGTATTTTTTGCGCCCTATGCAATAACTCGAACCCTATTGGTCGAGACCAAACCTAGGTAAGCTAGGAAATTAGTCCGCCATGGACTAGTAGGAGCAAAATCCTACCAAAAGTAGAAAACAAGAAATAAAGAGGAACTGCGGCAAGTAAAAGCAGCAGCAAAGGGATGCGTGGCCATGCTACTTGGCCGGTCGATCTGCTCCAGCAGGCGCCACCCATGGCCGATCGGCCACACTCCATGTTGTTGCTTTCCAGCCCCTTTTCCTATCGACCAATCAGATCGCTTTAAATGCGCCACACACATTTTTAAATGAAGTTGGAAGTTGGCTGGTAGACACACCTAATTCCTTAAAGAATTTAATATAGGCTGCCCATGTCAGTCTTAAAACGATCACGGCCGTATGTTTTGGCCACTCGATTTATCAAGTCTAGCCACTTCTTAACACGGTCGGACAAGCACCGGCATGCACACCGGCGGTCCCACTAACGCCTTTCCAATCGGAATCCTTTCAACTCGCTAACAGAGCCACTAAACTATTTCCCAAAGCTAGTTAGCGGAGTGACTTACAAAACCCTAATTTCTATTAAGCAGCGTTACATTACTGCCGCAAAACGATCTCGACCGTCAAACTTTGCCAGCCGAATTGATCAGCCTAGATTCAAATCCGATCAACGGACAAGGCGCGGATACACTCACTAGCGGCCAAACTATAGAGTTGGCTGGTCGAATGATCGACAACATGACACCAACACCAAAAACCGTTGGCCCAAAATGGGTTGGCCACACGGCTTTTAAAACCTAAATTAAATCAACAACAACCATTAACTGCCGCAAATCATCTCGACCGCCCAAATTCGCTAGACGAATCGTCCAGCCAAACTCCTACTCTGGGCGTTCAACAAGATGTGGCCATGATCACTGGCCACCCCTCTTCCATAAGAAACAATCTTCCAAGCCGCGGCCTGCCCATATGGCTCCTAAACAATCTCCCAAAGATAGCTGGCCGCGCTTCTTATAGAAGTCTTAAATAAATTAGCGGCAACAATAACTGCCGCAAATCATATTAGCCATCCAATTTGGCTAGCCAATTTAACCGCTCTATATTTAACTTGGACCGACCAATAGGATGTCAAGATGGTTACAAGTCATCTCTATCCTATAAGGACCAACCGACCTACCTTTGGCATGCATAAATAGCTCCCAACAACTTCTTGAAAATGACCGGTCAAGCTCCTTTTAAGACACTACATTCCGCGACCAACCAAGACAGGCTCAATACAACATGCGTCACATGCATCGATTATTTTGAGCTGCTTGCTAAAAAGCGACGCTTTACATGCATCGAATACATATGATATTTTAGAAATATCGGTTTCACAAATAACTTAGTTATTTAATCTAATAACGTTATATGCTATTCTTTGCGGCAAGTCACATGACTTGCCTCACCACACATGACTACCCGCCGCTTGGCTTGCGCGTGATTGGTCAAAATAACTAAGTCTTGCAAACGAGACCCACTCAGCAACCTGCTGCATATTTTTCACGAAAATACTCGAGACATCAAACATGTCACAAACTGGGGAATGTTCATCAGGGTATTGGCCTGGCGGTTTACATCGTGCAGCGTGAAACACTCCCATTATGAGAAAGTGTTAGGAAAGGCGGACAATTAGTGACAACAGAGAAGTAGTGGGTGTAAACTGACTCGTCTTCCCTCATAGAAAGACGTGATTTTCTACATTTTCACACGACCCCACTTTTCCATCCCTCAACTACTCCCACTTCCTATGAGATCAGGGTGCGTGCAACTATGACTAATATAAATAGGTTTCGACCTATTTTAACCAACAAACAACAATTTTGGTTATCAACACAGTATCCAGAAGTAAACACCAAAGAACTGATAGCTTACATTCCGCAAGCCAGTTCCATATTCTGATACAATTCATAAAATAACCACACCTTCAGAGTTAACTATTCTGATCTCAACACATTCTTCGCTTCCCTCCCTAAGATCAACCCTTCTACTTAATTTTGTGACCGAAGCAAGACTGGGATGACCATTTCTTGGTTTAGGCCAGAATTGTACAGATTGATCTCTCGAATTTAAAGTACTCCCGTGCAGTGCATTTGTTTAGGGTTTAGATTCGTTTCTCGGCGGCACACCCAAATTTACCTTTTCTAGCAGAATCAGTTTTTACCCCTAAACAGTAGGTTACCAACAGAGTTTGCAACAACCTCTTGTGGCGACTTTTCTCCCTTAATTAAAGTGGGAGAAACTTAAAGGCTATCAACCTTACTTACGCTAACTTCTGGTGGCGGGTTGTCATGCCAACTTCTGGTGGAATTTTAGTTTTCCTGATCACGGGAAACATTATCATCCTATTTCTGGAAACTTT
This sequence comes from Papaver somniferum, assembly GCF_003573695.1. Taxonomy (NCBI): domain Eukaryota; kingdom Viridiplantae; phylum Streptophyta; class Magnoliopsida; order Ranunculales; family Papaveraceae; genus Papaver; species Papaver somniferum. The sequence goes on along the minus strand of NC_039367.1, from coordinate 38,193,835 downwards.
TGGTTCTATAATTTTGTATGATTTTCAAGAACCACTATACTCATGAGAGTTTGGATTTTAATTAAATTACACAAAACCATCTGCAGTCCCGAGAAAAGATGAGAGATTTCATGTTGTTCATGTAACGACTTACCTTCTCTCCCTAACAGCGAGAATATAATATCATATGCAGTTAAAAAAAGTCTGTCGAGCTACCCCAAATTTGCTAATCATGGCACCGATGTTTAGTTTTATGCATTTTTCAATTAAACTTATGTAGTCACAACTCAAATAAATCGACACTTTAACGGTTCTAATACAAAGTTTTATTATTGGTTTTTTGATTTGTCATTTTGTTTTCAATGTTTCAAATAATTCCGATTATTCCGCACTGCCCTCTCGTAGAATTCCATAGGCCTAAATAATCTCGAAAATAGGCTTAGGTGATGTGGGACTATTTTTTACACTTGTCCTCAAACTCACGACAGGTTGAGTTTGAATACAGAAAAAATCCTGAATATGATACACTTATTGTCGCACATATATTGTGTGAGACAGACAATGAGCACCAACATTCCAAACCTTGTGTTGATGGTGGTTTTTAGTTCAGGGCTAAAATTGTAAAACCTTGCATTTATTACGCCGTCATTCTGCAAAGAGACATAGCCATGAAAAAGTGATGAATGTCTAACCTTGTCACTGACGCATTTATTGAGCACTTCAATACATTTACATCAAATTTAACCAGAATGGTGCATGTAGCAACAATCCCATATATTCTATAAATTTCAACATCACGCCTGTATTATTCATTAATGTAAGGCTCATTGGGTACTTTATGTGCTTTGTTCCCCGGATGAACCCTTAATATTGATATGACTTGACAATTAATGCTCACTCGCAGCAGAGTAGCATGAATTTTCCGAAGTGTCACAATAAGGTCTGCATAAAGTATTCAGTCAAGAGACGCGCTAACTGCTCTCTGAAAATAAAAGAACTCTGTGTCAACACACAGAACTCACCAATTGTGATAATTCACAACATTCGAATATAAACCTAATTAATTTGTAAGAATTAGGTTTTGCTCCCTGCGTTGTATATCAGATCCCGCTAGTCGAAACCAAACCTAGGCAAACTAGGAAATTGATCCGCCATGGATTAGTAGGTGCAAAGTCCTACCCGAAATCAGAAAACGAGGAATAAAAGAGGATCCGCAACAAGGGGAGGTGTGGTTGTTCCATAGGCCAGCCAGCGCCACCTGCAGATCGCCACGCCCCCATGCTGCTTGTCGGCCCTCCTCTTTCCCATCGACAGTCACTTTAAATGCGCCACGAGTACTAGAGGTGTGGCTGCCATATGTTTGGTCGAGCCCTTTTCTTGACCAATCACGTCGCTTTAAACCCACCACATGCATTAAAGGCCAAATGCGCCCTACCGCGCCTCCATGCTAATCGGCATTCCAAACGTGCCATGCCGCGCCAACGTCCCACGACATGCCACGAGCCATGCGGGGACCATAAAACCATAAAAGGGCACCACGTTATGGCCACCCACGACTATCCTTGCGCCTGTAGTCATTCCCACATTATGGCCCTACCATAATTCCTTCGACACGACCATGGCACCATCTGCACAAAAAACGTCATCGTGTCGCGGCCACATGACACACACGCGCTATTTAGGGTTTTGGCATGCCAAACCCTAATTTAGGTATGGCCGCTACGCCGACCATACCAAATAATGCTACTTAGGGGATTATGTTTGATAGGGAAACTGGAGCCAATATTTCCGAGCCATATTTGGAACCAACACCAATACGTCGACCGCGGCTATGCCAGGCGCTATTCGCGTCACCATGCCACTGGCGCCACTATGCCATCACCAGGTGCCAATGGAGTGTGGCCATAATCAATGACCACCTTCTCTCACGAATTACAATCTCTGCCGTCCAAATTCGCCACGGAATTGACCGACCTATGGTAAGTTTTAGGTAACCAACCGAGACTAACCTAATAGCATCACACGCTATTTTCCTACGGCAAGTCTCCTGACTTGACTTACCACACATGGCTATTCGCCATCTAGCTGGCGTACAATTAATCATAATAATTAGGTATTGCATACGAGACCCCTCAGCAATTTTCAACACATTTTTCACGAAAAAACTCGAGACATCAAACATGTCACAAAATGGGGGATGCTCATCAAGGTATTGGTCTGGCGGTCTACGGCGTGCGACGTGTAACACGTCCATTATAAGAAAGTGTCAGCATTCATAGTAGCGGCAAGAAGTAGTGGGTGTAAACTGACTCGTTTCCTTCATAGTGGGGACGTGGTTTCTAGCATTTACACACTGCCCCACTTCTCCATCACTCAAATAATCCCACTTCCTACGAGATCAGGGTGCGTTCAATTATGACTTGTATAAATAGGTTTCTACCTATTTCGACCAACGACAACAATGTTGGTTAACAACAACACAAGTATCCAGAAAAAAAACAAATAACTGATAGGTTACGTTCCGCAAGCCAGTTCCATATTCTGATACAAGTCATAAAACAGCCACACCTTCAGAATTAACCATTCTTGTCTCAACACCTTCTCTGCTACCCTTCCTAAGACCAACCCTTCTCCTTCACTTTGTGACCGAAGCAAGACTGGAACGACCATTTCTTTGTTTAAGCCGGGATTGTACAGATTGATCTCTCGAATCTAAAGTACTCACGTGTATTGAATTTTTTTAGGGTTTAGATTCGTTTCTCGGCGGCACACCCAAATTTACCTTTTCCAGCAGAATCTGTTTTTACCCCAAAACAATAGCTTACCAACAGAGTTTGCAACAATCTCTTGTGGCGACTTTTCTCCCTTGATTAAAGTGGGAGAAACTTAAAGGCTATCAACCTTACTTACGCTAACTTCTGGTGGCGGGTTGTCATGCCAACTTCTGGTGGAATTTTAGTTTTCCTGATCACGGAAACATTATCATCCTAGTTCTGGAAACTTTTGGTTCTATAATTTTGTCTGATTTTCAAGAACCACTATACTCATGAGAGTTTGGATTTTAATTAAATTACACAAAACCATCTGCAGTCCCGAGAAAAGATGAGAGATTTCATGTTGTTCATGTAACGACTTACCTTCTCTCCCTAACAGCGAGAATACAATATCATATGCAGTTAAAAAAGTCTGTCGAGCTACCCCAAATTTGCTAATCATGGCACCGATGTTTAGTTTTATGCATTTTTCAATTAAACTTATGTAGTCACAACTCAAATAAATCGACACTTTAACGGTTCTAATACAAAATTTTATTATTGGTTTTTTGATTTGTCATTTTGTTTTCTATGTTTCAAATAGTTCTGATTATTCCGCACTGCCCTCTAGTAGAATTCCATAGGCCTAAATAATCTCGAAAATAGGCTTAGGTGATGTGGGACTATTTTTTACACTTGTCCTCAAACTCACGACATGTTGAGTTTGAATACGGAAAAAATCCTGAATATGATACACTTATTGTAGCACATATATTGTGTCAGACAGACAATGAGCACCAACATTCCAAACCTTGTGTTGATGGTGGTTTTTAGTTCAGGGCTAAAATTGTAAAACCCTGCATTTATTATGCCGTCATTCTGCAAAGAGACATAGCCATGAAAAAGTGATGAATGTCTAACCTTGTCACTGGCGCATTTATTGAGCACTTCAATACATTTACATCAAATTTATCCAGAATGGTGCATGTAGCAACAATCCCATATATTCTGTAAATTTCAACATCACGCCTGTATTATTCATTAATGTAAGGCTCATTAGGTACTTTCTGTGCTTTGTTCCCCGGATGAACCCTTAATATTGATATGCCATGACAATTAATGCTCACTCGTAGCAGAGTAGCATGAATTTTCCGAAGTGTCACAATAAGGTCTGCATAAAGTATTCAGTCAAGAGACATGCTAACTGCTCTCTGAAAATAAAAAGAACTTTGTGTCAACACACAGAACTCACCAAATTTAATCAATTTTGTGATAATTCACAACATTCGAATATAAACCTAATTAATTTGCAAAAATTAGGTTTTGCGCCCTGCGTAGTATATCAGACCCTGCTAGTCGAAACTAAACCTAGGCAAACTAGGCTAATCATGGCACCGATGTTTAGTTTTATGCATTTTTCAATTAAACTTATGTAGTCACAACTCAAATAAATCGACACTTTAACGGTTCTAATACAAAATTTTATTATTGGTTGTTAGATTTGTCATTTTGTTTTCTATGTTTCAAATAGTTCCGATTATTCCGCACTGAGAATTCCATGGGCCTAAATAATCTCGAAAATAGGCTTAGGTGATGTGGGACTATTTTTTACACTTGTCCTCAAACTCACGACAGGTTGAGTTTGAATACGGAAAAAATCCTGAATATGATACACTTATTGTAGCACATATATTGTGTCAGATAGACAATGAGCACCAACACTCCAAACCTTGTGTTGATGGTGGTTTTTAGTTCAGGGCTAAAATTGTAAAACCCTGCATTTATTATGCCGTCATTCTGCAAAGAGACATAGCCATGAAAAAGTGATGAATGTCTAACCTTGTCACTGGCGCATTTATTGAGCACTTCAATACATTTACATCAAATTTATCCAGAATGGTGCATGTAGCAACAATCCCATATATTCTGTAAATTTCAACATCACGCCTGTATTATTCATTAATGTAAGGCTCATTAGGTACTTTCTGTGCTTTGTTCCCCGGATGAACCCTTAATATTGATATGACATGACAATTAATGCTCACTCGCAGCAGAGTAGCATGAATTTTCCGAAGTGTCACAATAAGGTCTGCATAAAGTATTCAGTCAAGAGACATGTTAACTGCTCTCTGAAAATAAAAGAACTTTGTGTCAACACACAGAACTCACCAAATTTAATCAATTTTTTGATAATTCACAACATTCGAATATAAACCTAATTAATTTGAAAAAATTAGGTTTTGCGCCCTGCGTAGTATATCAGACCCTGCTAGTCGAAACTAAACCTTGGAAAACTAGGGTTTAGATTCGTTTCTCGGCGGCACACCCAAATTTACCAAAACCAGTAGAATCAGTTTTTACCCCAAAACAACTGGCGACCACAGTGGGAGATTAATCTCTCGGTTGCGAAGCCAATTTCTCAATTTCCATTCCAATCTTCCCAAATTCAAGATGGTGGATCTTAGGTCTAAATTCAATCATTAACCAAAATTCATTTTAATCACCAATCCCAACTTTCCGCTTCATGAGTCATCCCGGCCATCCCAAACACTTCCAAATCCGCCAATGCTCGAAATCCAATCACCATGGGAGGTATGACAAACCGGATGTAGTAAGAGCTATCAAACATCCGCTCGGAGAACGCCACTAGTTTCAGAGATGACAAAAAAATATTGAATCCTCGTCTGAGGTCTGTGCCTCCGCCATGGATGATGCAGACATAGTATGTGCCCGTATCGGAAAAAGGGAATGGCCAACACCAATGTACCGTCCGCAAGCACAGTCAACACATCCCATGGAGTTACATCCTCTAGCACCAGCAGCACCGAAAGCATACCCTCTGGCGTGACGCCTCTTATTATAGAGCCAGGGACGCCGTTACTCCTAATATTTCTTCGAGCATGACGCCTCCAATCATCACCAGGGATGCTACCACTTCCTCGTCAGGACGAGAGACTTGAGGAGCCGGAGGAAGCCAACCTCCCATTACGATTATTGATTTAATGGAGAGACAGTAAGTTCTTGCCAAAATTCAGATGGACATGGCCACAACTCAGAAGGAGCGAAACAACGAACATCCGAATGATTATGTCAAAGGATTCAGAACTCAGGCGTTAGATTGTCATGATCCAAATGTGACTGAACATCAATTGGTGGAGTTGTGCATTAGTGCTTTCTGGGGACTCCGTTCACAAAACCATACAGTCTATGATGGAACATTTATGTGAAATTTTGTATTTCTCCAAGGCGCAACGTTAAGACATATTTGCAGCCCTCAACCGCGTTGTATCAGGCAGACGTCTGTTTCCAGTCAGGGAAGCTGCTCCCAAACCCCAATCTTTCCTGGAAAGCGCGACTGATAGATGCAACTGGGGACTCCTAACCAATGCTCACTTGAAGGATATTGAGTTTGGAAGCACACTGATCGACCCGGCCTCTGATTTCAACATTGTCACCGTCAAGACTCTGAGAGCTGCAGAGATTTCAAAGCAGGAAGTTTTTCATTACCCAACCACAATCAAAAAACTCAGAGGGAGAATCTAAAGACGCTTACGGGTACATCAACCTCGAAATCAAGGTGGGAGATGCTCTAACACACACCAAGTTTCATGTGGTTAAAGAATACCCAAATTATGATATGATCCTGGAGCACTCATGGATACACGATAACAAGACAAAGCTAGGAGTACGTCCTTTGCCAGTGTCTATACCTGAGAGGGTCTCCAACAAGCCATCCGATCCTGAAGATTATATGTTGCTGCATGGACAACTCGCAAATGTGACGCAATTGCCTGGAGAGAGTGTAGCTTTGGAGGTTCCACGAGTAAGTATTATTGAACAACTCTCTTTACATCCAGGTATTTTCCGTCCCATCAAGACATGGGGATTTTTGTCCGTCTATCAATCCGTCGATATCCTGATGTCATCACTAACGCCTGATGTTGCTTACTCACGGGAGAGCCTAATATACCCAAATCCCAATCATGCGCGAAGGACATGCCTAACGGAAACATAGCTAAGTAACTATCCTTAAACAAAATGTTTTATATCTATTAGGCATATAAAATAAATTTTAAATATCCTAGTGTTGAGACGTGCAAATTCCTCAACACTCATCATTGTGTTGTTAGGCATACTTCCTCAACACGTTTTCCTCCTAGTGTTGAGAGGTGCAAACTCCTCAGCACTCGCTACTGTGTTCCCAGGTGTACTGCCTCAACACATCTTCCTCTTAGTATTGAGACGTGCAAATCCCTCAACACTCACTACTGCGTTTCCAGGTGTACTGCCTCAACACATTCTTCCTCTTAGTGTTGAGACGTGCAAATTCCTCAACACTCGCGACGGTGTTGCCAGGCGTACTGCCTCAACACATTCTTCCTCTTAGTGTTGAGACGTGCAAATTCCTCAACACTCGCTACTGTGTTGCCAGGTGTACTGCCTCAACACATCCTTTCTCGTAGTGTTGAGACGTGCAAATTCCTCAACACTCGCTACTGTGTTGCCAGACGTACTGCCTCAACACATCCTTCCTCTTAGTGTTGAGACGTGCAAATCCCTCAACACTCACTACTGTGTTGCCAGGCGTACTGCCTCAAGACGTCATTCCTCTTAGTGTTGAGACGTGCAAATTCCTTAACACTCGCGACGGTGTTGCCAGGCGTACTGCCTCAACACATTCTTCCTCTTAGTGTTGAGACGTGCAAATTCCTCAACACTCGCTAATGTGTTGCCAGGTGTACTGCCTCAACACATCCTTCCTCTTAGTGTTGAGACGTGCAAATCCCTCAACACTCACTACTGCGTTGCCAGGCGTACTGCCTCAACACATTCTACCTCTTAGTGTTGAGATGTGCAAATTCTTCAACACTCGCTACGGTGTTGCCAGGCGTAATGCCTCAACACATTCTTCCTCTTAGTGTTGAGATGTGCAAATTCCTTAACACTCGCGACGGTGTTGCCAGGCGTATTGCCTCAACAAATTCTTCCTCTTAGTGTTGAGACGTGCAAATTCCTCAACACTCGCTACTGTGCTGCCAGGTGTACTTCCTCAACACATCCTTCCTCTTAGTGTTGAGACGTTGAAATCCCTCAACACTCATTACTGTGTTGCCAGGCGTACTGCCTCAACACGTCCTTCCTCTTAGTGTTGAGACGTTTAAATTCCTCAACACTCGCGACGGTGTTGCCAGGCGTACTGCCTCAACACATTCTTCCTCTTAGTGTTGACACGTGCAAATTCCTCAACACTCGCGACGATGTTGCCAGGCGTACTGCCTCAACATATCCTTCCTCTTAGTGTTGAGACGTGCAAATTTCTCAACACTCGCTACTGTGTTGCCAGGCGTACTGCCTCAACACATCCTCCCTCTTAGTGTTGAGACGTGCAAATTCCACAACACTCACCATTGTGTTGTTAGGCATACTGCCTCAACACGTTTTCCTCTTAGTGTTGAGACGTGCAAATTCCTCAACACTCATTATTGTGTTGTTAGGCATACTGTCTTAACACGTTTTCCTCTTAGTGTTGAGACGTTCAAATTCCTCAACATTCACAACTGTGTTGCCAGGCAAACTGCCTCAAAACATCCTTCCTGTTAGTCTTGATACATTCAAATTCCTCAACACTCACTACTGTGTTGCCAGGCAAGCTGCCTCAACACATCCTTCCTATTAGTGCTGAGACGTGCAAATCCATCAACACTCACTATTGTGTTGCAAGGCGTACTTCCTCAACACGTCCTTCCTCTTAGTGTTGAGACGTGCAAATTCCTCAAACTCGCGACGGTGTTGCCAGGCGTACTTCCTCAACACATTCTTCCTCTTAGTGTTGAGATGTGCAAATTCCTCAATACTCGTGACGGTGTTGCCAGGCGTACTGCCTCAACATATCCTTCCTCTTAGTTTTGAGACGTGCAAATTCCTCAACACTCGCTACTCTGTTGCCAGGCGTACTGCCTCAACATATCATTCCTCTTAGTGTTGAGACGTGCAAATCCCTCAACACTCACTACTGCGTTTCCAGGTGTACTGCCTCAACACATTCTTCCTCTTAGTGTTGAGACGTGCAAATTCCTCAACACTCGCGACGGTGTTCCCAGGCGTACTGGCTCAACACATTCTTCCTCTTAGTGTTGAGACGTGCAAATTCCTCAACACTCGCTACTGTGTTGCCAGGTGTACTGCCTCAACACATCCTTCCTCTTAGTGTTGAGACGTGCAAATTCCTCAACACTTGCTACTGTGTTGCCAAACGTACTGCCTCAACACATCCTTCCTCTTAGTGTTGAGACATGCAAATCCCTCAACACTCACTACTGTGTTGCCAGGCGTACTTCCTCAAGACGTCATTCCTCTTAGTGTTGAGACGTGCAAATTCCTTAACACTCGCGACGTAGTTGCCAGGCGTACTGCCTCAACACATTCTTCCTCTTAGTGTTGAGACGTGCAAATTCCTCAACACTCGCTAATGTGTTGCCAGGTGTACTGCCTCAACACATCCTTCCTCTTAGTGTTGAGACGTGCAAATCCCTCAACACTCACTACTACGTTGCCAGGCGTACTGCCTCAACACATTCTACCTCTTAGTGTTGAGATGTGCAAATTCCTCAACACTCGCTACGGTGTTGCCAAGAGTAATGCCTCAACACATTCTTCCTCTTAGTGTTGAGACGTGCAAATTCCTCAACACTCGCGACGGTGTTGCCAGGCGTATTGCCTCAACAAATTCTTCCTCTTAGTATTGAGACGTGCAAATTCCTCAACACTCGCTACTGTGTTGCCAGGTGTACTTCCTCAACACATCCTTCCTCTTAGTGTTGAGACGTTGAAATCCCTCAACACTCATTACTGTGTTGCCAGGCATACTGCCTCAACACGTCCTTCCTCTTAGTGTTGAGACGTGCAAATTCCTCAACACTCGCGACGGTGTTGCCAGGCGTACTGCCTCAACACATTCTTCCTCTTAGTGTTGAGACGTGCAAATTCCTCAACACTCGCGACGATGTTGCCAGGCGTACTGCCTCAACATATCCTTCCTCTTAGTGTTGAGACGTGCAAATTTCTCAACACTCGCTACTGTGTTGCCAGGCGTACTGCCTAAACACATCCTCCCTCTTAGTGTTGAGATGTGCAAATTCCACAACACTCACCATTGTGTTGTTAGGCATACTGCCTCAACACGTTTTCCTCTTAGTGTTGAGATGTGCAAATTCCTCAACACTCATTATTGTGTTGTTAGGCATACTGTCTTAACACGTTTTCCTCTTAGTGTTGAGACGTTCAAATTCCTCAACATTCACAACTGTGTTGCCAGGCAAACTGCCTCAAAACATCCTTCCTGTTAGTGTTGATACATTCAAATTCCTCAACACTCACTACTGTGTTGCCAGGCGAGCTGCCTCAACACATCCTTCCTATTAGTGCTAAGACGTGCAAATACCTCAACACTCACTATTGTGTTGCAAGGCGTACTTCCTCAACACGTCCTTCCTCTTAGTGTTGAGACGTGCAAATTCCTCAAAACTCGCGACGGTGTTGCCAGGCGTACTTCCTCAACACATTCTTCCTCTTAGTGTTGAGATGTGCAAATTCCTCAATACTCGTGACGGTGTTGCCAGGCGTACTGCCTCAACATATCCTTCCTCTTAGTTTTGAGACGTGCAAATTCCTCAACACTCGCTACTCTGTTGCCAGGCGTACTGCCTCAACATATCATTCCTCTTAGTGTTGAGACGTGCAAATCCCTCAACACTCACTACTGCGTTTCCAGGTGTACTGCCTCAACACATTCTTCCTCTTAGTGTTGAGACGTGCAAATTCCTCAACACTCGCGACGGTGTTGCCAGGCGTACTGCCTCAACACATTCTTCCTCTTAGTGTTGAGACGTGCAAATTCCTCAACACTCGCTACTGTGTTGCCAGGTGTACTGCCTCAACACATCCTTCCTCTTAGTGTTGAGACGTGCAAATTCCTCAACACTTGCTACTGTGTTGCCAAACGTACTGCCTCAACACATCCTTCCTCTTAGTGTTGAGACATGCAAATCCCTCAACACTCACTACTGTGTTGCCAGGCGTACTTCCTCAAGACGTCATTCCTCTTAGTGTTGAGACGTGCAAATTCCTTAACACTCGCGACGTAGTTGCCAGGCGTACTGCCTCAACACATTCTTCCTCTTAGTGTTGAGACGTGCAAATTCCTCAACACTCGCTAATGTGTTGCCAGGTGTACTGCCTCAACACATCCTTCCTCTTAGTGTTGAGACGTGCAAATCCCTCAACACTCACTACTACGTTGCCAGGCGTACTGCCTCAACACATTCTACCTCTTAGTGTTGAGATGTGCAAATTCCTCAACACTCGCTACGGTGTTGCCAAGAGTAATGCCTCAACACATTCTTCCTCTTAGTGTTGAGACGTGCAAATTCCTCAACACTCGCGACGGTGTTGCCAGGCGTATTGCCTCAACAAATTCTTCCTCTTAGTATTGAGACGTGCAAATTCCTCAACACTCGCTACTGTGTTGCCAGGTGTACTTCCTCAACACATCCTTCCTCTTAGTGTTGAGACGTTGAAATCCCTCAACACTCATTACTGTGTTGCCAGGCGTACTGCCTCAACACGTCCTTCCTCTTAGTGTTGAGACGTGCAAATTCCTCAACACTCGCGACGGTGTTGCCAGGCGTACTGCCTCAACACATTCTTCCTCTTAGTGTTGAGACGTGCAAATTCCTCAACACTCGCGACGATGTTGCCAGGCGTACTGCCTCAACATATCCTTCCTCTTAGTGTTGAGACGTGCAAATTTCTCAACACTCTCTACTGTGTTGCCAGGCGTACTGCCTCAACACATCCTCCCTCTTTGTGTTGAGACGTGCAAATTCCACAACACTCACCATTGTGTTGTTAGGCATACTGCCTCAACACGTTTTCCTCTTAGTGTTGAGACGTGCAAATTCCTCAACACTCATTATTGTGTTGTTAGGCATACTGTCTTAACACGTTTTCCTCTTAGTGTTGAGACGTTCAAATTCCTCAACATTCACAACTGTGTTGCCAGGAAAACTGCCTCAAAACATCCTTCCTGTTAGTGTTGATACATTCAAATTCCTCAACACTCACTACTGTGTTTCCAGGCAAGCTGCCTCAACACATCCTTCCTATTAGTGCTGAGACGTGCAAATCCCTCAACACTCACTATTGTGTTGCAAGGCATACTTCCTCAACACGTCCTTCCTCTTAGTGTTGAGACGTGCAAATTCCTCAAAACTCGTGACGGTGTTGCCAGGCGTACTTCCTCAACACATTCTTACTCTTAGTGTTGAGATGTGCAAATTCCTCAATACTCGTGACGGTGTTGCCAGGCGTACTGCCTCAACATATCCTTCCTCTTAGTTTTGAGACGTGCAAATTCCTCAACACTCGCTACTCTGTTGCAAGGCGTACTGCCTCAACATATCATTCCTCTTAGTGTTGAGACGTGCGAATTCCTCAACACTCACCATTGTGTTGTTAGGCATATTGCCTCAACACGTTTTCCTCTTAGTGTTGAGACGTTCAAATTCATCAACACTCACTACTGTGTTGCATGGCAAACTGCCTCAACACATCCTTCCTGTTAGTGTTGAGACGTTCAAATTTCTCAACACTTACTACTATGTTGCCAGGCAAGCTGCCTCAACACATCCTTCTTATTAGTGTTGAGACGTGCAAATTCCTCAACACTCACTTTTGTGTTGTCAGGCATACTGCCTCAACGCGTTTTCCTCTTAGTGTTCAGACGTGCAAATTCCTCAACACTCACCATTGTGTTGTTAGGCATACTACCTCAACACGTTTTCCTCTTAGTGTTGAGACGTGCAAATTCCTCAACACTCACTTTTGTGTTTTCAGGCATACTGCGTCAACACGTTTTCCTCTTAGTGTTGAGACGTGCAAATTCTTCAACATTCACCATTATGTTGTTAGGCATATTGCTTCAACACGTTTTCCTCTTAGTGTTGAGGCGTTCAAATTCCTCAACACTCACTACTGTGTTGCCAGGCAAACTGCCTCAACACATCCTTTCTATTAGTGTTGAGACGTGCAAATTCCTCAACACTCACTATTGTGTTGTTAGGCATAATGCCTCAACACGTTTTCCTCTTAGTGTTGAAACGTTCAAATTTCTCAAAATTCACTACTATGATTCCAGGAAAACAGCCTCAACACATCCTTCATGTTAGTGTTGAAACGTTCAAATTACTCAACAGTCACTACTGTGTTTCCAGGTGTACTGCCTCAACACATTCTTCCTCTTAGTGTTGAGACGTGAAAATTCCTCAACACTCGCGACGGTGTTGCCAGGCGTACTGCCTAAACAAATTCTTCCTCTTACTGTTGAGACGTGCAAATTCCTCAACACTTGCTACTGTGTTGCCAGGTGTACTGCCTCAACACATCCTTCCTATTAGTGTTGAGATGTGCAAATCCCTCAACACTCACTACTGCGTTGCCAGGCGTACTGCCTCAACGTATTCTTCGTCTTAGTGTTGAGACGCGAAAATTCTTCAACACTCGCGACGATGTTGCCAGGCGTACTGCCTCAAAACATTCTTCCTCCTAGTGTTAAGACGTGCAAATTCCTCAACACTCGCGACGGTGTTGCCAGGCGTACTTCCTCAAGACATTCTTCCTCTTAGTGTTTAGACGTGCAAATTCCACAACACTTGCTACTATGTTGCCAGGTGTACTGTCTCAACACATCCTTCCTCTTAGTGTTGAGACTTGCAAATCCCTCAACACTCACTACTGTGTTGCCAGATGTACTGCCTCAACACATCCTTCCTTTTAGTGTTCAGACGTGCAAATCCCTCAACACTCACTACTGTGTCGTCAGTCCTACTGCCTCAACACATTCTTCCTCTTAGTGTTGAGACGTGAAAATTCCTCAACACTCGCGACGGTGTTGCCAGGCGTACTGCCTCAACACATTCTTCCTCTTAGTGTTGAGTCGTGCAAATTCCTCAACACTCGCTACTGTGTTTCCAGGTGTACTGCCTCAACACAACCTTCCTCTTAGTGTTGAGACGTGCAAATCCCTCGACACTCACTACTGCGTTGCCAGGCGTACTACCTCAACACATTCTACCTCTTAGTGTTGAGACGTGCGAATTCCTCAACACTCGCGACGGTGTTGCTAGGCGTACTGCCTCAACACATTTTTCCTCTTTGCGTTGAGACGTGCAAATTCCTCAACACTCGCGACGGTGTTGCCAGGCGTACTGCCTCAACACATTCTTCCTCTTAGTGTTGAGACGTGCAAATTCCTCAACAGTCGCTACTGTGTTTCCAGGCGTACTCCTTCAACACATCCTTTCTCTTAGTGTTAAGATGTGTAAATCCCTCAACACTCACATCGGCGTTGCCAGGCGTACTGCCTCAACACATTCTACCTCTTAGTGTTGAGACGTGCAAATTCCTCAACAATCGCGACGGTGTTGCCAGGCGTACTGCTCAAACACATTTTTCCTATTAGTGTTGAGACGTGCAAATTCCTCAACACTCACGACGGCGTTGCCAGGCGTACTTCCTCAACACATTCTTCCTCTTAGTGTTGAGACGCGCAAATTCCTCAACACTCGCTACTGTGTTGCCAGGTGTACTGCCTCAACACATCCTTCCTCTTAATGTTGAGACGTGCAAATCCCTCAACACTCACTACTGTGTTGCCAGGCGTACTGCCTTAAAACGTCCTTCCTCTTAGTGTTGAGACGTGCACATTCCTCAACACTCTCGACGGTGTTGCCAGGCGTACTGCCTCAACACATTCTTCCTCTTAGTGTTTAGACGTGCAAATTCCTCAACAGTCGCTACTTTGTTTCCAGGCGTACTCCTTCAACACATCCTTTCTCTTAGTGTTAAGATGTGTAAATCCCTCAACACTCACATCGGCGTTGCCAGGCGTACTGCCTCAACACATTCTACCTCTTAGTGTTGAGACGTGCAAATTCCTCAACACTCGCGACGGTGTTGCCAGGCGTACTGCTCAAACACATTTTTCCTTTTAGTGTTGAGACGTGCAAATTCCTCAACACTCACGACGGCGTTGCCAGGCGTACTTCCTCAACACATTCTTCCTCTTAGTGTTGAGACGTGCAAATTCCTCAACACTCGCTACTGTGTTGCCAGGCGTACTGCCTCAACACATCCTTCCTCTTAGTGTTGAGACGTGCAAATCCCTCAACACTCACTACTGTGTTGCCAGGCATAATGCCTCAAGACGTCCTTCTTCTTAGTGTTGAGACGTGCAAATTCCTCAACACTCGCGACGGTGTTTCCAGGCGTACTGCCTCAACACATTCTCCCTCTTAGTGTTGAGACGTGCAAATTCCTCAACACTCGCGATGGTGTTGCCAGGCGTACTGCCTCAACATATCCTTCCTCTTAGTGTTGAGACGTGCAATTTCCTCAACACCCGCTACTGTGTTGCCAGGCGCACTGCCTCAACACATCCTTCCTCTTAGTGTTGAGACATGCAAATTCCTCAACACTCACCATTGTGTTGTTAGGCATACTGCCTTAACACGTTTTCCTCTTAGTGTTGAGACATTCAAATTCCTCAACATTCACTACTGTGTTGCCAGGCAAACTGCCTCAACACATCCTTCATGTTAGTGTTGAGACGTTCAAATTACTCAAAACTTACTATTATGTTGCCAGGCAAGCTGCCTGAACACATCCTTCCTATTAGTGTTGAGACGTGCAAATCCCTCAACACTCACTACTGTGTTGCCAGGCGTACTTCCTCAACACGTCCTTCCTCTTAGTGTTGAGACGTGAAAATTCCTCAACACTCGCGACGGTGTTTCCAGGCATACTGCCTCAACACATTCTTCCTCTTAGTGTTGAGATGTACAAATTCCTCAACACTCGCGACGGTGTTGCCAGGCGTACTGCCTCAACATATCATTCCTCTTAGTGTTGAGACGTGCAAATTCCTCAACATTCGCTACTGTATTGCCAGGCGTACTGCCTCAACATATCATTCCTCTTAGTGATGAGACGTGTAAATTCCTTAACACTCACCATTGTATTGTTAGCCATACTTCCTCAACACGTTTTCCTCTTAGTGTTGAGACGTGCAAATTCCTCAACACTCACTATTGTGTTGTTAGGCATGCTGCCTCAACACGCTTTCCTCTTAGTGTTGAGACGTTCAAATTCCTCAACACTCACTACTGTTTTGCCAGGCAAACTGCCTCAACACATCATTGTTGTTAGTGTTGAGACGTTCAAATTCCTCAACACTCACTATTGTGTTGCCAGGCAAACTGCCTCAACACATCCTTCCTATTAGTGTTGAGACGTGCAAATTCCTCAACACTCACTTTTGTGTTGTCAGGCATACTGCCTCAACACGTTTTCCTCTTAGTGTTGAGACGTCACTAGTCTAGAAGGGGCTATAAATGACGTTTTTAAATGACAGATTAATTGTGTGATTAGAGTATCACAAACAAATCATGTCATATAATATGAAAATAGTGGGACCCTTCATTCAACGCAAAAAAACCGTTATTTTTAAATGTGAAAAATTTGTAGGTGCGTGATTTTTTATGAACCATTATATCACGGAACAAATCTGTCGGATAAAATAAGTTTAAATACGCCCCCATTAATATTCTGTTATGCACCACAAAAATGGCTAACCACTTAGCATAGACATCGGCTTACCTGCCAGAAATCCATAGGGTCATATGGTTTCATTCTAGCCACACCACAAAAACGGCTAACCACTGGCTTAGCACAGACACCGGCTTGCTTGCCATATATCCGTAGGGTCGTATCGGTTCCATTCTAACATAAGAGTTAACGCCCAGAACCAGAAGATAAGTTCCGAGTTCAACGGTTTTTTAATTAGTTATTAAAAGGAAAATAGTTATTATTATATTTTTATTGGTGTCGGTCAACTATAGTCAAAGCTCCTTAAAAATGAAAGACCAAATTATTGACTTGTGGCGTGTCTTCACTAGACGCTGTTAACAAAAAATAAAATAAAAAAGCAAACGATAAAAAGGAAAAAGAAAGAAGACTCGTGTCTTTGATATTGTTAAAAGAGTAATCTCTTGTTTTTCCTCGGACCTCGGTTATATCGATTCTTCCCAATCTCACTTCATTCCTATCTCTATCTTAGGAAAGTTTTCTCCCCAATCTAATTTTTGGCAGAAACTTAGGGTTTATTAGTGAAGTTGTGTTCTACATTTTCGGAAACATCTCTGCATCGCCGTAGGATGTAAAGAAGAATATATTGAGAAGGGATGGAAGAAGAACATTTTGCGGAAATAATCTCGGTCAAAATTATATTGATTTGAACCCTAACAATTTTTGGGTGGGATGAAAATCAAAAGAAAATCCTTTGGGAGGGATTATTCCCGCTTGGTGTTTTGAATAGCTATAAAGTTAAACCCTAAAATCGATTGAGAGATGTCAAGAGATATATCTTTTTCTGGGGATTATCAGAGATCAAAAACAGCAAAAAGGTATATCTTTTTTTTTATGTTTATCTATAGCTAAATAACTTATGACTTTTGATTGAAAAGATGCATGAGTTTCATATTAGATTATCTCTGATTGAATCTGGAATTGGGTTAGGATTGATTTAGTTTTGTAATAATAAAATCTTATGCTTGTCTATAGCTAAATAACTTCTGACTTTTGATTGAAAAGATGCATGGGTTTCAAATCAGACTCTCTGATTGAATCTGAAATAGGGTTGCAACTGTTGTTCGTCTTGTTGATGAACTTGAAGGGGTATTGATCCTCTGAAACTTTATGGAACAAGGTTACAGTGATATAAATGGAAATAAATTGATTGGATTTTGCAGATGTGTTGAAATCATTGTGTTTATTCAATTGTTGATGTTTGTCTTGTGTTTAGGCCTTAGGAACTAGATACCTTTGCTAAAATCGTTGTGGACTCTTGCATAGATCATGTATTTATTCGTATCCAAATGCATACCAGTAAACAATTGACTTGGGAGTAGCTTACAGTGTTTACATTTAATAAATTGACAGTTTGTCGGTTGCCATCCTCTGGACTTTATAGAACAAGGTTACAATGATACAAATGGAAATCAATTGATTAGAGTTTCCAGATCCGTTGAATGGAAGTTTATGGTTATTTGATTGTGATTGTCATAGTTGGTGTTCTTGATTTGGTATTAGCTGCTGATAGACACATTTTTGTGTCTAATTTGTCCCGATTCTATATATTGACAGTGCCCATTTTTGTACTTATTATGGTGTTTTATGTGTGTGTAGGTATTTTTGGCCAATAAACATTTTTGGAAAAATCGGCTCTAAAAGTTGATAAAGGCATCCAAAGGAAGCGATTTTGGCACCCACACTCTGGATAGGGGCACCCCCTCTTCAAAATTCAAATTATCAAAAATGGCGGGAAAACTTGGCAAACACGTT
The DNA here is from genome assembly GCF_003573695.1 of Papaver somniferum. Lineage (NCBI taxonomy): Eukaryota > Viridiplantae > Streptophyta > Magnoliopsida > Ranunculales > Papaveraceae > Papaver > Papaver somniferum. The sequence goes on along the minus strand of NC_039367.1, from coordinate 38,175,647 downwards.
GTTGAATTTGGACGTGAATTTTCGGGCAGTTTCAAAGAGATTCAATGGCCGAAATTGGTTTGTATGAACTCTAGAAGACATTACAAGCCCAGTACAATCAATTGGACCCGGAAAATTGGGCTGGAATACCCGTGAGAAGCAAAGAAAGGGAAAACAGAGTACGTGTTCTCTGTTGGGTTTTTAGAATATTTTTGAGAGATTTATGGAGGACTTTGACGCTGGATTAACATGTACATGGTCCTATTCAAGATTATGTAAGAGTTTGGTAGCTATTTTATAGCTAACAACACGTGAAAAAGCTCAACAGAAGCGATTATCGTTTCAACTGCATGAGAAGAAGAAAAAGAATAATCACATATTTAGTCGAGATTTATGGATCTGTTGGGCTATATAAGTGTTGGTTTACATCAAAGAAAAGCTTAGAAAAGTTTAGAGAGAAATAGGAGAGAGTTCAGAGCCGAAACGAGGAAGATACCATTGATTGTTGTTGTTGCTGCTGCTGTTCAAGGAGGAAGACGAAGAACGAAGAACAGACGCTTCTGGAGCGTCGTTCTTCAATAGCACCTACAGCAGAATAACTGTGTCGTTATTTTGCTGCAGTTCAGAAGTATCGTTTACAGGCAGTCTTATTCGAACATTGTAACAGTGACGCTGTAACATTTATACAGCGTTGCAAAAATTCTGTTAAACACCATATCATCAATAAAAACATCTATTAAGCCATTTTGATCAAGTTTTTGATATGAGGAGCTAAACCCCTTAGCCAAGGCGACGGAGGAAGCCATTGTTTCATATTTATTGGTATAATTCTAACTTTATTATTTATTTGCAATATTTTTACATGATTATTTGCATGGAATTTATATTGGATAATTGATTTTTATTGAATAATTGTGATTCATTTTGATGGAGCATGCTTAGTTTAAGACTTTTGATGTTTCATGCTTGGTGTTTACATTTATTACTTCAAAAATCTACAAAAGGCATAAAATTAGAATCACTCTAAAAGAAAAATTCCATGAATATTAATTATTAGAATTTATCAAATAATGGGTCAATGGTGGAATCCAAGTCTTGGTGTTTTTCTCTATAACTTTGAACAACTCTTTTTATTTGCTTGTTTAATTTAAATCTAAAAATTGTTTTCTTCACAAGTCTGAAAAGACCCCTTTTTACCACTACAACTACAATCACTTTTGAAATACCATCAGCTGCCTAAGCACAGACAGCAAGGGTATTTGCTATTAGCTGCCTGATGAGTGCTAAAAAGTGCTAAAAAGTGCATACTTTGATACTTTGGAGTTTTCTAGCTATTTTGGGCTCCTAAATTGCTATTGGGCTTCTAATTTCTCTTTGGGCTTAGTGGGTTTTTGGATTGACTGTGAACTTGGGCTCAACAGTTCACAATTGAACTGTTGAGCCCAAGTTCACAGTCAATCCAAAAACCCACTAAGCCCAAAGAGAAATTAGAAGCCCAATAGCAATTTAGGAGCCCAAAATAGCTAGAAAACTCCAAAACACTCCCAGTCTTTGTGGATCGACCCGTACTTGCACGAGCTACAACTGACGACCGTGCACTTGCGGTATTACTGTAGGCCCGTTTCATTTCGCTTCAATTTTATACGCTTTCCCGGGCCCACCAAGTTTTTGGCGCCGCTGCCGGGGATTGGTGCTGTGTTTTTCTTGTAGTTTTCTTGGCTATTTTGCATTTCACTTCATCGCACTTGCATCTGCATCTGCTTCACTTCTTTTGCTGTTGGGCCTGCTGTTCTGAACCTGTTTTCCTCTGCTGGGACGCCACCAAGGAAAAGAACCAAAGCCCAACTGGGTTTTTGCAACAATATCAGAGCAGCTGGGCTGTGCTAACAAGGTAAGCCTAAACCCATTAAGAGAACCCAACCTGTGGGCTTCCAATTTTTAATTGTGGGCTTGTAATAATTAACCCAATTTTTGGGCTTTTTATTTTCTGTTGGGTTTGTAATTAATTTTTGTGGGCTTGTTTGTTTAATTTGTGGGCTTGTATTTAATTTTTGTGAGCTTGTTTAATTTGGACTGGTATTTTGTATTCTGGGTTTTTAAACCCAGCTGAGCTTGTTACCGATCACGCTAGGTTAACTCGTTAGTGGGCCGAGTACCCAAATTCTAGGCCGAGATTTTGGACTCAGTTTCACCAAACGTTTTCAAACCAGCTGAGCCAAAGCAAACACAAAACCAACAGTGGGCTTGCTCCCATTCAAAAACCAAATTTTATTTTCTTTTATCCCACCAAAACCAAATTTTTCCCAAAAATCCAAACCCTTTAAAAAACCAAATTCTGAGCTTTGTACATTCTTTACTTAGCTTTTGAGCCAATCATGAATAGATCTTTTTCTACAGTTGGGGAGTACAACAAATCCCTTAGAGAACTTGCATATGGACAAACTTCACGTTATGAACCTTCCACGGACCATGATGTCAATAGTCATGGGAATTATTATGGACATTTTCAAAGTCCCGAGCCGCAATACATGAACCCTAATGACTATTCATACATGCATCATTCATCACAACGTGAAAATGAACATTTTGCTAGTGCCTCACTCACACAATCATCACTTATGGATCAATTAGAAATGCAATCACATGAGGAATCTGTCACATCGAATTTTCTTAGGCAACCTGAAATCTATGCATGTCCCGCATGTGGTAGTTTAGACCACCCTGTTGAGAATTGTCATATTTTGCATAATTTTAGGCAATCTAGAGAAAGTCCAAGGTATGAAATGCCCATAAATTGTGAGAATGGTAGTCATTGGGACCATAATCAATCCTTTGAGGGTTGCGATCAATATTTTGTAAACCCTAATGACCATGCACACATGTACCATTCACCACAATTTGAACATGAAGAATTTGGTACTCCCATGAATTTAGACTCCACCACAGAAGCTTTAAGACTCAGTAAGCAAGACTATGATAGATCTACATCACGAATTCATGCATATTTAGATCAGATTTTGCTTCACCTACAAAAGGTGGAAATTCATGAGGAAATGTATGTTGTCCCTAATGAAGTGTCTAGTCCCATTCATGTAAATAATGTTGAATATGAACCTAATTTAGAGGAACATGAATCGACTAATGACACCACCACTGTTAATGAGGACCAATATGCATGCTACCATGATGATGATTATGATGATATGTTAGAAGAACATGAAAATATTGTGGAACCTGTTGGTTCAAAAACATATGGCTTCTCGCCCTCGACCTTCATGCATGTTGTTCTTTCTAATACTCATTGTAATTCATATGATTTTGATATTGACATGGGATTCGTACAATTATTCTGTGAAGATGAGCATGACATAGGAATAGTTGAATCTTCTGTAGACACTAATATGCATGAAAATATATTTGATGTGTCTGATTCTCTACCTAGGTCACATTGTGATATTTCTCCTGATTTGCCGATGCATGAGAATGAATCTGTTGATGATGTTGATGACTCTGATTGTGATCTTGCCAATTTGTTTGATGATTGTGAGCATGTTGTGACACTTGTATAAGACTTAGGAGATGTTGATGTGATTAATAATGATGTGCCTATCTTCCTACATGAGTCACAATCTGATGGCCTTCCATCCAACCTAGATTTGGTTTGTACCGATATTGTCAAACCAATTTTTCTGAGAATGCCCAACCTAGGTTTGGAACTATGTGCTTCCCAAGTCCTCTTGGACTATTTTGCTTCTAAGTATAATACATTTGAGGAACCACAATTGGAATTAGCATGTTTGCCCGTCCCTAGCACAGTTCATTTCGAGCTAGACCTTGTGCATGATGAACCCCCAAAACTGCGAGATTTTGTTTCCAAAATTTTATCCGTTGAAAAATCCAGGTTTGGGGGTAGCTCATTTTGTTTCACAGTTTCACTTGCGTTTCTTTCCTGTTATATTTGTGTGAAGCTGTTGAAACCTCTACACTTTGTCTTTTGGGTTGATCCTCAACTCTTTAGATTGTTAGTGTATGATGAATTTTTTGTATATAATCCAGTAGATAAAAATTTTAAAAATCCTTTTGTTCCTTTTGTATATATTTTGCTAATCCAATATGATCTCGGCTGACATATGTTGGATTCTTGCCTTGAATAACGGATATCTAATATTGCTTTCGCCGAAATCGGGTATTCTCTTTCCTTTTTCTCTACTCAACATGATCCTCTTCATATGTTGTATTATAATTTTGTTCATATTTTGAAACATTGAGGACAATGTTTATTTTAGGTTTGGGGGTGAAAAGTAGATACTTTGATAATATGCCATAATTGAAAACAAGAACTCCTTCTTTTTGAAAAAAAAAATGAAAAATGAAAATAAAAAATGAAAAATTGAAAAAAACATAAAAATGGAGCTCATTTACCTTGAAATGTTGACTCTTGTGCAAATATGTAATTATTAGGAGTCTTAGTCTAGATATTTAGGCACCCTGATTCTAGCACAATTCACATAGTGATAAGAAATTTGCACGCGCACGATCTACCAATACATGTATAGCCTCGATATTCAAGGTGTTTGATAGGAAGTCACGATTGCCAATCACTTTAGAATACTGAACGAAACTTGACTAGCTTATTCTTTGGTTGGTTGGGATAGAAGGTGGAGGTTACATTAAGAAAGACAACCATCGAATTTAACTGGGTGCATCAAAAAGGGCTACCTCTTGCAAAGTGTCATGTAATCTTTTGTTTCCTTTTGTATATGTATCAAAAGTGTTTCCTTAATAAAAAAAAAATAAAAAAATATATATATATCAAGTATTTTTCAATTCCATCCTCTCTTGTTCCAAAAATAAAAGAGAGTAGTCAATGTAAATAAGAGTCATGTAAAGAGTCATCTTTTGTGTTTTATTGTAATAAGCAAGGAAGGGTGTATGCCATTGATGTACAACGCGAGTAATTGTGAAATACCTCCAACTCATTCACAATTCTCGTAAAGTCCGGACAGCTAGCTAGATTTCGACCTTGGTTCTTAGCCTGAGAAACTATCTCTTGGTGATTAGTAGTCATAACTTCAGATCTTTCTTTACACATGTGTAGATACACTTTACACTCTTATCACATGTCTTTTTTTGTTATCAGTGCTAGGATTGTGCCTTTGATAGCTAGATTGACATCTCCATTTTGCTGTGAGCTTAAACTGACTTGCACATGTCATATTTGATGGAATATGAGCTTATATTTTGACCTAGAACTTTGTAGGTACGTTCTAAGCAAACCTTCACGAGACTTCACTCGTCCACTAGGGACACTTGGTGGTTTAAAAGGCTTAGTGCATACGCTAAATGCATTCGAGAGACCAGCGACAGTGGTATAGGTAGGATTTCCTTAGTTTTGTTTTACTTGAGGACAAGTAAAATTCAGGTTTGGGGGTATTTGATGAGTGCTAAAAAGTGCATATTTCTATATATTTTTCTTGGCATTTAACTCATCTTTTGTGCATTAATTCTACATTTTATCCCATATTCTGTATTTTCATTGTTTTCAAGAATAAATATTTTTCTTACTTAATTTTGCATTTTTAGGTAATAAACGAAGTTCGGATGAGTCGCGGAGCGAAAAGAGCAGAAAAGTAGTGAAAAGCCGGGAAGAATTACGCAAGGAAGCCGCAAAGAATGGAGCGCACGTCCAAAAAGCTAGGAATGGGCTCAAGGAGGAAGAATTGTTCTTAAAGAAGATATGGGCTTGGCATACCCAAGGCCCAAAACCCTTACCCAAACCCATTTTCTACATCCATACTCTCCTCCATTCCCGACCGTCAGATTGGATCGCATATGCATCCTACGGTCGCTTCTTTGCCTGCGCATCAAACCTCGATACTTCCGCTTAACACTACAACACCTAACTCCATCTGGTGTCGTTAACTTTGTTGTATTGTATAATCCAACGGCCGCTGCAGGATCCACTTCATCTCGTCGTTAGATCGATCCACCATCCACACATCCCACGTCTCATCCTCGCTGTGCATCAACATTTTCTGTCCCCGACACACACCATAGTACCAAACACCTACATCCCAAGTCGAGCAGCAAACCAAACACTCCCTTCTTCCCAAAACCATCGATCTCATCTTTCTCCCCTACCCCGACAGTTGCAGAACCACCACCACCTTCTCCACCTGCTCTGACTCCATCACCACCTCTACCTGTCTCACATCATCCCTAAACTACCAACCCATCATCACCCCCTAACTATCTAGACCCCTATTCCCTCAATCTCTCACGTTTCTTCCCTGAAACCCTAAGCGTGAGAGGTTGATGAAGTAGGTGACCTAGAGATGAAATTGAAGCATGGGAATTACGCCAGGAGAAGCAGAGAAGACATGGGTCGATGCTAATTGAGGAGATTTGTCACATCAAGGTAAGAAAAACCCAAACCCTAATTTCAGTTAATTTGGGGATTTTCGAGTAAACTCTAATTACTGTTAGGGAGAAGCATGGAGGAGCATTATAGAAGATATGGGTCTGATTTGTACTGTCAAATTAGGTAGAAATAATTCACCTAATTTCTGTTTGATTTTAGGGATTTTTTGGGAAGAACCCTAACTTGTAATTGGGTATAAATATGACTGTGGGTGTGATGTAAAGGCTTATGCTGGAATAGCCAGTGTCCAGAACTTTGATGTTCTGTATATGTTCTACTCTTGGTATTCACTGTGTAATGTTCATGTGTTTAATTGCTTTCCCTGTTTTATTGTCCTGTTGATGTTGTTGTTAATGTGATGTTTTGGGAGAACTGGATTAGCCAGTCTCTCCAATTTTTGTGTTGTTCCTGTTAATCATGTGTTGTTCCATCTGTTCTCTCATGTTCTAGTTCTTCAGTTAGGGCTCAGTTGAAGCCTAGTGCACTGTTGAATGATGTATTGCTAGGATAGTTATCTTGTTTCCTGTTTTGCTTGTGCAATGGGAAGAAATCAGTGCTCTGGTATGCCTGTTATCGACTGTGCTGTCAAAAGACAGTCAATACTAGGGGCATATCAGTGAGCAAGCTGATTTTCCTCCCATTCTAATGTATGCATAGGATGTTCAACTCAACCTAGAAATATGTTATCTGGATAGGTCACAAGGGTGGATTCAAAGCCTTAGCTTAACCCACAATTTGTTTTCACAGTCATTTGCAACTTAACTGTTTTGTTATTTCTTCACATCACTGCCCTTGGCTTAGGCCTTGGTTTATTACACTGTCATTTTAATGTCTTTGCTTCACTGTTTATCTCCATTGTTGTTTGCTGTTTTATGCCTTTCTTATTGCTTGCTGTTCACTGTTACTTTGTTAGCTTATTCTTTTTCTTACTTGTTTCCACTTGCTTCCACCTTGGCCTAGTGCCACTGCTACATTAAGTTTGCTCCACCTCCCCTACCATCTTCTTATTTCCCTGGCCTTGCTGCCAGTTCTGCTCAGTTTCCCTGCAACCCTGCCTGCTTACCTTCCTCCCCTGCTGCTGCTGCTGCTTCTTCTCCAGCCCAGCCCTGTCTGCTGCTGCTCCAAACAGTTAGCTTAGAACCAAAGGCTAAAAGCCCAGGTTCAAAGTCCAGGTTAAGGCCTAAAGCCTAGTTCATAGCTCAGAAGCCTAGCTAATCTAAAGGCCCAGCCAACTGAGCCCAAGGCTCAGTTCATTCCAAAAATCAAAGGTCCAGCCCACTGTGGACTTAATCAAAGCCCAGGTGAAAAGCTAAGGCCCAGTTCACATCAAAAGACATTGAGCCCAATTCACAGTCACTGTTAGTCCAAGGCCCAGTGCAATTCAAAAGACCAAAAGCCCATAAGTTCACAGTCAATCCAAAAACCCACTAAGCCCAAAGAGAAATTAGAAGCCCAATAGCAATTTATGAGCCCAAAATAGCTAGAAAACTCCAAAACACTCCCAGTCTCTGTGGATCGACCCGTACTTGCACGAGCTACAACTGACGACCGTGCACTTGCGGTATTACTGTAGGCCCGTTTCATTTCGCTTCAATTTTATACGCTTTCCCGGGCCCACCACTGCCTAGTAATGTTCTGTGGTGTTTAGTTAACAGATGTGGTTAAGATATTGTTATTATTATTATGATACAGTATTTGAATGCCGAGAAACTTTGTTTAACATCCTCGATTCAAGCAACATTATTAGTTATCAATAATATAATTTTATTGAACTATTTTATTGTGATTACTTTGCTTGATGTATAGATTGTTTTGTCTATTCAATAGGTTTGTTGATGTTTCAGATGACTGGAGGGAGTACGACCACTTTTTACACTAGTGAAGGATCAGTATACAGGTGGTAGGAAAGGTGTCCCTACAAGCTTGAATTAAATGGTAAATTCTTAACACTATATTGCATTTTAAGCTATTATTCTTATGTTATTTCATTTGTTTCACTAATTGGATAGCATAGGAAGTTTTTGGTATGCCTAGAGTCTTTGTTTATAGTAGTTTCATTGGTTCTTGTTCATTCCGTGCATTATTGCTTCCTACTGAAACTTATTAGTTTCAATCCATTTGGTTTTTAAAATGCAATAATAGCTGAAGAAACCCAGCTGGTGAGATTTCAAGGCTTGTTGTTATAGGGTAATTACTTACCTTAGCAGCTAATAAAATTTTGATGCACTTATCTTGTCAGTAAACCTCTTCTTTATTATGGCTCACTGATGTTGTCCTGTGACGCAAAATTTTTCAAGTATTTGATGCATTGTCTTGTCACAAGAAAAGGAAAACCCCACTGGTCATCTGAAGATACATAGAGCCACCCCAGATGATAATTCCTCGTCTTCTAAGTCACTGGCAGCTGCAGAACTTGTAAGTTCTCATGTTTTTTATATTGTTTATTGATATTGATGATATCAGTTGGTCTCTGAATCTGGTTGGCTTCTGTTGATGTGTAGGCACTAGTGAAGGAAACATATGATAAAGATCCTTCAACACAAAAGTGTTTGGGAACTGATGATGTTACCGAGGTTAGTTACTTCTTGAATTTTCATATTGGATGTTGGTAGTGATTACGTTGCTTTCTTATAGTAATGCTTGCTGATTTGGTTTGAAATTGTTTTCTCTCTCTTATAATCATATTGCCACACTCTATAGAACTGTCTTATTTTACGTGTTAGTAGTAATCGTTGCTTCAAGTAGTCAACACACCACTATGTAGGTTTCATTAGTTTTTAAAGTAATAGCCTTGAACTGGTGATAACAACATATAACATATGCTTGAAGACATAAGTGCTAGACTATACTGGAAAAATTTGTTAGTAACCGAAGTTTCTCTTTATGGGTATACTGTTATTGCCGCCTTGTGACCATCTGCACAGTAGTCTAGAAAATGCCCTTGTGTTACATTAATTGTTTGACTGAATTTCAATGAATTTGAATTTGCTTCATGTATGGCTAGGTAATGATCATATCTCTAATAGCTCTCAACAGCAGCTATTATGGTATCTTAAAATTTGTCTTGTTACATATACAGGGTATTGGACGACACCTTTGTCGTTTGGTCTTTGCTGTTTGAGGATAGAAAAAAGGTGGTTGCATATGTTGATACTAAGCTACTGATTCATGACCACTACGACTGCATGATTGTGGAAATCTTTGATCCAAGTGCGATGTTGTGCGTCAGAGACGATGATGTTGTACTTGGGGATGTTTCGAGGGATGAGTTTATTAAGTGGCCCAAGGCCTATGTGACTCCGGTAGGAGAGCGATAAGTTAGAGCGGCAGTGACAGTAGTCTGATTACTTTTTTAATTTTCAGGATGTAACTTGGAGTTGTTAGGATATGTCTTCCAATTTGTGTTCGAATATTCTATTTTCTTTTAAGAAGTAATTAATAAAGTTAGTTAATATAATCAATTTGTTTGACGTCTACTTTCCTTCTTTAATCTGGATGAATTTTCGATACATCAAATGTACTTCAGAACGAACTTCATATTTCTATATTAATTTGAGATTCCCAAAATCTGAATCAGTAGCCAGAAAATGGCGGAACTGACGAAAATACCTAGAATTATAACAGGTATAATCATCATTTTGCTTAACATATAAAAACCGTGCTTTTTTAATAGCATGCATCAACCGTTATTATATTTCACGTACAATAACCATGACTTTCTTATGACATAGATCATTCGTTATTTTATGTTACATATAATAACCATGATAGTTAATATCAGATTCTGAATGTGATTTTAAATCACGAATTTTATGCGTCGTACTTAATAACGTTCCCTATTTGTCATTTATAAAGAGTCACACCAAATAAATAACGGTTCGAATAACAGATGAAAACCGTGATATACCTTGTTTTACAACAGTACTTGTTCGTCATTTATAGCCCCTTCTGGACTAGTGCGTGCAAATTCCTCAACACTCACCATTGTGTTGTTAGGCATACTGCCTCAACACGTTTCCTCTTAGTGTTGAGACGTTCAAATTCCTCAACACTCACTATTGTGTTGTTAGGCATACTGCCTTAACACGTTTTCCTCTTAGTGTTGAGACGTTCAAATTCCTCAACATTCACTACTGTGTTGCCGGGAAAACTGCCTCAACACATCCTTCTTGTTAGTGTTGAGACATTCAAATTCCTCAACACTCACTACTGTGTTGCTAGGCAACCTGCCTCAACACATCCTTCATATTAGTGTTGAGACGTGCAAATCCCTCAACACTCACTACTGTGTTGTCAGGCGTACTGCCTCAACACGTCCTTCCTCTTAGTGTTGAGACGTGCAAATTCCTCAACACTCGCGACGTAGTTTCCAGGCGTACTGTCTCAACACATTCTTCCTCTTAGTGTTGAGACGTGCAAATTCCTCAACACTCGCGACGGTGTTGCCAGGCGTACTGCCTCAACACATTCTTCCTCTTAGTGTTTAGACGTGCAAATTCCTCAACACTCGCTACTGTGTTGCCAGGAGTACTGCCTCAACACATCCTTCCTCTTAGTGTTGAGACGTGCAAATCCCTCTAAACTCACTAATGTGTTGTCAGGCATACTGCCTCAAGACGTCCTTTCTCTTAGTGTTGAGACGTGCAAATTCCTCAACATTCACCATTGTGTTGCCAGGCGTACTGCCTCAACACATTCTTCCTCTTAGTGTTGAGACGTGTAAATTCCTCAACACTCACTACTGTGTTGCTAGGCAAGCTGCCTCAACACATCCTTCCTATTAGTGTTGAGATGTGCAAATCCCTCAACACTCACTATAGTGTTGCCAGGCGTCCTTCCTCAACACGTCCTTCCTCTTAGTGTTGAGACGTGCAAATTCCTCAACACTCGTGACGTAGTTGTCAGGCGTACTGTCTCAACACATTCTTCTTCTTAGTGTTGAGACGTGCAAATTCCTCAACACTCGCGACGGTGTTGCCAGGCGTATTACCTCAACACATTTTTCCTCTTGGTTTTTAGACGTGTAAATTCCTCAACACTCGCTATTGTGTTGCCAAGTGTACTGCCTTGAGACGTGCAAATCCCTCAACACTCACTACTGTGTTACCAGGCGTACTGCCCCAAGACGCCCTTCCTCTTAGAGTTGAGACGTGCAAATCCCTCGACACTCACTACTGCGTTGTCAGGCGTACTACCTCAACACATTCTACATCTTAGTGTTGAGACGTGCGAATTCCTCAACACTCGCGACGGTGTTGCCAGGCGTACTGCCTCAACACATTCTTCCTCTTAGTGTTGAGACGTGCAAAATCCTCAACACTCGGGACGGTGTTGCCAGACGTACTGCCTCAACATATCTTTCCTCTTAGTGTTGAGACGTGCAAATTCCTCAACACTTGCTACTGTGTTGCCAGGCGTACTGCCTCAAGACATCATTCCTCTTAGTGTTGAGACGTGCAAATTCCTCAACACTCACCATTGTATTGTTACTACACCAAATCAGTCATTTTGTTACACAAATAAGTGTGACATCTGATTTATTATCACACTTATTGGTGTCATAAATATGGTGTTTTTCTTTTGTTACACATCAGAGGTCATACTAATAAGTGTGACTTTAATTAATTTAAATCACACTAAAAAGTATGTCAAATCTGTGACATATATAAGTGTAACAATTTAGGCAGTAATTAAGAAAAAAAAATATTTATTTTTATTTCCCCACACTGTTTTGGATCCATACACCCGCTTTCCCCAACCCACCACATTAATTGTTGGTGCATAATATTAAAAAATAGTACCCAAAAAATTTCATAGAAATTAAATTAATAAAAAAAATCCTTTTCAACATCAACTAATATCTCAATACACTTTAAAACACTAAACAATCAAACTAAAAATTATTATAAATTAAAACATTAACTCTACCCTACCTAATAGTACTTATATGTAACAAGGTACACAAAGTTTAATTTGTAAATTGCAAATGCTTCTTATGCTACACTACCCAATCACCACCAACATACGAAGATAGCTTATAGTAGTCTACTACCAATATAACTTAATAATCAACTGGCCTATCAGTGAGTATACTTAGACACATGACTATATCCTTACCTTGTTTTCTTTTCCAGCTTAGCAAAGCAGAGCAATTATACCTCCGCATATGGTTTAGGATATATGTGGTGCAGCAGAGGGCTAATGGAGGTCTTCCTGCACATAACATACAAGTATAAGAACGTAAAAACTAAACAAGTATAAACTGGAAACACATCGGGTAGAAGTAGACGCTAATATATAGAACAAGTTTAGTAACTACACAAAAGAAATGAGATAGAAGAAAAGCACCAACTCTTATAAATTTATCTTGTTCAGAGTGAATTAACAAACTCACTCAACAAATAATCAGAGGGCGAACAAGTTCTTTAACACTCGCATTCCGAGGAAAACATCAATAGTGAGGCAAGTACCTGCATGATACCAATAGTATCCAAGAAACAGCAACATCAAGGAAAAGTTCAGTCAGTATCATTTATACCAAACAACTAGTCTGTGCTAACAAGCAGTGCAATTGTGACCATTCTTTCAGAATTTCTGGTTGCCTGGTACCTCGCATTAATCAATCAAGTAAAGCGATATAGTTTACAAATGTGTTTGAGATCTCTATTACGACATTCTCTTAGTTTGGTGACTAAGCAAGGAGCTTTAATTTAAACTGAATGATGACAAGAGAAGAAAAAAAATACAAAGAAACTGATGCTTAATAGTTCACTTACATCTCTTCATCTTCCTCACTCTTCAGGGTATTCTTTGCTATGACTTGAAATGCTTCTTTTACGCTGAGGCCTTCTCCTACATAATAGTCCTCACCATAGTAAAAGGCAACGCATAGACTTTGGAATCTTTTCTTCCGAGCCATGTCCCGTGTCTGCCAAAGAAACAGAAAAGCAAACAAATATGATGAGTTCATGGTCATCAAACAGATGCATCAATGAACGATCATGTCACCAAAAAACAATATTGTAGTTTATGTTTTATGGGCTTCTGATATTCTTAGATAGATCACTCTTATGACAATAACCAATATTTTACTTAACCTATGTATCAGAAAAGTGTCAGTGAGGAAGCATAGGATATATCCTACTCCTGTTAAGTGTAAAGACAAATATATACTGTAGCCTTTCGAACACAGAGAATACAGACTTAAGAAGACCTTAAAGTGTCTAATAGGTGCGCGACTATCTTTTTCAATGGTTGAGACTAAGTGCTTAACACACTTAATTTTCATTTGGAACTTTCCCTACTCATTAATTTATTAGTGTATCACATGACAGGACATCTAGTAGATTAATGAATTCACTAAAAATTACACTAATCAAATATGAAGTCCTAATTCATACCATAGGCAAGTTAATTCAATCTGAACAACCAAAGGGAGCAGAACTATCAATCTAATTCTGATCAATCCAAAGGTAACTCCAGGTGATTAAAGATAAACAGAAGCAATGTATCATGCAAGATAACCAGATACACCCCTACTGTTGTTCTGACTAAGAACACGCCAAAAAGGCTAAGGAACGTGTTAGATAATAACTTGTATTAAAAATATTTTCCTCTGAACGAACCGAAACAATAAGCTTATGACAATTAGGAGAACCAAGACATACTTGTTTTATCAACTCGTTTTTATAAGGAGAATCACTGCAGCAGCATTGAAAGATTATGCGAAAAAGTGCCCCTCCATGGAATGTAATATGTTTCTTCTAAATTTGCAAATGGATGGGCTGAATTCAATTCCCACCTATATCCATGTAAGAATTCTACAGTGAGATCCCACTCAAATATGGTCAATCTGAAAATTACAAGATATCAAAGGCAAGGAACAACTAAGAAGCATAGCTAATAGTTACAATATAAGATTAACATAACACCGACAGGACGAGTAACACGTGCCGAATTAGAAGGAAGTAAATCCATCCACTATCAAATTACTCTAATTCCAGACTCACCATAAGAACTACGATTCTGTCATATGACCTGGTTGGCTCAAAATGATATAAGAAAGGAAACCAACATTTTGAGTTAATAACCTGCTCACAAGGACACAAAGATGGTCACCAATTAGATTCCTGAAGCTTAATTGGGATCAGTATTAAAAAAAGGAATTCAGCATCTGAACACCAATATGAATCTTAACTAAATGCAAGTAAAAAGGAATAGAGCTTTTAGATAGAGAATTTTTGTTGTTTTCCGAAAGATGCTTCAGAGAAAACATCAAATCCAAGGATCCCATTTTAGATAAGTTAAACGAAATACAGTAATATGCACTACTTAAATGATATTCATAAAATAGAAGAGGGAATCAAGCGGAACCCTAACCTATTTCGCAATGGATTCATGAGCAAACATTCGGTCCTGATTAATATAAAATGCAGCATCTGAGGTCGTATATGTTGCTGATGCTAAGAACCCTAGTGAAATTAGACACCAATTTAGGGCCAAAACGAAATTAATTCTATGCACATCATAAACCCTAGAAATATTAGATCCCGAAGTAAATCTTCTAATTTTTCCGGAAAAACCTAATTAACGGACCCTTTCACATAATCCATACAAGACTAGATATAGAGTAGGAGAGATTGATCAGACTTAGAGGGAGATGAGTGACAGAGATTAATCAGACTTGGAGGGAGATGAGAAACCAGTCGCAGGAGAGGAAGTTGGTTCCTCTTCTCAATTGAGTGCAGTTTAACTAAGAAAAGAATGGTGGGGGAAAACGTGGGACCGTGGGAGCGACTTTTTAACTTATACTGTAAAATAATTTCAAGAAAATACTACCTCCGTCCCTAATTAGATGACCTAATTAAATTTACTAGTAAATTTAAAAATGGTTTATCTTTCAAACTATACAACGGATTTCCGTAAACTTTGTATCATCCGAAAACATTTTAAAACACCAATCTAATGAATATAAATATGGCTATCAAATTTTACATATTTCTTATAATAATACTAATCTATCACTCCATTTATTTATGGTATACGTCATCTAATTAGGGACACTTATTTATGGTATAGGTCATCTAATCAGGGACAGAGGGAGTATAATTTTTTTTATTAACATACGATTTTTTTTTATATTTGAATTGTTACACTCTTTAGTGTGATATAATAATAAAACATAAAATAAAATAAAATTGGGATATATTGTTACACTTTTCACCAATGTCACACAAACTTGTGTCACAAACATTATAACACTCATTAGTGTAACAATTCAGTGTTACAAATTACACAATTTGGTGTAGGCATACTGCCTCAACACGTTTTCCTCTTAGTGTTGAGACGTGCAAATTCCTCAACACTTACTATTGTGTTGTTAGTCATACTGCCTTAACACGTTTTTCTCTTAGTGTTGAGACGTTCAAATTCCTCAACATTCACAACTGTGTTGCCAGGAAAAGTACCTCAACACATCCTTCCTGTTAGTGTTGAGACATTCAAATTCCTCAAAACTCACTACTGTGTTGCCAGGCAAGCTGCCTCAACACATCCTTCCTATTAGTGCTGAGACGTTCAAATTCCTCAACACTCACTACTGTATTGCCAGGCAAGCTGCCTCAACACATCTTTCCTATTAGTATTGAGACGTGCAAATTCCTCAACGCTCACTTTTGTGTTGTAAGACATATTGCCTCAACGCGTTTTCCTCTTGGTGTTGAGACGTGCAAATTCCTCAACACTCACCATTGTGTTGTTAGGCATACTGCCTCAACACGTTTTCCTCTTAGTGTTGTGACGTGCAAATTCCTCAACACTCACTTTTGTGTTGTCAGGCATATTGCGTCAACGCGTTTTCCTCTTAGTGTTGAGACGTGCAAATTCCTTAACATTCACCATTGTGTTGTTAGGCATATTGCCCCAAGACATTTTCCTCTTAGTGTTGAGACGTTCAAATTCCTCAACACTCACTACTGTGTTGGCAGGCAAACTTCCTCAACACATCTTTCCTATTAGTGTTGAGACGTGCAAATTCCTCAACACTCACTACTGTATTGTTAGGCATACTGCATCAACACGTTTTCCTCTTAGTGTTGAAACGTTCAAATTCCTCAACACTCACTACTGTGTTTTCAGGCAAACTGCCTCAATACATCCTTCATGTTAGTGTTGAGACGTTCAAATTCCTCAACACTCACTACTGTGTTGCTAGGCAAATTTCCTCAACACATCCTTCCTATTAGTGTTGAGACGTTCAAATTCCTCAACACTCACTACTGTGTTGCCAAGCAAACTGCCTCAACACATCATTCCTATTAGTGTTGAGACGTGCAAATTCCTCAACACTCACTACTGTGTTGTTAGGCATATTGGCTCAACACGTTTTCCTCTTAGTGTTGAGACGTTCTAATTCCTCAACAGTCACTACTGTGTTGCCAGGCAAACTGCCTCAACACATCCTTCCTGTTAGTGTTGAGATTTTTTAAAATTCCTCAACACTCACTACTGTGTTGCTAGGAAAACTGCCTCAACACATACTTCCTATTAGTGTTGAGACGTGCAAATTCCTCAACACTCACTACTTTATTGCCAGGCATACTGCCTCAACGTGTTTTCCTCTTAGTGTCGAGACGTGCAAATTCCTCACCACTCACCATTGTGTTGTTAGGAATACTGCCTCAACACGTTTTCCTCTTAGTGTTGAGACGTTCAAATTCCTCAACACTCACTATTGTGTTGCTACGCAAACTTCCTCAACGCATCCTTCCTGTTAATGTTGAGACGTTCAAATTCATCAACACTCTCTACTGTGTTTCCAGGCAAACTGCCTCAACACATCCTTCCTATTAGTGTTGAGACGTGTAAATTCCTCAACACTCACTACTGTATTGTCAGGCATTCTGTCTCAATACATCCTCCTTTTAGTGTTGAGACGTACAAATTTCTCAACCCTCACTACTATATTGTCTGGCATCACTGCCTCAACAGATCTTCATCTTAGTGCTGAGACGCGCAATCTCTTCATCACTCACCCGTGTTGTCAGGCATCACCGCCTCAACACATTATAGTGATGACAACTCCACCTCCTTAACACCCATCAGTCGAGATTCTACTACTTAAATACATCATTTTAGTGTTCTAAAAGGCATCAACGTGCTAGAAGAGTGATTGCTACTTGCCTCAACGTTTCATTAAACATGTTATGATCAAAGGCCAAGTCGTCCTCTCTCCTGGTAACGTTTGCTTACTCTTCTCCCGAATTTTTATTTTCATCTGTCACCATCTAGTGCTTACCTCGAAACAATGTCATTGTTACGTGCTAAGCAGGGGACTTAATGTTGATGGTGGTTTTTAGTTCAGGGCTAAAATTGTGAAACCCTGCATTTATTATGCTGTCATTCTGCAAAGAGACAAAGGCATGAAAAAGTGATGAATGTCTAACCTTGTCACTTGCGCATTTATTGAGCACTTCAATATATTTACATGAAATTTATCCAGAATGGTGCATGTCAATCCCATATATTCTGTAAATTTCAACATCACCCCTGTATTATTCATTAATGTAAGGCTCATTGGGTATTTTCTATGCTTTGTTCCCCGACCGAACCCTTAATATTGATATGACATGACAATTAATGCTCACTCGCAACAGAGTAGCATGAATTTCCCGAAGTGTCAAAATTAAGGTCTGCATAAAGTATTCAGTCAAGAGACGCGCTAACTGCTCTCTAAAAATAAAAGAACTCTGTGTCAACACACATAACTCTCCAAATTTAATCAATTTTGTGATAATTCACAACATTCAAATATAAACCTAATTAATTTGAAAAAATTAGGTTTTGCGCCCTGCGTAGTATATCAGACCCTGCTAGTCGAAACTAAACCTAGGCAAACTAGCAATTGATCCGCCATGGATTAGTAGGTGCAAAGTCCTACCCGAAATCAGAAAACGAGGAATAAAAGAGGAGCCACAACAAGGAGAGGTGTGGCCGTGCCATAGGCCAGCCGGCGCCACCTGCAGATGGCCACGCCCCCATGCTGCTTGCCGGCCCTCCTCTTTCCCATCGACGGTCACTTTAAATGCTCCACAAAAATAGAGGTGTGGCCGCGCCATATGTTTGGCCGTCCTCTTTTCTTGACCAACCAGGTCGCTTTAAATCCGCCACATGAATTAAAGGCCAAACGCACCCTGCCGCGCCTCCATGCTAATTGGCATGCCATACGCTCCCTTCCACACCTCCATGCTAATTGGCATGCCAAACGCGCCCTGCGTGGCATGCCAAACGCGCCCTGCCACACCTATAAATGCTAATTGGCATGCCAAACGCGCCCTGTCACGCCTCCATGCTAATTGGCATGCCAAACGCGCCCTGCCACTCCACAATGCTAATCGGCATGCCAAACGTGCCATGCCGCGCCAACGTCCCACGACATGCCACGAGCCATGCAGGGCCCATAAAACCCTAAAAGGACGCCACGCTATGGCCACCCACGGCTATCTATGTGCATGTAGTCGTTCCCACATTATGGCCCTACGATAATTCCTTCGACACGACCATGGCACCATCTGCACAAAAAGCGTCATCGTGCCGCGACCACATGACACACACGTGCTAATTAGGGTTTTGGCATGCCAAACCCTAATTTAGGTATGGCCGCTAGGCCAACCATACCAAATAATGTTACTTAGGGCATTATGTTTGATACGACAACTGGAGCAAATATTGCTGAGCCATATTTGGAACCAACACCAATATGTCGACCGCGACTACGCCAGGCGCTATTCGCGTCACCATGCCACTGGCGCCACAATGCCATCACCAGGTGCCAATGGAGTGTGGTCATAATCAAGGACCACCTTCTTCATGAATTACAATCTCAGTCGTCCAATTCTCCACGGAATTGACCGGCCTATGGTAAGTTTTAGGTAACCAACCGAGACTAACCTAATAGCATCACACGCTATTTTCCTACGGCAAGTCTCCTGACTTGACTTGCCGCACATGGTTATCCACCACCTAGATGGCGTACAATAATCATAATAACTAGTTCTTGCATACGAGACCCACTCAGCAATCTGCTACACATTTTCCACGAAAATACTCGAGACATCAAACATGTCACAAACTGAGGGATGCTCATCAGAGTATTGGTCTGGCGGTCTACGGCGTGCGGCGTGCAACACGTCCATTATAAGAAAGTGTCAGGAAAGCGGGCAGTTAGTGGCGGCCAGAAGTAGTGGGTGTAAACTAACTCGTTTCCTTCATAGTTGGAACGTGGTTTCTAGCATTTACACATTACCCTACTTCTCCATCACTCAATTACTCCCACTTCCTACGAGATCAGGGTGCGTTCAATTATGACTTGTATAAATAGGTTTTTACCTATTTCGACCAACGACAACAATTTTGGTTAACAACAACACAAGTATCCAGAAAAACACCAAAAAACTGATAGCCTACGTTCCGCAAGTCAGTTCCATATTCTGATACAAGTCATAAAACAAACGCACCTTCAGAATTAACCATTATGGTGTCAACACCTTCTCTGCTTCTGTAACACCCCGTGTTTTTATCATGGGGCATGCTAAAGGATGCGCCATGACCCGAGATGAAGCTTCATGCAAAGCTTCCGTTACGTAGGAAAAATATCATTGGCCCTTGGCCAATGTATTGACAATGTTCAGCCAACATGGCTGCACATCGGGTTGGCAGCGGACAACCAACATGGCTAGACATCGGGTTGGCAGAGGAAAGCTAACATGGCTGGACATCGGGTTGGCAGCGAACAGCCAACATGGCTGCACATCGGGTTGGCAGAGGACAACCAACATGGATGGACATCGGGTTGGCAGCGGACATCCAACATGGCTGGACATCGGGTTACCAGAGGACAACCAATATGGCTGGACATCGGGGTGGCCTATGGGCCAAAGACGGAAATACCATCACGTCCCTTCACAGGACCTGGATCAGTAAATGTTCAGCCGTCATGGCCGGACACTGAATCTGTCCTGCGATCCAGAACTGAATGTACAGCCATTACGGCCGTACATCGCAGTTGGCCAGAATGGTAAAGTGCAGCCATCATGGCCCCGGGAGTTGATGAATGATTTTTGCTCCCCCAATTTGAGTTGTAAAAATGTCAAATTAACATATATAGGGAGGGGTAGTTGGTTGATGGTGCATATGCGGACTATGCACCAAGTAAGCTTCATAGCTTAGCCGGAAGAGTATAAATGATGCCTAAGGCTCATTTATAGTTGCATAACATCGCGAAGAGGGCATTTTATGCTTAGGCATCGTTATGCCATATTGAGGACCAAACATACATCACTTTGATGTATTTTGGCTGAACGACCTATACAGACTAGGCCATTACCTTTATTGCTTAGCCACGGCCTCGCAAACGAGTTGGTTTAAGTTTCTGTCCCTTCGAGGATCAACTACAGTTTGTGCTTGATCCCTTTAGAGTAGGGAAGGGTACGTAGGCATCCGCAATGAGTTTCAGCATTGCCGGTCCAGTACGATGTCGCTCACATCATCTAATTGAGGGATGATTGCGACATACTGGCCTCTCATATCATCTGGATCGGTAGCTCAACGCAAGAGATGATTGTGGCCAAACTTTATGAGGCAAGTTGCATTCCATTCACTGGATGCTCATACTTCCTATCAAGGCGTTCGACATAGACTAAAAACCCGAGTCGTAATTTAGCTCAAGAAGAGTCCATTTTCATGGAAAACGACCCAAAGATCAAGACATGTCGATCTACAAATCCACATGGTCACCAGAATTTAGCTAAATTTCATCGTTTAGGGCCTCAAAAGGCCGTTTTTTCCGTATTAAGAAAGTTTTTATTTCCTTGATAAACCCTCTGCGGACTAAGGGTAACTTGGAACGGTGTGGAATCGAAGTTTTCCGCATCATGCTCGTCGAGCATGCCTGCGAGGGAAAATTAGCGTGCATTTGCCTAGCTTTAAGGCCCGAATCGTAGCTTCATCATGGCGCATCGGGGAAGTTACGGCCTGCGGGGCAATGCGCCAAATGCGTAATTTTCCGGTCCGTCACAGCTTCCCTCCCTAAGACCAACCCTTCTCCTTCACTTTGTGACCGAAGCAAGACTGGAACGACCATTTCTTGGTTTAGGCCAGGATTGTACAGATTGATCTCTCGAATCTAAAGTACTCACGTGCAGTGCATTTGTTTAGGTTTTAGATTCGTTTCTCGGCGGCACACTCAAATTTACCAAAACCAGCAGAATCAGTTTTTACCCCAAAACACCTTGTTATCATAACAACTTAAAAGTCCATAGGCTTCACCAACCTCGAAAACTGGTTTACACAGAGGAATTGCCAAAGTTTATGTAAACTTCACTGATGCAAAGGATCTAGGCGCCGATATGGCAGTGCGACTATTTCTAACACCCTCCACTAGGAAATGACAACTAGTTTAGATTGTCTATTATTCGTGTTCAGATATGAAATTCATTGAATTGGTAGCAAATCATCGTCGCCCGCTTAAAAGTTGGGTGCCTTTAACAAATAACCGTAATCAACTGACTCCATTTAAAAACATTTGCTTCTCTCTAAAAGAAACTTAGTTTTCAGAGAAATTCAGTCCTAAAAACCTTAAATCAAGAAAAATAATCAAACCCCAATAATCTATGAAAGTTAGTTTCAAAAGTCATCTTTGAAATTAATCAAATTCCGTAAAAGAAATTCGTCATTTTCTGCCAAAAAAGCTTTGATAGATTGAATTCAAGAATACTTTGATAATGGAAGGAGATAAAGAAAACCCTTCTGAGGTAAAAGGAAAAAATGTTGTTGATGGTAGAAAATCTGAGAGTGAAGAATGAAGAAGTAGTATTCATGATTGTTGATGGTGGTTTTTAGTTCAGGTCTAAAATTGTAAAACCCTGTATTTAATACGTCGTTATTCTGCAAAGAAGATTGAGCCATTTAAAAGTGATGAGTGCCCAAGCCTCTTTACTTACATATGTATTGAGCAATTCGGCATATTTATATGAAATTTATTCAGAATGGTGCGTGTAGAAACAATCCCAAATATTCTGTATATTTCTGAGTATTTATTCTATGTCATGTTCCCCAGTTGAACTCTTAATACTGACATGACATGACGACTAATGCTCTCTCCCATCCAGGTAGCATGAATCTCCCGAAGTGTCAGGATTAAGATGCGTGCGGAAGTACTCAATCAGAGGCACGCAAAGTTATGCTGCCCTTTGATATAAAATTAGTGATTTTTTGAATAAGTATGCAAAATTCACCCAAAATTGATTGATTTTGCGGCAACCCTCAAAATTTAGTTCTTCAACCTAATTTATCAATTTGCAAAAAATTAGGTTTTTGTGCCCTGCGCTATATCTCGAACCCTATTGGTCGATACCAAACCTAGGTAAGCTAGGAAATTAATCCGCCATGCACTAGTAGGAGAAAAATCCTACCAAAAATCAGAAAGCAGGAAATAAAAGAGGAGCTGCGGCAAATAGGAGCAACAACAAGAGGAGGCGTGGCCGAGACACATGGCTGGCCAGTTCGCCCTAGCAGGCACCACCTGTAGCCGGATGGGCACGCTCCATAATGCCCTTGTAGAACCCCCTTTCCCGTCGACCAATCAGGTCGCTCTAAATGCGCCACTTGCATTTAGAATGAGGCCGGCCACATGCATCTTGTCGACCCCCTTTCCATCGACCAATCAGGTCGCTCTAAATGCGCCACATGCATTTAGAATGAGGCCGGCCCCAAGCTGCTTGCTGGCCCTCTTTCCATCGACCAATCAGGTCGCTCTAAATGCGCTACATGCATTTAGAATGAGGCAGGACCCATGCTGCTTTCTGGGCCCCTTTTCCATTGACCAATCAGTTCGCTTTAAATGCGCCACATGCATTTAGAATGAGTCCGGCCCCATGCTGCTTTCCGGCCCTCTTTCCATCGACCAATCAGGTTGCTATAAATGCGCCATATGCATTTAGAATGAGGACGACCCCATGATGCTTGTCGGACCCCTTCTCCATCGACCAATCAGGTCGCTCTAAATGCGCCACATGCATTTAGAATGAGGCCGGACCCATGATGCTTGCCGACCCTCTTTCCATCGACCAATCAGGTCGCTCTAAACCGGCCACATGCATTAAATAAATCCAACACCTAGTGGTCGTTGCGTCAACATAGCCGCACATACTAATTATGGCTTTTACATGCCAAACCCTAATTTGGTTAAGACCGGTATGTCGTCCCATGCCAAATAATGCCACCTAAGGCATTAATTTTGATAACTAGAGCCAATATTGTTGGGTCATATTTGGATCTAACACCAACATGCTAAGATATAGTGGCCGTGCCATTACGCCACTGGCAGGCGCTAACGAGATGTGGCCATAATCAACGACCACCCTCTTCCATAAATTACAATCTCGGTCGTCCAACTTCGCCATCTGAATTGACGGACCTAGATTAAATCTCAGGCGACCAACCAAGACTAACTTAATAGCGTCACACGCTGTTTCTTGCATTAAGTCTCATGACTTAGCTCGCCACACATGATCACCCATGGCCTAGTTTGTGCGCGATTGGTCAGAATAACTAGGTCTTGCAGAAAAGACCCACTCATCAATCTGCTGCATATTTTCCACGAAAAAACTTGAGACATCAAACATGTCACAAACTGGGGGATGCTCACTGGGGTATTAGTCTGGAAGTTTACAGCATGTGGCGTGCAACGCGCCCATTACGAGAAAGTGTCAGGAAAATGCGGACTACTAATGAGCAGTAAGTGAGTAGTGGGTGTAAGGCTGACCAGTATTCCCTCGTGATAGAAACATGATGGTCACCAATTTTTACACGACTCCACTTCTCCACTACTTAACTGTCTCCACTTCCTACGAGATCAGGTCTGCTCAATCATGACTTGTATAAATAGGTTTTCGACCTATTTCGACAACAGGGACAAGTGTTACCAACACAAGTAGTCAGCAACCATATTCTGATACAAGTCATAAAACAGTCGCACGTTCATAATTCAACATTCTGATCTCAAACACCTTCTTCGCTTCCCTCCCTAAGATCAACCCTTCTCCTTCACTTTGTGACCGAATTGAATATGGAACGACCATTTCTTGGTTTATGCCAGAGTCTTACAGATTGATCTCTCGAATCTCAAAGTACTCCTGTGCAGTATATTTGTTTAGGGTTTGAATCATTTCTCATCAACACACCAATTTACCAAAAACAGCAGAATCAGTTTTTACCCCAAAACAACTGGCGACCATAGTGGGAGATTAATCTCTCGGTTGTAAAATCAATTTTCAATTTCATAAATATCTCAAGATGGTTGATCTTAGGAATGGTTCAGAAACCCTCAATCCCAACTTTACTTCCCCTAGCACTGACAATACTTCACATGTTATTCCTGAAACCGTTCTTCCATTTAAAACCCTTGTCGAGGCTATGAAGTCTCAATATTTAACAACAATTCACGATTTGATGAAAATCCTGAATGATATTGTCAGGGATCAAGCTATTATTGTCAAGACGCAAGACGAAGTATTTACGCTTTTGAAAGACCTCACAACTATCGAAGGGACCAACACGTGTTCATTCTGCAGGAGACACCATCAACAATTCATTTTGGACCAATACTGATGATCAAGAGATATTTTCTCAAGCTCAGAAAGAAGACTCGTGGGATTTGTCACGTTCCCATCAGAGTCCTCGCACTGAAAAGATGATTTTATTATGTGCGTCCTTATTGGAAAGTATCAATTCCCATATTGCATCAGAAGCTGCTAAGAGATCCGTTGCTGCTTTACTCAGTCGATCCGGACCATCCCAGAATGAGGAAGCTCATAAAGATATTCAGGAAAGCATGCGTCCTTCCAATAAAAGATCCAGCTTCCAGCCAATCGCTAGTGAAAGAGGAAAGAGAAAATCTCTAGCAGCGGAACAACAACTCAAACGTGCGGCACCAACGCAACAACAAGAAACTGGAGATGCTGCTCCAAACTTCCCGTTCCCGATCGAGGAAGTAATTGAACTCCTGGAAATATGGATTCAAGATGATGCCATCAAACTACCTCCTATCAGGCACCCACCAACTGAGGAAGAAATGGCAAATCCTAAATATTGCCATTACCACAGGTTCGTCAGTCATCCAACTAATGAATGCAACAGATTGAAGCGCATTTTCAAAGAAAAGTTAGATGTAGGGGAACTTCAATTACGCACTGAAGGAGTTCGAAGAGACCCTCTTCCTTTCAGGAGCTGCATGATTTCTGGGGACTCCGTCCACAAAACCGTACAGTCTATGATGGAGCATTTATGTGAAATTATGTATTTCTCCAAGGCGCAACGCCAAGACATATTTGCATCCCTCAACCGTATTGTATCAGGCAAGCGTCTGTTTCCAGCCAGGGAAGCCGCTCCCAAACCCCAATCTTTCTTGGAAAGCGCGACTGATAGATGTAACTGGGGACTCCTAACCACCGCTCACGTGAAGGGCATCGAGTTTGACAACAAATTGATTGACGCGGCCTATGATTTCAATATTGCCACCATCAAGACGCTGAGAGCTGCAAAGATTTCAAAACAGGAAGTTGTCCATCGCCCAACCATAATCAAAAACTCAGAAGAAGAACCCAGAGACGCTTATGGGTATATCAATCTTGAAATCAAGGTGAGAGATGCTCTAACACACGCCAAATTTCATGTGGTTAAAGAGTACCCGAATTATGATATGATCCTGGGGCGCTCATGGATACACGATAAAAAAGCAAATCTAGAAGTATGCCCTTTACCAATGTCTATACCTGAAAGGGTCTCCGACAGGCCGTTCAATCCCGAAGACTATTTGTTGCCGTATCAACAACTTGCGAATGTGACACAACTACCTGGAGAGAGCGGATCAACATTTTTTCGCAGATTCCGGACACAAGTAAGTCTTATTGAACAACCCTTTTTGCATCCAGTCACTCCTCCTTCCGCCAAGGCTTGGGGACTCGATCCGACTATCAACCCAACCGTCATTAGGAGATGTGAATTGGATGCTGTTCCTTTCAAGTATTTTATCAAGAGTTTAGAAGCTGTCACAGTTAAAGATAAGGAATCTAGGAAAGTAATGGCGTAACGCCTAAACCCATTCCAAGTTGGAGATATGGTAGTTGTGGCTCAGCCTGCTCCATCCGATTCCGCAGGTAAGAAAGACGAGATGTACCTAGTGGCGGAAATTATTTTGGGAGGTTACTGTAGGCTCATCAATGCTGACAAGCTAGAATACGTAGTAATACACGCCCGTCGGCTCAAACCCTTCAATACCTAAGATGTCGCGCCGCCCTCTCCTCCAAAATTCCTTTTAGTGTTTCCTTTAGCAATTTCCCTTTTCATGCAATATTTGTAATTCCTCCAAAATGATTGCACTGCTTGCATTCATAATTAGGGTTTCAATTTGTCAGTTAATCAAGTATCATTTCCCTTTTAGAAATCACTTTACTCCTGAATCATCTCAAGGAACAGTCGAGTAAACCCAAACCCTCACAAAATCATTATCCATTAATTCGAAACCAGAAAAAATCAAACCATTCAAGAGATGTCTCATATCTTTCATAATACCAAAGAGGGGAATATGTAAAGGAAAAGAAATCACAAGATCATCAAGCAGCGACAAATTCTTTCTGGAGCAAGCATCTTTCGCATCCGAAGAGCAGCCTGCTTCAACCTTCACCTGACGAGATTCCTAAAAGAAGTTTTGTTGTCTGCAGTTTTCCGGATTTTGGGAATACCCTTCACTGAACCCAAAAACAATGAATTTGAAGTCAGCATACATAACACTCTCGGGTTGCAACTACTTCTACAGAAACGGCCATCGAATCACATTACATGCGCCATTAATTGGAGATGAAGCCTCTTCACCTAACAAGCATGGATTTTATATTTCTTAGTATGTGGCAATGCTTCCATGCTTAGTCTGTGGCAATGCATCCATGCTTCTATACACCTGGACTTTGGATTTCTTAATTCGTGACAATGCGTCCATGCTTCTACATGCTTAGCCGGCACGCCATAAATATTCAAGAAGCATGTAGTCTGCACCGGGGATTATTAAACAGAAGAATGGGAATAACTCATTTTTTGAAATCAAGGGTTAATGGAGCCCTCACTGGAGTTCTCCCCAAAAGTTGCTTCAACGTTCTCTCCAGAAGCTGCTTCGATGTTCTCTCCAGAAGTCGCTTCAGTGTTCTCTCCAAAAGTCACTTCAACGTTCTCTCCAGAAGTCGCTTTAACGTTCTCCCCAGAAGTCGCTTCAATGTCCTCAACAGAACGCCCCCAACCTGTTTACTTCACTCAAAGACTCCGGAAGATTTTTCCCATATAAGCATTCCAAGCATTTCATCATCGCAATCAGAAGGGAAAAAATGAGCCGATGAGATAAAGAGTCATAATGAGAGCAATTCCATTCCAGTCAATGCTCAGGTGTTTAAAAAACATTTTAGTTGCGACTCAGCAGTCCAGACTCCAAGCAACTTAAAGTGAAGGCCTCTCGCAATCGAGCGCAATGAAGTTTAGCAAATTTCGAAATCTACCTGGAGGAAATTGACGTATGATAGGAGGACGATCACTGTGTGCTTTGATACTTCGTTAAACATGTCTTGCTCAAAGACCTAGCCGGCCTTTATCCTGGTAACATCTGTCTACCTTGCCTCATAAGTTTTATCTTTATTTGTCACCATCTAGTGCTTACCCCACAACAATGTCATTGTTACGTACTAAGCAGGGGACTTCATGTTGATGGTGGTTTTTAGTTCAGGGCAAAAATTGTAAAAACCTTTATTTAATACGTCGTCATTCTGCAAAGAAGATTGAGCCATTTAAAAGTGATGAGTGCCCAAGCCTCTTTACTTACATATGTATCGAGCAATTCAGCATATTTATATGAAATTTATTCAGAATGGTGCGTGTAGCAACAACCCCAAATATTATGTAAATTTCTGAGTATTTATTCTATGCCATGTTCCCCAGTTGAACTCTTAATACTGACATGACATGATGACTAATGCTCACTCCCAGCCGAGTAGCATGAATCTCCCGAAGTGTCAGGATTAAGACGTGTGTGGAAGTACTCAATCAGAGGCACGCAAAGTTATGCTTCCCTTTGATATTAAATTAATGATTTTTTGTATAAGTATACAAAAATCACGCAAAATTGATTGATTTTGCGGCAACCCGCAAAATTCAGTTCTTTAACCTAATTTATCAATTTGCAAAAATTTAGGTTTTTGCGCCCTGCGCAATATATCGAACCCTATTGGTCGAGACCAAACCTAGGTAAGCTAGGAAATTAATCCACCATGGACTAGTAGGAGCAAAATCCTACCAAAAATCAGAAAGCAAGAAAGAAAAGAGAAGATGTGGAAAATAGGAGCAGCAACAAGAGGAGGCGTGGCCGCGACACATGGCTGGCCAGTTCTCCCAAGCAGGCACCACCTGTAGCCGGATGGCCACGTTCCATGTTGCCCTTGCCGCCCCCACTTTCCCGTCGACCAATCAGGTCGCTCTAAATGCACCACATGCATTTAGAATGAGGTCGGCCCCATGATGCTTTCCGCCCCCCTTTCCATCGACCAATCAGGTCGCTCTAAAGTGCCACATGCATTTAGAATGAGGCCGACCCCATGCTGCTTGTCGGCCCCCTTTCAATCGACCAATCAGGTCTCTCTAAATGTGACACATGCATTTAGAATGCCATCTTTCCATCGACCAATCAGGTCGCTCTAAATGCGCCACATGCATTTAGAATGAGGCCGGCCCCATGCTGCTTGCAAGCCCCCTTTTCCATCGACCAATCAGGCCACTCTAAATGCGCCACATGCATTTAGAATGAGGCCAACCCCATGCTGCTTGCCAACCCTCTTTCCATCGACCAATCAGGTCGCTCTAAATGCGTCACATGCATTTAAAATGAGGTCGGCCGCATACTGCTTTCCGTCCCTCTTTCCATCGACCAATCAGGTCGCTCTAAATGCACCACATGCACTTAGAATGAGGCCGGCGCCATGCCGCTTGCCGGCCCCCTTTCTATAGACCAATCAGGTCGCTCTAAACCCGCCACACGCATTAAATAAAGCCAACACCTAGTGGTCGTCGCGTCAACATATCCAGACACACTAATTAGAGATTTTACATTCCAAACCCTAATTTGGTTAAGACCGTATGACGTCCCATGCCAAATAATGCCACCTAATGCATTAAGTTTGATACGACAACTAGAGTTAATATTGTTAGGTCATATTTGGATCTAACACCAACATGCCAAGATATAGTGGCCGCGCTATTACGCCACTATGCCACTGGCAGGCGCTAACGAGATGTGGCCATAATCAACGTCCACCCTCTTCCATAAATTACAATCTCGGCCGTCCAACTTCGCCAGCCGAATTGACAGACCTAGATTAAATCTCAGGCGACCAACCAAGACTAACTTAATAGCGTCACACGCTATTTCTTGCAGCAAGTCTCATGACTTAGCTCGCCACACATGATCACCCGTCGCCTAGTTTGCGCGCGAGTGGTCAGAATAACTTGGTCTTGCACACAAGACCCAATCAGCAATCTGCTGCATATTTTCCACGAAAATACTTGAGACATCAAACATGTCACAAATTGGGGGATGCTCACTGTGGGATGTCACAATCTGGCGGTTTACAGCGTGCGGCGTGCAACGTGCCCATTACGAGAAAGTGCCAAGAAAAGGCGGACGGTTAATGAGCAGTAAGTGAGTAGTGGGTTAAGGCTGACCAGTATTCCCTCGTGATGGAAACATGATGGTCACCACTTTTTACACTTCTCCACTACTTAACTGTCTCCACTTCCTACGAGATCAGGTGTGCTGAATCATGACTTGTATAAATAGGTTTTTGACGTATTTCGACAACAGGGAAAAGTGTTATCAACACAAGTAGTCAGAGACCATATTCGGATACAAGTCATAAAATAGTCACACGTTCATAATTCAACATTCTGATCCCAAACTTGTTCTTCGCTTCCCTCACAACATTCTCATGTGATCAATCACGCACAAACGAAGTCCGTTAACAATGGATTATCACAAGATCGTCTAAAGATCCCTGTCGAAACTTCGATCTAGTTTGAGTTAATCTTATATCAGAAGAGAATATTCTCAAGCATAAACAAACCAGGTGCAATCAAAGTTCAACCACCGTTAGTCAATCAAATCAATTGAAAACACAAGATAAACCGCAATTATCTAGTTTCCCACCAACGGTACTAATAGAGCTTCTCAATCCCAAAGAAGACTTTAAACTGAGTGGTCGTAACAGAATTCTCCTAATTAGGTTACTCTCCTCTCCGAATAGGCGGCTTCACCAGTAACAACACAACCGAGGAAGTTTATTGTCACGAAGGATTAGTTTGCTAGAAATGCAAACTTCAAGTATTTATAGACAAGGAAGTTTGGACACCAAGGAATTTCCAAAAACGAAAATATTCTCAAGATATGCAAAATAATTCCAAATTCGGTTTCCATAATTCCTGGAAATGTTGTGTCCAAAATAATGACCGAAAATCTCTTTGGAAAATCTTTAACTAGTAAATGCACATTACTAATTCTCATTTTCCTAAAATAAAATAAATACCTTAATTAAAAGATTCTTAACTTATTTATGTTTCGATCCTGGGATTTTCTTTCTTTAGTTATTAAGGAATAACTTTGAACAATTAAAGATAAACATTACTGCATGTGTTCAAAGTGTATCGACATCCTTACTTTGTAAGTCCTCTTTGATACTTACAAACTTGAAACTGATTTTCCACACTTCCAAACAAGTTTATAATTGGTTCATCCGAATTTCAAGAACTATGTGATTGATCAAGAACACTCAATCACAAATCATGGGTTTAACAGTTCTACCAAAACAAGTTTCGGTTCTACCTCCATGTGAGTATTGTGCATAGTCACACTAGCTTTCCAAAAATCGGTTGACTAGGTACTAGGATCGGTTCCCCACGTATATATGGTATCTAACTTATATATGTTGCACATGCCCATAGGATCGGTTCCCCTTTGCCTAAAAACGTGTCCATAGGATCGGTTCCCCTTTCTGCTACAAACTTTTTGCACCTCATACAAGGATTGATTCCCCTTTGTGATGTGTTGCACCTCTTACTAGGATCGGTTCCCCGTTACCCAGATTTGGTCATACACAAATCACAAACTCGATCATACCATCTCAGGTGATTATTTAAGATCGGTTTCACTAATAAAAGTCATACCAATACATAAGTCAGGCCTTTGTGAATAATTTTACCAAGAACACAAACAAGTCATGAGCGGTTATACTAAATCACACATATTGGTTGTTCACAAGATGTGCAATGAATAACAATACCAATAACGCCTGGCGATTTCCTTTTCGATTCATAAATAAGTTTATGAACTTACTTCCTTAAAACACATGTAAAACATTGTTTCCTAGGATGAAATCCTCACCTCATACCCATACATAATCACAATAGCATTTAAACGATTATGTCGATGTCTTATCTACAAAGTTTAATGGTTAAGCAATAAACCTCGTATTTTATTCCTTAATACTATGTCTATCTAGAGTGTTCATGCTTCACAGTTTTGTTGTCAAGATGCACGACTTGAAAGATACGTCAGGGAATGAAACAATTCAAGTCAAATATCAATAACCTCAAGTGGAAGGATGATGTTGTCGTTGTAGCTTCTTACTTCTTCACTTCTTCAAGTCTTCGCAATACTTGTAATGTCTCATATCCTAATACTTTCAAGCTAACCTATACGAAGTTGACTCTAGTACATAATCAAGCGACTCTTAAAATGAGTTTTGATTCACTAAAATATGACAACCAAACTTGAAATACCAACGACGCTTGGTGGGTTCAACCGAGCTATGCTCTAAAAATCTCCTCATTTGTCAATTTTAGTGACAAAACTCTTAAAATCATATGAATAAACAAATTACAAGAATTCATTACACATACGCTTGATTCCCGAATTCAACAGCACAATAACCTGTATACATTCAATCCTTAAATGACGTTGTTGACATTATAATAACAAATCTAATACTCCCCCCTAAAGGTGAGATAGGTAGATTTTATCAATCCACACGTCTTTGTTATACCAATTAATATGATATGTTACTCCTCCTTAGTCTATGCTTTCACTCTTTCGTTAGATAAACGTTTAAGCATAATTGTCCTTTTCCATAGTGATACCAATCAATATAAAATCAATGCCAGTATCACTTGTTTACTCCATATATTTCTCCCCCTTTTTGTCACAAAATGACAAAGAAATGAAAAAACAAAGGACTAACCGAAAAGAATCTTACAAATCTCAAAATAGACTTCTAAACCTATAGAGTTAAGCACGAGGGTTCCACACACCATTTTTGATAACCAATATCAAAACCGAAACTACAAAGTAATTTTTTTTGATATGTTATCAAAGAAATAATTACCCGAAGCAGTTTTCCCAATTTAGTTTAGCAAACCAAAAATCAACTTAGCACCTTAGTCCCTTTGCTAAACCGATTGTACAAATACAATCGCTTCATTCGATCAGACCAAAATAAAGATAACTCTATTTTTCTCATCAGGTTCTAATTATCCATATAACTTAGACCTTTAAATTTTAAACAAGACAAGTACTAGGTTAGTTAACTAGCATTTCTTGTTAAGGCATTCGATTAGACTTGAATAACTGAAACCTCCACTTTGATAAGTCTAACTAAGATAAACTTAGCTTCTCTTATCCACAATCGGATTGGACTAAACAATCCATCCCGTAGACTTTTTCTTTCGCTAAGCCATAAATAATTCATACAAACCAAAATAAATCAGATTGCATAATTATTCACCTCAACCGGAAGAAATTGAAACAACATAGACATTATAGCACCGCAATTGCACCGAAACTTTATAAGCCTAAACAATTAATACCACACAATAAAGCAAGATAACAATAGTTTCTCTTAACCGGAACCAATTGAATCACACACACATCCATACACACATAATGGAATAAATCATCAATTGTACCGAAATTTTGTTAAGCAAAAGAAAAATATACATGAAATAAAATCAGGCTTTTCTTAAATAGGAAAACAATTAACTAACAACATTATTACCTTAAATTTCGCATCCGCTTCTCCAATATGTTTGCATCTTCTTCCAGGAAGAGTTGATATCAAAATATCATTATGTTGTTATCCTTATGCAAAACAAAAGAATAACAACAACCAACCTTTACCAGAGAAAGGTTGAAAACCTATTTTTAACTATTGCAAGCAAAAGTTGAAAAACCACCGAAACACATATGCTTTTATGCTAAACCAAAACCGATTCAACATATTGTGACTTTTTCACATATTGTTTCTATCAGAACCCCTCATGATTCTTTGATAAAGCCTACCAACAAGGGCTAGAACTTAATCCTGCTAAATCAAAAAGTCACCCAAACCATAAGGGTTCACAATATTATGAGATCGAATATCAAGGTAATAAAACCGAAATCAAACATCCCATAAATATCCATAGCAATAATAAAGCATTCAAGCACAGGCTATGTAAATCAAAAACCATCACAAGAAAAATTATAAATCAAATAATTTTATTCATAATAGACTTAATACAATCATTGAAAGAAATCAAAAATTGATGTCTATCATTCCCTTCTCAGTTTTTGAGAAGATTGCTTTCAAAACCTGGATTCAAATTCTTCTGAGCACTTCCCTTTTCAGTAGATAATTTTTTTCATCCCAAACAGTTGAGAATGAAGATTAGATAATACTTCTTTTGAATCCTTTATCATCAGCTCATGATATCTAATGCAACCTTTAATAGTAAGAATCTGTTTCCTTAAAGAATCTTGAGAGTTATCATGAAGAGAGTCATCATGAGTTTCAGTCATAACTGATGCACAAAGTGCTAAATCATCAAGAGATGACCCTTTTTTTACCGATTTCTCCATTGAAATAAACTAGTCTTCTTTCGGAAGGAAGAAGATATATAAGATGGGATAAAATCACGGAATAATTTGGTTTATTGAAACCGAAACTATTTTTCCCAAAAATAAAAGATATCCATTATTTTTCACTAAAGAAATAGATATGAACAACTTGCCCATATTTATGCTTCCTCACAATCAGAATTTTGGGCAACAAGTGAGGATGCATATTTCAACACAATCAGTGTGTGTTGAGGTGAGAATTATTCTCACTATAGTTAACAAAGACATTTTTAGGTTGATTTATGAACACAATAGACTGTGTTTCCTTCTGTTCTTTCTTTCTCTTGTAATTGCAAGAGTTTGCAATCTCTCTTTGAAATCTCATAAATTTACCAGTCTTCTTTATCCCCTTATGAAGAGCTTTGATAAGTTTATTTTCAAAAAAGGATTGTAGTGAGATTATTTTCCCCTCATGAAGAACTTATCATATTATCAGAAAAACTAGTTCCTGATTCTCTTGGTTTTTTATTCAATTTTTCTTGTTCAGATTTTTCCGTGCGGGTTTTATCTGAAAAGAATTTCAAAAGGTTTTCAAGTACTAGGATTAGCCTTTTATTTTCCTTAATTTCCAACTCACGTTTTTCTAGGAGTTGATTAGACTCACAGAATTTAAAACTGTTAGAGTTGGAAAGAAGTGCATTACAATCAGATATTTCTTCATTGGAATCTTCCTCCGGAATATCATCAAAAGTGGAGATATACGCCTTGTTGCACTTCTGATTTCTTCTGCTGGGACAATGTTTGCCGTATGTCCGAATATACGACACTTGAAGCATTGTACTTCATCATTACCCTTTTTATGGCAAACCGAAAATGTATCACGAACATGTTTATCAAAAGACAAGATGTCCTTAATTCGTTGCGCTAGAAGTACAATGGTTGAGTCAAGCTCTTTTTCAACAGGTACCTTGTCCTCTTGGCAGTGTTTCTCAGTTTGATTCTTCAGCAGAATTTCTCTATCAAAGATCTTTAACTTTCCTACAAGAGAGCTTCGGGAAAGTATAGAAAGATCATTTCCTTCTATTATGACATGTTTCTTAGACTCGTATCTGGATGGTAACGATCTGAGAATTTTGCATACTATTTCCTTTTCAGGTATAGCCTTTCCAAGATAGAAAGATGCATTAACAATCTCAGAATGTTTAGAGTTAAACTCCTCGAAAGTATCGTTATAAACCATTTTGAGGTGTTCCCCTTCAGATGAAAGGGAAAGAAGTATAGCTTCTTTTTCAGAATCATCTCCCTCGAATACAATCTCAAGGATACCCATGCTTCTTTAGAAGTCCTACAAGTCAGCACATGATGTAAAAGATCATCACTAACTACATGTATAATGGCATTCAAACCATCAGAATTCTGCTATGCAAGAGTCTTGTCTTCATGAGTATAACACGCTAAACGTTTGAACTCAGTTTCCGAATAATCCATCGGTTGTTGATATCCGTCTTTGTTACAGCTAGACCTTTGTTCCCAGTGTATTTTCTGCGATTTGGGCATTCGTTAGCAAAATGGCCAAAACCCTTACACTTAAAGCATTGAGGCATGTCCTCGTCATCAGCCTCGTCAGCATCCCTATTTTTAGGAGGTACGTGACCGTGAGGTTTGTCTCATGAAAACCGTTTACTTTTCTTCAACAGAAGATCCCTAAACTGTCTTGTGATCAAGGAGACCGACTTGTCAAGGTCTTCATCTGAAAAATCATTCTCAGACTGATCATCCTCAGAGACATTAACACTTTTACCTTTGGCAAATAATTTAGTGCTCTCCTGTGCTTTAAAGGAAACATCCTTACCGACTTTGGATGTATGCTCATGGTCAAAGATCTTTAGCTTTCCAACCAAGGTGTTTCTGGAAAGATTATTGAGGTTATTCCCCTCAACGATGGCATGCTTCTTAGACTCGTATCTAGATGGCAACGATCTGAGAATTTTCATCACAATGTCCTTTTCAGGAATAGTCTTACCCAAT
Source organism: Papaver somniferum (assembly GCF_003573695.1). Taxonomy (NCBI): domain Eukaryota; kingdom Viridiplantae; phylum Streptophyta; class Magnoliopsida; order Ranunculales; family Papaveraceae; genus Papaver; species Papaver somniferum. The sequence goes on along the minus strand of NC_039367.1, from coordinate 38,139,207 downwards.
GCAAAAGATGCATTAACAATTTCAGACACTTTGTGATTAAACTCATCAAATGTTTCTTCATCTGCCATACGAAGGTTCTCCCAATCGGAATTAAGGTTTTGAAGCCTAGCTTCCTTTTCACTGGAGTTTCCTTCAAATACAGTTTCTAAGATATCCCAAGCATCTTTAGACATAGTGCAATTAGACACATGGTGTTGAAGACTTGGGGCAATGGCATGTATGATAGCATTTAACCCTTCAGAATTCTACTTTGCAGCAAGAATCTCGGCAGCATTATATTCACCAATATTTTTGGGAACAGTTCCGTCTCCAGCTGCAACAACGGGAGCATCATAACTATTCACCACATATACCCATGATTGAAAATCACGCGACTGAAGAAAAGCTCGCATAGCAATTTTCCACCATAAGTACTTGGAGCCATCAGAGACTGGTGGTACATTAATAGAGATAACACCTCTATCCATAAAGTCAGATCGCTACAAATACAGACTTGTTAGGTCTTGAATGTGTTTGCCTGATCTGATACCAATTGAAAAAGAGGGGGTCTAACAACACCACCCAATATTTCGCTTAGCAATATGTATAGACTAACTCCGAAATACTTTGCTAGAGAATCAACTAGACAGTCAGACTCAATCTAGATAAAAGTATCTCAAGGAGTTAATATCTCTCTCTTGATTTGATTTTTACTCAAGCTAAAAAACAATAACGAGTCTTTATCAAATACAAGGAATACTTGGACAGTACCAAAGACCAATGTCCAAGGATCAATGAATATCAATCAACAACCAAAGGTTGGATTTCCAATTGATGATCACGAACGCACAACCTGTATTATTTCAATTATATAAAATATAATGCGGAAAAGAAATAACACAGACACCAGAAATTTTGTTAACGAGGAAACCGCAAATGCAGAAAAACCCCGGGACCTAGTCCAGATTGAATACACACTGTATTAAGCCGCTACAGACACTAGCCTACTGCAAACTAACTTCAGACTGGACTATTGTTGAACCCCAATCAGTCTCCCACCGATCCAAGGTACAGTTGTACTCCTACGCCTCTGATCCCAGTAGGATACTGCGCACTTGATTCCCTTAGCTAATCTCACCCACAACCAAGAGTTGGTGCAACCCAAAATCATAGACTTGATAATAAACAGATATGCCTCACACAGAAAAGTCTATCAAAGGATAAATTTGTCTCCCACAGATAAACCCTAGGTTTTGTTCCGTCTTTTGATATAAAATCAAGGTGAACAGGAACCAATTGATAATCCGGTCTTATATTCCCGAAGAACATCCTAGATTAATCAATCACCTCTCTACAATCCTTCTTGACTACACAAGCGGATTGTCGAGGAATCACAAACAATGAGACGAAGATGTTTGTGACTTCTTTATCTTTCCTATCGGAAAACTCTCACGATCTCAAGCCAATCAATCGATTGTACTTGTACGATAGAAGATGCAAGATCAGATCACACAACTACGATACAGTAGTATCGGTCTGGCTTCACAATCCCAATGAAGTCTTTAAGTCGTTAACCTGATTTTAGAGAAGAAAATCAAAGGTTAATGGAGATCGACTGTAGCGGGAGCACTAGTAGCACACATACGTGTGGGGATTAGTTTTGCACAATGCTAGATGTCTCCTTTATATAGCCTTCAAATCATGGTTTTGCCTTAGGTACAAAGCAATCCTTATTCATCGTTAGATGAAAACCTGATTTAGATTCAAGCTAATATTTCTCAACCGTTAGATCGAAAACTTAGCTTGTCACACACACTTGGGTAGACGTTTATTGGGTTCGTGAAAACCATGCAAAACGTGTACATGTATGTTGGTTCAACATAGTAACCCAAAAGATTAACCATATGAGTATATTCATATTAAACTTGTTCTTCTTCACCATAACTAGTTCAATTGACTCAAATGAACTAGTTAAAGAGTTGTTCAATTGCTATGAGATCTTATGTAACTACACAATACACAATTGAAACAAAGATGATTCGATTCGATTGAATCGTCTCATGAACATTATAGCCACGGTTTGCATAAAGCATTCCTTAGTAATTTAATGTTTCATGTTCAGAGCACATCTTTAGATCATAACCTCTTAAGTTCACAAACAAGTTCGCGAGCTTAAGTTAATCGGTTGAGTTTTCCAAACTCAACAAAAATTCTCGGAAAGAGAACTTCCGCCAGTTCGCGGACTTAGCACACAAACGATTTTTGGAAAATCTAGCAGAACTTCTCGGTCGAGAACTTCCGACAGTTCGCGGACTGAGTCTGTGGACTGGGTTCGCGGACTTGGCAAGCCAATTCCATAATCCTCCCGATTTCTCTTGATCAACAAAGTTCGAAAACTTCGGTTCAAGGAATACATGGTTATGTAATCTAAACTCTTATTTCAATCATTGAGACATTCTCAGAGGACACTATGTAGCCGTTATTCACAGACCGATTCACGTCAGAGCAATTCTCAAAGTGATTGAAACTTTTCATGACTTTCGTCACTAGATGAAGATAAACTTGATCAAAGTGAAACGCTTTACCAACACACGATTTCGAGATAAAAGATAAGCAATGAATGCTCAGATCGAAATATCAAATGTGTATGATCTAGTCTATATAGCATACGACTTTTGTCTCATAAGAAGTAGGAGATAGAAGAGATAGACTTTTGAGTGATAGATAAGTTCAAGTCTCCACATACCTTTTTGTTTCCTTGTATAGATCTTCATCGTTGTATGATGAATCTCCATGAAGTCCTTGAGCTCAACTACACTTTTCTATCCTAGTCCGAGACTTAGCTATGTAGGCTAGAAATCAAGACTTATAGTTTTGATCACTAACATTGACAAACATGCTTGAGATAGCAACGTATGCGAGGTTGACCGAGCTATGCTCTAACAATCTCCCCCTTTGTCAATTTTAGTGACAAAACTATTAATACATATGGAATACAAAAAAGATAAACTTTAGTGGCTCCTATTCCATAGTCTAATCTTTAACGTTCCTTGAAATCTTCGTCCTTCCAAGTACTTCAATGATCCCAAAGGTTGTAAGTTTAGCACCATCGTTGTTGAAGATCCGTAGCTATAACAATGAGAGAAATTGAGATTCTCGATCATTATTATACAGTGTCATAATATTATTATATAACATCAAAGTCCAATTGTATCACGACTTTAACAAGATTTTTGTTAAAGGAAGAGCAAAAACAGATCCGAGGAGAGCGAAAATTGTGACTGACTCACTGAGTGAGCCTGGTTATGTTACTTGAATCGGACAAAATTACCCTTATTAGGTTGCCACTTGTCTCGTTTCTTCTTTCCATCACCAGAAACGTCTGCTTCAGCCGTAACCTAATCCCACCATTATCACTGTCGTAACTGTATCCCCACCATTATCAATAGTTGCCACTTTATTATTGGATCTACACCCAAATAATTATTGTTAAATTACTTCGATTTCATTTTGAAAATCCATACATAAGTTTGATTGAAAAATCAAAATCCGCAAGAAAAAAGACTTAGTTTGTTCTATTCCGTGAGAAGTGAAATCTTTTTGTCTGATAAGAAATGGATCATCAAAACCTAAAGGCATACTACTATCATCGATCATAAATAAAACAAAGAAGATGGACTAATACAGCTTATGTACCCATCGATATCTAATGTACTCATCAACACCAAGGATCGTAATTTAAACGTGATGTTGGTGGTAACAAAATGTGATGCGGATGAAGCAGGTCTATCAATCCCTACAAGTGGTCATGTACTCCCATTTTCCTTCTGTCCGACAAAATAATCATTGTTGTTGGATTATGATGAAAAATTATCTAATGGTTTTAGTTATCGGAAAATGAATTTCAACTGCCATGGGAATATGAGAGGAATTGAATTTCATTTTTTTGAGTGTTTTTTGATTGCCTGAAAATGAATTTCAACTGCGATGGGAATAAGTGAGGAAGAAGAGGGCGAGTTGAATTCCATTTTTTGAGTGCATACAATTAATACGTGTGATGAATTAGGGTAATTTTGTCCAACTTATAAAATCAGTCCAACTCAGCGAGTCAATCACGATTTTCGCTCTCCTCGGGTCTGCTTTTGCTCTCCCTTTAACAATAATACTACGGTGATATGTATCACTCCCCCTTAGTCAATACTCTACCTCGATCATGCAAACCACTCCTCCTTACACAATGATCCGAAAACCATATGTATTTGTAGTGTGAACTACAATATTTCTCCCACTTTTGTCAATAAAATCGGCAAAGGTACAAGAATGGGATCATAATGAAATTTCCATAAGAGACATTTCATGACCAAAAGAAAAATACATACCAACTTAATTTAGATGCAATCTAATAGCCGAAGCTAACAACATTCATCAAGGAGTTTTAAGATACAAGATAACCCCTATAAAATTCCACAGTCGCACTCCCCGCAAGATATTACCATTAAGCACAAGTTCAAAAGAACTCTCCCCCATTTGATGTCATTCACGAGAGAACAACAAGAGCGACCTTAATTTCGAAAGAACAGAAGGGTTTTTTATTGGACACCAAAAACCATAGGAATGATTTTCTATATCCAAAGCTCAACCAAATTAACCACAAGTAAACCCATAACTACTTCAATTGGAATACGCAACTAAATCAAACCACAAAAGTGATCAATTTAATTGAAAGTGCTCAACATAAGTAAACTCACGGAGCTACGACTAAGTCAATCACACGGAGATGACTAACTTAATCGTTCAAATACTCAACATAAGGAAAACCTTACGGAATATATGACTACATTAACCAAAGAACATGATAATGTAGCCTTTCATATACTCAACACAAGAACTTGTGGAATATATGAAAACTCAACTAGATTAATTATAAGAGAACCTATAATTAATCTAATTGGAATACAAACAACCAAACTAATCACCGAAGTAATCAATTTAATTATTTTAGGCTCAACATAAGAGAACTTATGGAACCCCGACTAAGTTCATCATAGAATATGACAACCTTAACCGTACATGTTGTGGATGGGGAAAAACGATTTGCTGGTTTTTAAGGAATTGAGGAGACGACCGTACGGAGGAGACTCCTCGAACCGAGCGAAATGTTAAACCTCACACAGATGCACCGCTGCAAAGGGGGTGCTTTAGATTCGAGAGATCAATTTGTAGTACTCCAGCCTAAATCAAGACAATGACCGTTCCAGAGTAAATTCGGTCATAAGAGAGGATGGGTTGATATGTAGGAGGGAAGCTGAGAAATGCGTGGAATCAATGGTAATCAAAGATTGTGGGTGTGTGAATTCTGAATATGATAAGCTCTGAATGATTGAAATTTCTCAATTAAGAGTAGTTGCTCAATTGATGAGTTGATGATCTCGTGTTGTCATTTTGACGTGAGATTGATGATACTGATGATGCTTCAATCATGATTCAGAGACTTATTTATATTGCTGGAATTTTAGACACCATGATCCCATGTAGTGTGATAGTTGATGGAATCAAGGAGTGGGAAAGTGGAGATCGTGTTTGAAACCAGTTGCTCAACATGTGGAGACTTGGTCGATTTTCCACCCACTACCTCGTGAATTCCTTCAACTGACTGCACGACTTGCTCACATTCCATCGTGTGTTTGAACACACGTGCCGTAGACCGCCAGACCAAAACCCTAAGTGATATCCCCCAAGTGACACGATTGACGTCTCGTGGTTTGTTAGTCAATTGATGACTTCGTGGTTTGATGGGACGATGAGTCCATGTAGTTGCTGAGTGTCGAACATGATGTTCTGAAACTCATGAATTGAACATGTCATGAGACAGAGGTATAGTTCTTACGATGAAGTGAGCAAGTATTGCTCATTCAATGGATCGTTGAATATTGATTGTTGAACCAATATTCCTTGGTTTGAGCAAATATTTATCATCTGAGCAAGTGTTGCTCATGTGATGAATTGTTGAATATTTGATCGTCTGAGCATGTGTTGCTCATCTGATGGATTATTGGCAGCGTACCAAAAATATTAATTAGAATACTGGTCGTTGAACCGAGCATAATTAATAAAATTAATGACCATGAGGCGTCGTAAAATTATTAAGGTTGGAATCTGGAATGATGATCCTTGGATTCAGAAACCCTAATTTGATCAATTGATGATCAATTCATGGTTCGTCAGAATTTCAACCATGGGACGAAGGAGGGAGCGACTACATGGGACCGTGGATCAACCATGTAGTGTCCATATGCTCACGTGAGCAAATACGAAGAACTCCTGAAGAGTTGACGATTTGTTGGTGGAAGAATGATTAAATGCTGGCTTAATCATTTATTCAAAATGCTCGTCTGAGCCTTAGGTGAGAAAACCTAATTAATTATGACGAGGCGAGGGACCGACCATGGAGTCATGAAACCGGCCCTGGGTTGTCCGTGACCGCCTGACGATCACTTCATGAAAATCCAAAGTGTTTGGAAGAGTTTTGGACCTAATACGAGCAATTGTGCAAATTAGGTCAAAACTGTGAAAATTGATGGGACCGGCTTCCGTGAGCCAAAGAGCCAATCTTGGTCGGTCAAGATAGCGTCGTGTCCCCAAGGCGTCCGCGTCTCATCTGAGAATTTTGATATTTTCTGGCGTGCAATTGAGCATCCATTCGAGAAAATATGCCAAAATTAGGGTTTCGACGAAACTGAGGAAAACACCATGAGATGATGAAAAATAATTATAAAATAAGGAATGAGGAGGCGTGGGACCGCCTGGTCAAGGCATGGTCGGCCGGTTGACCACGGTCCCGTGGTGCCTTTTCCTTAATTTTATAATATTTTGATGATTTTATGAAAAATTCATGAATTTTGAGAAATTTGATGAATTTAGGGAGTTTCCATGAATTGAAGGAGTTTTCATGAGTTCAGGAAGCAAAATATTAAAATAAAAAAACAGGGCGTGTGGGACCTGGGGCATGGCCGGCGGCTAGGGCCCGGTCCCACGAGTTTTCATATTTTTTAATATTTTTAGGTATTTTGATGATTTGAGGGAATTTTTCCTAATTTGAGAGAAATACCATGAAATCAAGGAATTTGATGAATTCAAGGAAAACTAATAATAATAAAATAATAAAAAAGGGCGTGTGGGACCGGCTAGGGCATGGCCGGCGGCCAAGGCCCGGTCCACAAGTTTTCATTATTTTATTTTATTATTATTTGATGATTTGTGCAAAAAACCATGAAATCAAGGAGTTTTTTCATGAAATTAGAGAAATAATAATAATAAAATAATAAGGAACCGTGGGGTGTGGGGCCGGTTGGGACCAAGGCATGGCCGGTTGGCCAATGGTCACGCCCCACACTCCTTTTTAATTTTATATTTTTTTATGGATTTATGGAAGTACCATGAAACCGAGGAGTTTCCTCGAGACGAAGGAGATTTGATAATGAGAGAATTTTCATCAAATCATGGAAAATAATAAAAATGCATTAAAAATATAAAACTGGCGTGGGATTGACCACGACACGGTCGGTGGTCGTGTGTCCGTGCTCCCAGCACCCTGGTCAATATTTTTAATTATTTATTATTTTCTTCTCTATTTTGCATAGGTTCATCGTTTCGTTGTATTTTTGAAATACTCGTTCGTGCGGTGACTGTTAGTGTATCGTCGTTGAATACACCTTCACCATTTGAATCGGGGCTTACTTAGAGGTAGCTCAGACGCCCGGTTGTTGATTATTTATTACTAATTGTGGAATTCAGTGGAGAATAATTCACAAAACTGAGTAATAAGATGTTTATTATTAATTCATAGGATCAGCTGAGGATTCGACTACGAATTCAGAATAATAAAGTGAGCATTACCATTCCATGGGATCGTAGATTCGACCATAGAATCGAGTAATTAAGATTTATCTATTACCATTTATGAGACCAGTTGTGGATTCGATCATGAAATCGAGTAATGAGATAATATAGTTATTGCTATTCTATGAGATCAAGTGTGGATTCGATCATAGAATCAGAACAATTGTTATTTCCATTCCATGGGACCAGTCGTGGATTCGACCATGGAATAGAGCAATTGTAATTAGGAATAATTAACTTTGTGGCTCTATACTAGCAGAGCAAGCTGTCTAGGAGCATTAATTATCCCGATATGAGCTTGTCGGTAAGTCATATCCTTTATATAGTCAGGGTAAACTCGTTGTTTGTTCCTGAAGACGTTATCGCTCTATACTAGCAGAGCAAGCTGTCTAGGAGCCGTCCATCTCGTGATACTATATAGAAATAATCACTGAAAGTATTCAGTATTCATGAGATATGCGTTGTCCAGTCGTGAGACTACATATCTACATGTACTCTGAGAGAAAGTACTCTCCGTTGAGAATTCGATGAGAGACCCGTGTCTCGATACTCACGTCTGATTGCTGAATCAGAGCTTCGTATAATTATGAGTTTACGAATTTAGCCTTTGTCGAAAATCCACCATCTACATTAAGTCCCCTGCTTACTGAGGAAAGTTGTTCCTCAGTCAGCATTAAATGGTGATTTTCCGGCCATAAATAATAATACCAGTAATTGAACTTAGTCGTAAGTTGAGACGTTACCGGATTTAGAGAGCATGAGAAACCACGACTTGATGAAGGCTTCAATGTCATGATTGGAGCGTCGTTTTGAGCATAAATTGGTGTTGAACCGCTGGTTTGGACGACGAGTCCGTGGTCGGTTAGGATTCGCGGGTCGGCCCAATAAGGAAATCCTTAGAAAATTAGGTTTTGGAAATAAAATTGATATAAAAGGGATTAATCCTTTTTTTTTCACGACCATCTCCATCACTCTCACTTCACGCCAGCACAGGAGAAGACCGCCGATCCAGCCGCCGCCGCCGCCAGTCGCCGTCCGTTGCCGCCGGCCAATCCGCCGCGCCAGGTACGTGTTTTTTTTTGTGTGATGTTTATGATCCTCATGAGTTTTCATGCTTTGATCATGATGAAGTTATATACATGTGTGTATATTAGTGTGAGTTTTATGAAAAAACCCTCGTTTTTGAAAACGTATGTTCGTTCGATCGTTAGTTTTGAAAACTAACTATAATCCCTGATTTAGAGAGATTTTTTTTTAAATGAACCTAGGTCCAGTGATAAAACTTAGTGTATGAGCTTTCATGTATACCAAGGTTTTCATAAAAGAAGTGAATTTTCATGAAATCGGAATAATCCTTCGTTTTAAAGACAAATAACGATGACACGAAGGAAAATATGTATGATGAACTTGTGTCCAGTGATAAAATTTTTCTTATGAGCTTTCATGTAAATACAAAACTTTATCATATGTATGAGATGTGATCTTTCACAATATTTTTGAAATAAACCTTCGTTTTAAAGACAAATAACGATGATACGAAGGAAAAATATATTTTTTTATATATATGCAGCCGTGACATATATTGTGTAAAATATGATGGTATATTTTATTTGCATGAATTTGTTATCATTAGATAAAATTCTTGAGAATTTATGTAAGCAATGTTGCATTCATTGCCGTTTTTTTTCGAAAAATCAAAGCGTGTGTTTTGAGGAACCTTCGAAGATAGACAATATATTTATGATGAAATATTTTATTGTTATAAACTTCATAGGTCAGTTGTGTGAATGTTCACATTATGAAAATTGTGTCCGTGATTTCATGAAAAATCAGTTTCGGAAATTAAATAAAGTTTCGTTCGTTTTTGCAGTTTTCGAAGAGACGAACGATTTTGAGGTGTTAACTCTAGCATTACTATCACTATTGTTAGTGGAAGTATAAAAGGTAAGAGTTACCATTTTTTCTTGTATTTCCTTGATTTATATCTGGACGGCATACTGAAGTAGAATGTAGTGTGAACCTTTTCAGCTACTCAGCAAAGATGACCAATTCCCAAGCTGACGACGCCTCGAGGGAAGAGATGTGCGTTGATGATGGTATCTCCAGAGATGAGACATGCATGGATGAAACTTCCGTTGGGGGAGACGAAGACGAAATCCCTGGGATTAAGAATGTCCCGAACATAGATGATGCATTCTTTGAAAAAGATATTCCAGGAGCTGAGCAACATTTGAAATCCCCAGTGTATCGTCTTTTGATAAATCCCAGAACTGTTACTCAGAAGAAATTGGTGACTCCTAAGACAGTGATTCGATTTTGTCTTGAACGAGGGATCTTCACCTCATCAATCATAGAGTTTAAGCTTTCTCGACGACCTTTGGAGAAATTTGCCGGCTGGGCGAGGCATATGTTGGGTTTTCCTCATGTGAGGACTATGCTCGACCAGGCGCAGGTGACGAGAGCTATTCAAGCTTCTGGAGAGTTGTTCATTTATCATGACGCAAGTGGTATTGTGGCTCTGTTTGCTCGCTGGTGCATTCCCACTCACACTTTCATATGTAGATGGGGAGAGTTTACCATTACCTTGGAAGACGTGGCGGCTCTGATGCATCTCCCATCACGGGAAATCTTCCTGGGGATCTTTCAGATGAGGAGACCGCCGTTTCTCATGTCTTGACAGTTGAAATAGAGAAAGCGAATAAGGCTGGTAGTAAAGGATGCTATGCTTCCTGGTTGACACACTGGTGGCTCAAAGACGAGGTTTCTGATAAACCCATCGACGGTATGTTACCCATTGCTGCTTTCTTATGTTTATGGTTGTCCAGAGACGTTTTTGAAGACAGTGGAAACTTGTTGAAGCCTTTTGTGATTCCCTTTGCTATTAAGATGGCTCAAGGTGAGAAACTTCCGATAGGTAGTTTATTCTTAGTCTCCTTGTATTACAACCTGGACTCCTTGATTATAGACTCCAGTGTGTCGAACGGCTCTATGAAGATTGAGTGTTATGCCAACACGATGTTTCTTCAAGCTTTGATGTGGGAGCACTTTAAGAATTATGCACCTACTCCACGTGATGTTCTGCAAGGACCGAATACTGATGCGCGCCGTACTTTCCCTGAGAAAGATAATGCTAGGATCATGCGTTGGTCCACAAAGCAGCCTCGTTCTAAAATACGCTTTATTGATGTGTTAGATGAAGAATCTGAGTTCAATTTTCGCCCGTGGGTGTCAGTCCCTGATTATGTTTCTCAGCCGATGACTTTCAATACTGGAGAAAGCACGAGTTTGACGTCTGGTGCGCATCTGAGTGATGGCGAAAGATCTTTCATGTTGAGTTGCACCCCTGGTCATTTGCTATCAACCACGTTTGGAGAGATTTCAGTGGAGGAGTATAATATTGATAGAGCATCTCTACAAATGGGTATGGATCAGTGTGTTCCAACCATACGGAGAAGGAAGCCATCAGTTGAGCAACTCAGGACTCATTTAGATCATACTCACGTGGAAGGGAGTAGCTACTGGTTTCCTGGTTCTGATAGATTCGCCTATGTAACCCCGGGTTATGTAGAATTCTGGGATCAGCAACTTGGGCGTTTGCGTGGCTTTGTAAGATTTCCCAGACCTCCATTCAAGGAACTTCCTTCGCCTGAGATGATTTCCATTCGACCAAGATTGAAGTATCTTTCTGGTGATAAACGAAAGTCGTCTCCAGGATGCTCTCAGGTATGTTTCTTCATATAATCTTCACGAAATTATAAGAACTGTATTATGATTATATTATTGGATTTCTCCACAGGACGGTCGTAATATACGACCTCGAATAGGTGTAGATTTCTCAGAGACTGAGGCGGTTATTCATGGCGGAGAAGGCAGGCATAAAGGTTATAAGTTGTTACCCAATACCGTAAAGTCCCCAATTGGTGCCTTGGTGAGTTTCCAGTATTTTCTTTGTTGTGACTCTTTCTCGCCCATATTATTAGGATCCTGAAACCGATATTGTTATTCCATTGCAGAGTTTTTCTCCATCAAGTATTGATGGTCTTCGGTTCTCCGCCTTTGAGCAAGCAATTCCTGACTTGAGCGATGAAGAAGAAGCTGTAAGTATCTCTTCACATGTTCGATTATGATGCTTTATTGATGAAACGCTAATTGTTTGAGAATATGTCCAGCAGGATGTCGTTATGGAAATGGAGAGTGCTGCTACTCGACCGTCGCTTGAGAATAGAGACACATGCAATGCCAAGGATTTGGAGCCGAATGAAAGTAATGATCCTCCCATCGTTGACACAGACAATCCCAACTCCTTGAACTCTTTGGATACCTCTCAAGTAAGCATATACCCTGTACCTTCTCCATAGAAGTATAAAAGTGCTGATTTTTGAATGAATGAATGTGAATCCATGTGCGTGTATGAAAACTTAGTCAAATTTCGTCGTCAGGAAATTCAGAACCTAGCTTTTTAGTAAAAATGCCGTAGAATCTTCGTACGGAATCGGATTTTGATGATCTGCATGTGCAAATTCAAGCCCGGAAAATTTCCAAGCTTTCAAAGAGAAGCTTTTTAAGTTTTGAGCACGTTCAGAGCCTGAAAAAGGCGAAATAGTAAACTTCCAGGACTTTTTCAGATTGCGCATCACTTGATATTTTGGCCACATCTACTTGATCGTTCATCGGATTGTCATGAAATTTTGACACGTCGTAGAGGACATCCATACAAAAAGAATGGTATATGTCCCATCCTCAAATTACTTGTATATTGCTCCCAGTTAGTCTCTTAGTACAGAGCAGAGTTCAGTTTCTTCAGACGGACTCATCGTAAAACGTGTTTTCATGACTTTTATGTTATTTGCTCGTGCCTTGAATGTATTATGATGAACCTTGATGGTGTTTCCTTGCTGGTATACTGTGTTTAATAATCTCCTTTGTATTCGTGACTCTAACCTCATGTAATCTTCGTATTAGGTGCTAAATACCGAAGTTGAGGATATTGGAGCCAACAATGATAACTCTAACCATTCTGGAGTTATTGATGAAGAGACAACCATAACTGCACTTCAAGGCCATGAGAAGGTTGCTACTGATGTTATGGAAACCCAGATGGTTGTTGCCTCAGTGATAGAAGAAACCGATACAACAGCGGAGAATACCGAAGGAATTATTGCTTTGGTTGTGGAAGCCGCTCCAGTGACTGAGAACCGTATAATAGTGTACGAATATCCAACTGCAGGAGTTGCTTTCGATACTCCACTTGACACTTCACTCCCATATCATGAACAGATAGGTGGATTCAACGTTCCCATTGGATATGCATGCTTGTAAGAGACAATATGGAAGAAGTTTGGCCACATGATCGTTGACAGGAATCCTGGGCGTGCTTATGCTTTAACCATGCAAGTAGGCGTTATCTTGCGTGTCGTGAGTGATATGCGTTCCAGACTTAGGAATACTGTGACTCCAGATATAATCTTTGATTGGGAGTTTAACTTGGAGAATTCAGAGAGACTTGGCCTCAACGTAAAATGGCTTCGCAAGAAAATAAACGTTATCAAGGATTCATGTGAGAAGAAAATACCCTCTCCCAATGATGCTGTGAAGGAGAAGGAGGACAATATTTCCAAGCTGACCGAGGAGTTGAACAAGGAGAGGGCGGCTTTGCAAATCTTGAAGGATGCTGATGAGCGAAAGCCTTTTCTTGCTGATTTCCTTTGATTATCTCTTGAACTTCTGAACTTCTGAGAGATGTGAGGTTTATACTTGGGTTTTGATATTTTAGATGGTTTTGGATTGACTGATGGTTAAGGATTTTCTTGTAGATTTGATAGAGATTTTCTTTACGAAATATGAACTGAATTTTGATAAATTGCTGAATTCAAATACTAATTGCAAGTATTGCAACGTTTTGGAGGAATTGAATACAAATGAAAGAAAATCCTAAAGTTAAATCCAAACGCCATGAATGCTTCGAACGCCCAATACCTCAAATGTCCAATAATTTCAGATAAACGCCTTGAGCCAATTTTCGTGAATTACTGGCAGGGTTCTGTCATCTGTGTGATCAATTTGTAGTATCCTCCGGCCACGGCAGCGACCATGAATGGTCCTTCCCAATTGGAGTTCCTTGTAGAATGAAGACCGCGTGAACTGCTTTGAGAACCAGGTCTCCTTCATGAACTTGTTAGGCTTGGTCGATCGTGCCTTGAATATCTTCGCTGATTCGGAATTCCTGTTTGACGGAATTCCACGATTGTGGCACATATGGACACTCGCGCGGAAGAGAGTATCCAGCATAGTGTTGATCATGCTTAGCCAGGTCTTCAACAATAAACCTCGCTCGAGGGTGACCGATTTGAAGAAGTTCTGAACCCAACCATTGGGTGTAATATTGCTTGAGGTGAAGTTACCACTCGTAGCTTTTGATGACTGCTAAATTGTTCATGGGAGAAGTCCCTGACCATAGTAGCATATCTGAATATTGGTAATATTGGAGCATGAGGAGAATAGACTTGCTGAGCTCGAAACCTTCTGACAAGGTGTGCGGATTTCTCCAAGTTCCTGCGTAAGTCCATCAGTTTTTACTTCTTCCAGATGCTCAAACGGTGGTGCGTCCTCTGCTTCGTCTTTGACTCGGAATCCTTGTCGATGACAGGATGTGTTGAAGGCATCGTTATCCTTCCGCATGAATCCAAGTTCTTCCAAGGACCATGTCGTATCCAGGGTCTTCCCGGATTATGAAAAACTTGGCCTCAGTGCAGATCAATCTTTCCGTAACTTTGAGAGTGAATGACCGTATGCGTCTCTGGAGATTCTTCGTGGTCCTGATTGCTATGGGAGCGTGGGTGGCTTCCGTCGAGTAATACCAGCAGCTCTGAGAGTTTTCAAAGGGATAATGTTGACAGCGGGACCAACATCGACGAACGCCCTCTTGAACTCATTTCCTTTAATGTGCACGTGGTGAGCAGTCCCAGTCATACATTTCTTTGTCGGTGGTGAAGGTGGTGGTGGTCTCTTGGATCAGCAGGACGTTTTCCGGACACGATGTGGTTCAGTGCAGCAAACATGTCTTCCTTTGACTTTCGAAAGATACAACAACTCGCAGACATGTTCGATCAGAGATTGGACCGCTTCCTTGACAGGAGGTTCAGAGATGGTAAAAGTTCGGACTGGGAGGGGTTTTTTGTGTACTCCCTCAGTCCCCAGGTTGAGCTCTCCGATTCGACTTTTCTTTGAATATGCGCTTCAAAATTTGCAATCATTGTGGGATGGCTGACGTATCTATGGAAGCGGCAATACGAGGATTTTCCATGGCTTCTTCAGTTGGTTTTCTTGACATAAGGCAATTTGATTGCACATCTTGGATCCAACTTCTTCCATTGAACAGGGAAAATCAGGTGCTTCTGGATCTTCCGTATGCTGAGGAGGGACTTTCGAATTCTCCTTCTTGTGTGCCTTTGAAGGGGTGGAGGAAGTCTGCTTGTGTTGTGGTTCTGCTTTTCGCTTACTCCCTTCTGCGACAGCATTTGTTGAAGGTTGCAGGTTGTACTGCTTGTTGATCAAACGCCTGCTTCCTCGAGTGTCTTTTGAATCCTCAGTCTTTGTAGACTTTGCTCTTTCCAAAAGAGCGGGTGCAGTGGTTGCCGACCTCTTCGCAGCTTCGTGAAGCTCTGAGAAAGTCTGGAATCGAAGGTTCTCTAGCAAGGCCCTGTAGACCGGGAGCATGCCATTGATGCACAAGTCCACCAGTTGTTGCTCCGTGACGTTTGGGTCATGACAATCCAGGGCTTGGACTCTGAACCTTTTCACATAATCATTGGGATTTTCACTGACCCTCTGAAACATTCTTCCAAGGTCGGAGAGGGTGACTTGTTCTGACACGAAGAAGTATTTCCTGTAGAATGCGTTAACCATTTCTCCCCAATTGTTGATAGTCCCTGGTGCGATGTTGTTATACCAGGTGTATGCTGCCTTTCAGAGATTTTGAGAATTCCTTGAGACGAACGACATGATTATGTTCATGTTCTCCCAGGGCTTCGAGAAAACGAGAGACATGTTCCCGAGCATTGCCAGTTCCATCATAAGGTGAAGGTTGGAGAAACGTAACCTTTGGGGAGTGGAATCCTCTGCGTAGCGGCAGGATAAGGAGGTTGATGACGATGGACATGCGATGTTTTGTCTTTTCCACGGTTCTCCAAGAGGTGCTCCAGATCCTCGCGAGTGATGAAATTCGATGATCCCTTCGCTGATGAGTTGTCTGCAGCAGTTTTGCGGACTTCGTCGTCTTCTACTGTATGGATTGGAATTACTTCAGGATCGTCGTCTGAGGATTTCTCCTTCTCCTTTCCCTTCTCTTGAGTTTCTCTGACATCTTGTCAGTAAGAGTTTTGAGATAATTACACAGCTTTCTGTGTAGCAGCCATGTCAGTCTGATTCTTTGCAAGAGTCTCCTGCGCTTTGATAAGATCAGCAATGGTAGGTGGTGGATCTCCTCTGACTTCTTCAGGGTGTCGTCCGGACAGTGGATGACCTTCGCGTGAGGAGGAGAGTAATGTCACCACCATCAGTGTTGGAGGTCGGAATTGTCTCCGGGATATTCTGATTGTTGTTGTTGCTAGTGCTAGCACGGTTTGTGTTAGGATTCGTAACTGAACCTGACCTGAGATCAACCATCTTGTGAAATTGTGAGATTGCAACCGAGAGAATGATCTCCCACTGTGGTCGCCAATCTGTAGATGGGGAAAAACGATTTGCTGGTTTTTAAGGAATTGAGGAGACGACCGTACGGAGGAGACTCCTCGAACCGAGCGAAATGTTAAACCTCACACAGATGCACCGCTGCAAAGGGGGTGCTTTAGATTCGAGAGATCAATCTGTAGTACTCCGGCCTAAATCAAGACAATGACCGTTCCAGAGTAAATTCGGTCACAAGAGAGGATGGGTTGATCTGTAGGAGGGAAGCGAAATGTGTGGAATCAATGGTAATCAAAGATTGTGGGTGTGTGAATTCTGAATATGATAAGCTCTGAATGATTGAAATTGCTCAATTGAGAGTAGTTGCTCAATTGATGAGTTGATGATCTCGTGTTGTCGATGAGACGTGAGATTGATGATACTGTTGATGCTCAATCATGATTCAGAGACTTATTTATATTTGGAATTTTAGACACCATGACCCATGAAGTGTGACAGTTGATGGAATCAAGGAGTGGGGAAGTGGAGATCGTGTTTGAAACCAGTTGCTCAACGTGTGGAGACTTGGTCGATTTTCCACCCACTACCTCGTGAATTCCTTCAACTGATTGCACGACTTGCTCACATTCCATCGTTGTTTGAACACACGTGCCGTAGACCGCCAGACCAAAACCCTAAGTGATATCCCCCAAAGTGACACGATTGACGTCTCGTGGTTGTTAGTCAATTGATGACTTCGTGGTTTGATGGGACGATGAGTCCATGTAGTTGCTGAGTTGAACATGATGTTCTGAAACTCATGAATTGAACATGTCATGAGACAGAGGTATAGTTCTTACGATGAAGTGAGCAAGTATTGCTCATTCGATGGATCGTTGAATATTGATTGTTGAACCAATATTCCTTGGTTTGAGCAAATATTTATCATCTGAGCAAGTGTTGCTCATGTGATGAATTGTTGAATATTTGATCGTCTGAGCATGTGTTGCTCATCTGATGGATTATTGGCAGCGTACCAAAAATATTAATTAGAATACTGGTCGTTGAACCGAGCATAATTAATAAAATTAATGACCATGAGGTCGTCGTAAAATTATTAAGGTTGGAATCTGGAATGATGATCCTTGGATTCAGAAACCCTAATTTGATCAATTGATGATCAATTCATGGTTCGTCAGAATTTAACCATGGGACGAAGGAGGGAGCGACTACATGGGACCGTGGATCAACCATGTAGTGTCCATATGCTCACGTGAGCAAATACAAAGAACTCCTGAAGAGTTGACGATTTGTGTGAAAGAATGATTAAATGCTGGTTTAATCATTTATTCGAAAATGCTCGTCTGAGCCTTAGGTGAGAAAACCTAATTAATTATGACGAGTGAGGGACCGACCATGGGTCATGAAACCGGCCCTGGGTGTCACGTGACCGCCTGACGATCACTTCATGAAAATCCAAAGTGTTTGGAAGAGTTTTGGACCTAATACGTGCAATTGTGCAAATTAGGTCAAAACTGTGAAATTGATGGGACCGGCTTCTGAGCCAAAGAGCCAATCTTGGTCGGTCAAGATAGCGTGCTCGTGTCCCCAAGGCGTCCGCGTCTCAGTCCTGAGAATTTTGATATTTTCTGGCGTGCAATTGAGCATCCATTCGAGAAAATATGCCAAAATTAGGGTTTCGACGAAACTGAGGAAAACACCATGAGATGATGAAAATAATTATAAAATAAGGAATGAGGAGGCGTGGGACCGCCGTGGCAAGGCATGGTCGGCCGGTCGTGACCACGGTCCCGCCTTTTCCTTAATTTTATAATATTTTGATGATTTTATGAAAAATTCATGAATTTTGAGAAATTTGATGAATTTAGGGAGTTTCCATGAATTGAAGGAGTTTTCATGAGTTCAGGAAGAAAAATATTAAAATAATAAAAACGGGCGTGTGGGACCGTGGAGGCATGGCCGGCCGGCTAGGGCCGGTCCCACGAGTTTTCATAATTTTTTATATTTTTAGGTATTTTTCATGATTTGAGGGAATTTTTCCTAATTTGAGAGAAATACCATGAAATCAAGGAATTTGATGAATTCAAGGAAAAATAAAAATAAATAATAAAATAATAAAGTAAAGGGCGGTGGGACCGGCTAGGCCCGGTCCCACAAGTTTTCATAATTTATTTATTTTATTATTATTGATGATTTGTGCAAAATACCATGAAATCAAGGAGTTTTTTCATGAAATTAGGAAATAATAATAATAATAATAAATAATAAGGAACCGGGGTGTGGGGCCGGCTGGGACCAAGGCATGGCCGGTTGGCCAATGGTCACGCCCCACACTCCTTTCCTTAATTTTATATTATTTTTATGGATTTATGAATACCATGAAACCGAGGAGTTTCCTCGAGACGAAGGAGATTTGATAAAATGAGAGAATTTTCATCAAATCATGGAAAATAATAAAAATTAAAAATATAAAACTGGGGGATGACCACGACCGGTCGTAGGTCGTGTGTCCGTGCTCCCAGCACCTTGGTTAATATTTTTAATTATTTATTATTTTCTTCCCTATTTTGCATAGGTTCATCGTTTCGTTGTATTTTGAAATACTCGTTCGTGCGGTGACTGTTAGTGTATCGTCGTTGAATGCACTTTCACCATTTGAATCGGGGCTTACTTAGAGGTAGCTCAGACGCCCGGTTGTTGATTTTTTGTTACTAATTGTGGAATTCAGTGGAGAATAATTCACAAAACTGAGTAATAAGATGTTTATTATTAATTCATAGGATCAGCTGAGGATTCGACTATGAATTTAGAATAATAAAGTGAGCGTTACCATTCCATGGGATCGTAGATTCGACCATAGAATCAGAGTAATTAATATTTATCTATTACCATTTATGAGACCAGTTGTGGATTCGATCATGAAATCAGAGTAGTGAGATAATATAGTTATTGCTATTCTATGAGATCAAGCCATGGATTCTATCATAATCAGAACAATTGTTTATTGCCATTCCGTGGGACCAGTCGCAGATTCGACCATGGAATAAGAGCAATTTTTATTGCCATTCCATGGGACCAGTCATGGATTCGACCATGGAATAGGAGCAATTGTTGTTTCCATTCCATGGGACCAGTCGTGGATTCGACCATGGAATAGGAGAAATTGTTATTGCCATTCCATGGGACCAGTCGTGGATTCGACCATGGAATAGGAGCAATTGTTATTGCCATTCAATGGACCAGTCGTGGATTCGACCATGGAATAGGAGCAATTGTAATTAGGAATAATTAACTTTGTGGCTCTATACTAGCAGAGCAAGCTGTTTAGGAGCATTAATTATCCCGATATGAGCTTGTTGGTAAGTCATATCCTTTATATAGTCAGGGTAAACTCGTTGTTTGTTCCTGAAGACGTTATCGCTCTATACTAGCAGAACAAGCTGTCTAGGAGCCGTCCATCTCGTGATACTATATAGAAATAATCACTGAAAGTATTCAGTATTCATGAGATATGTCGTTGTCCAGTCGTGAGACTACATATCTACATGTACTCTGAGAGAAAGTACTCTCCATTGAGAATTCGATGAGAGACCCGTGTCTCGATACTCACGTCTGATTGCTGGATCAGAGCTTCGTATAATTATGAGTTTACGATTTTAGCCCTTGTCGAAAATCCACCATCTACACATGTACTCAACATAAGAAGGAAAACTTATGGAGTACAAACTAAATAACCAAACTAGTTGATTAATTTAGTTCCTAATGCTCGATATATATCATCTCATGGAACAACCAACAAATCCAAGGTAAATCTACTTAGTTGTAAGGTGCTCAACATAAGACACACAATGGAGCCTTCACGGTAAAACATAATAAAATGGATCAATGAAGATTAATACCATGGATAACATACAAGGATCTATTCTATTTTCCATCATAACGACATAATAGATTTTATCCTTGTTGAACAAAAGATTTTATCCTATTTTCCATCAAATACATGACTGCATAGGTGATGAGTGCTAAAAAGTGCATATTTCTATATATTTTTCTTGGCATTTAACTCATCTTTTGTGCATTAATTCTACATTTTATCCCATATTCTGTATTTTCATTGTTTTCAAGAATAAATATTTTTCCTACTTAATCTTGCATTTTTAGGTAATAAATGAAGTTCGGATGAGTCGCGGAGCGAAAAGAGCAGAAAAGTAGTAAAAAGCCGGGAAGAATTACGCAAGGAAGCCGCAAAGAATGGAGCGCACGTCCAAAAAGCTAGGAATGGGCTCAAGAAGGAAGAATTGTTCTTAAAGAAGATATGGGCTTGGCATACCCAAGGCCCAAAACCCTTACCCAAACCCATTTTCTATATCCATACCCGCATCCATTCTCAGCCGTTAGATCGGATCCATCTCATCATCCAATGGTCGCTTCTTCATCGTTCATCAAAATCTGAAGTCCCTGCAAAACACCATAGTACCTAAATTGCAAGCCTTCAGATTAGATCACATTTAGATCCTACGGTCGCTTCTTTTCCTGCGCATCAAATCTCGATACTTCCGCTTAACACTACAACACCCAACCTCGATCTTTGCCGTCAGTTTTGATGTATCTCGTCATCCAACGGTCTCCGCTCATCCATTTCCATCGCGCCGTTGGATCATTCCATCATCCTATAATCCTACGGTCCAGCTTCGCGAAACATCAAAATCCTCTACACCTGCTCAACACACTAGTACCCTATACCTATACCCTAGCCAAACGCCCCCTCCTAAATCCATCGATCTCTTCTCCTCCACCTCCTCCCTCACCGTCTGCAGAGAACACCCATGTCCGCCTCTGCCACCACCACAACTCTCACCAAAGACATCATGGCTCCTACCAACTGAAACCCACTCTTCCCCTACTCCTCTAGCTTTCTATAACATCAATTCCTCGATCTTTTCCTCTCACAGGAACCCTAGGTTAGGGGTTGATGAAATAGATGAGCTAGAAAAGCAATTAGGGCATGGGAAGAATTAGTGAAGCTAGAAAAGCAATTGAAGGCATGGGAATGGATCTGGTGAACGAGGAGAGGAATGGGTTGAAGAGGGAAGCGTCAAATCGCAGGTTTGGTAAGAAAAATCCCTAACCCTAATTTTTCTGTCCATTTAGGGTTTGTTTGAAAAAACCCTAATTACTGCTAGGGAGAGCATGAGGAAGAACAGTGGCAACATGGGTATGATTAAATTAGTCGAATTAGGTGAGAAACCCTAATTTTGTCACTGTTCAATTTGGGGATTTGGGGGAAGTTTTTTGTAAACCCTAATTTGGGTGTCTGGGTATAAAAAGGGGACTGTGGTGTGTGTGATAGGTATGCTGGAATAGCCAGTGTCATTTGGTTTGATTTTGGGAGAACTGGATTAGCCAGTCTCTCCAATTTTTGTGCTGTTCCATTTATGTTCACTGTGATGTTTTATGTTTAATACTATGTGATGTTAATGTTTAGTTCCTCAATTGTTCTAAGTTTATCCACTGTTATGTGCTTCCCATGTTATGTTATTGTGTTTAAATTCATGTTTTGTTTCACTGTCAACTGTTAATGTATGTTTATCTTCATGTCTATCATGTTCTGAACCTCAAATGCTAGGATTAGATGAAGCTATGAACCAGTAAGGAGTCAGATCAAATTATGACATTCATGTTGTGTTTGGAATGCTGAGATAGTCTTCATCATGTGCAGCTCATGTTCAGTGTTGCTAAGCCCTTAGACTAATTGTGCTTTAATCAGACAATTAGCACTTTGGTAATTATCTTAGCTGTGAGTAGAATATCCCTTAGGTTAATGGTGGATTCAACGTCCTAGTGATCATCCTCTTGTCTTCATTGTTTTCTTATTTCTACTTCACTGTTTTCTTCACATCACTGCCCTTGGCTTAGGCCTTGGTTTATTACACTGTCATTTTATTGTCTTTGCTTCACTGTTTATCTCCATTGTTGTTTGCTGTTTTGTGCCTTTCTTATCACTTGTTGTTCACTTTTAGTGGTGGAAGTTTAGGTTAGAATTCATGTAAATTGAGCTGATTGAGAAATGGAGGAATTTAGTGTCCACTGTTGCTTGTGATTGATTGTGCTGTTAAAAGACAGTCAATGCTAGGAGTAAAACAGTTGGACAAGCTTCTTCTCCTTCCATTCCATTTATGTATGCCCTGGAACATAGGCAGGCTAGAACCTCCACCTAGCTCCATTAGGGACAAGGATTTAACCAAAAACAGCCACTGCCTAGCATCTTTCCTGTTCTTCTTTGTTATCTTTCTGTTTTTGTGGCTTCTTATCACTGTTTTTATAACTGTTTTGTGCCCTGTTCTTCCTTTGCCTTTGGCCCTTGGCCATTGCCTTTGATTTATCACCGCCATGTCATTGTAAATGCCATCCTTGGCCCTGTGTGACTTAGTGCCCTGTCTGCCTAGAGCCTGCTTTACCTTGTCTGCCTGCACAGCTCCTGCTCTCCCTTTCCCTGCTGAGCACCTGCCCTTTGCACTGCTGCTGCTGCAACTGAGCTTGGCTCAGCTAAGACCAAAGTTTAGTTCATATCCAAGGCTCAGTTCACTACAAGCCCAAAGGCTTCACAGTTAATCTCAAAGCCCAGCTCATTACTAGGTTACCTAGCCCAGTTCAGTCCATCAAAGGCCCAAACTGCTTCACAGTTAATCAAAGCCCATCTTGCTCTTATTGTGAAAGCAAAAGCTTCAAAGTTATTCAAAGCCCATTGATATTCAAAACCCTTTGGTACTCAAAGCCCATTAGCAATTTAGAAACCCAAAATAGTTAGAAACTCCAAACACTCCCAGTCTCTGTGGATCGACCCGTACTTGCACGAGCTACAACTGACGACCGTGCACTTGCGGTATTACTGTAGGCCCGTTTCATTTCGCTTCAATTTTATACGCTTTTCCGGGCCCACCAAGTTTTTGGCGCCGCTGCCGGGGACTCGGGTTTGTTTCTCTAGTAGTTTTATTAGCTATTTTTGAATTTCACTGCATAGCATTTGCATCTGCATCTGCTTCACTTCATTTGCTGTTGGACCTGCTGTTCTGAACCAGTTTTTCCTCTGCTGGGACGCCACCAAGGAAAAGAACCAAAGCCCAACTGGGTTTTTGCAACAATATCAGAGCAGCTGGGATGTGCTAAAAAGGTAACCCATTCAGAGAACCCGAATTGTGGGCTTCCAATTTTTAATTGTGGGCTTGTAATATTAAAGCCAATTTTTGGGCTTTTTATTTTCTGTTGGGTTTGTAATTAATTTTTGTGGGCTTGTTTGTTTAATTTGTGGGCTTGTATTTAATTTTTGTGAGCTTGTTTAATTTGGACTGGTATTTTGTATTCTGGGTTTTTAAACCCAGCTGAGCTTGTAACCGATCACGCTAGGTTAACTCGTTAGTGGGCCGAGTACCCAAATTCTAGGCCGAGATTTTGGACTCAGTTTCACCAAACGTTTTCAAACCAGCTGAGCCAAAGCAAACACAAAACCAACAGTGGGCTTGCTCCCATTCAAAAACCAAATTTTATTATCTTTTAAAATAAATAAATAAATAAATAAATATTTTCTCTCCCATTCAAAAACCAAATTTTTACTTGCTCCCAAATTTTAAAACCAAATTTTATTTTGCTCCCACATTAACAACCAAATTTTTTTTTTTTTCTTTTATCCCACCAAAACCAAAATTTTCCCAAAAATCCAAACCCATTAAAAACCAAATTTTGGGCTTTGTAATATAGTTACTTAGCTTTTGAGCCCAATCATGTCTAGATCTTGGTCTACAGTTGGGGAATACAACAAATCCCTTAGAGAACTTGCGTGTGGACATACTTCACGTTATGAACCTCCCATAGACCATGATGTCAATAGTCATAGGAATTATTATGGACATTTTCAAAGTCCCGAGCCTCAATACATGAACCCTAATGACTATTCACACATGCATCATTCGCCACAACGTGAAAATGAACATTTTGCTAGTGCCTCACTCACACAATCATCACTGATCGATCAATTAAAAGCTCGAATCACAGCTTTAGAAATGCAATCACATGAGGAATCTGTCACATCTAATTTTCTTAGGCAACCTGAAATCTATGCATGTCCCGCATGTGGTAGTTTAGACCACCCTGTTGAGAATTGTCATATTTTGCATAATTTTAGGCAATCTAGAGAAAATACAAGGTATGAAATGCCCATAAATTGTGAGAATGGTAGTCATTGGGACCATAATCAATCCTTTGAGGGTTGCGATCAATATTTTGTAAACCCTAATGACCATGCACACATGTACCATTCACCACAATTTGAACATGAAGAATTTTTTACTTCCATGAATTTAGACTCCACCACAGAAGCTTTAAGACTCAGTAAGCAAAACTTTGATAGATCTACATCACGAATTCATGCATATTTAGATCAGATTTTGCTTCACCTACAAAAGGAGGAAATTCATGAGGAAATGTATGTTGTCCCTAATGAAGTGTCTAGTCCCATTCATGTAAATGATGTTGAATATGAACCTAATTTAGAGGAACATGAATCGACTAATGACACCACCACTGTTAATGAGGACCAATATGCATGCTACCATTATGATGATTATGATGATATGTTAGAAGAACATGAAAATATTGTGGAACCTGTTGGTTCAATAACATATGGCTTCTCGCCCTCGACCTTCATGAATGTTGTTTTTTCTAATACTCATTGTAATTCATATGATTTTGATATTGACATGGGATTCGTACAATTATTCTGTGAAGATGAGCATGACATAGGAATAGTTGAATCTTCTGTAGACACTAATGTTATATGCATGAAAATATATTTGATGTGTCTGATTCTCTACCTAGGTCACATTGTGATTTTCTCCTGATTTGCCGATGCATGAGAATAAATTTGTTGATGATGTTGATGACTCTGATTGTGATCTTGCCAATTTGTTTGATGATTGTGAGCATGTTGTGACACGTGTAGAAGACTTAGGAGATGTTGATGTGATTAGTAATGATGTGCCTATCTTCCTACATAAGTCACAATCTGATGGCCTTCCACCCAACCTAGATTGGTTTGTACCCATATGTCAAACCGATTTTTTCTGAAATTCCTAATCTAGGATTGGAACTGTATGCTTCCCAAGTCCTTTTGGACTATTTTGCATCTAAGTATAATATCTTTGAGGAGCCACAGTTGGAATTAGCATGTTTACCGTCCCTAGCAAAGTTCATTTCGAGCTAGACCTTGTGCATGATGAACCCCCAAAACTGCGAGATTTTGTTTCCAAAATTTTATCCGTTGAAAAATCCAGGTTTGGGGGTAGCTCATTTTGTTTCACAGCTTCACTTGCATGCCATCTCATATTAGTATTATGGGTGAAGCTGTTGAAACCTCTACACTTTGTCTTTGGGTTGATCCTCAACTCTTTAGATTGTTAGTGTATGGTGAATTTTTGTATATAATCCAGTAGATAAAATTTCTTAAAACCCTTTGTTCCTTTTGTATATTTTGCTAATCCAATATGATCTCGGCTGAAATATGTTGGATTTTTTTTTCCTGAATAACGGAGTCTAATCTTGCTTTCACCGAAATCGGGTATTCTCTTTCCTTTTCTCTACTCAACATGATCCTCTTCATATGTTGATTATATTTGTTCATATTTTGAAACATTGAGGGACAATGTTTAGTTTAGGTTTGGGGGTGAAAAAGTAGATACTTTGATAATAGGCCATAATTGAAAACAGAACTCCCGCTTTTGAAAAAAAAAAATTTTAAAAAAAAAAAAAAAAATTCCAAAAATTCCAAAAAAAAAAAAAATTAAAAAATGATAAAAAAAAAACATAAAAATGGAGCTCATTTACCTTGAAATGTTGACTCTTGTGCAAATATGTAATTTTTTAGGAGTCTTAGTCTAGATATTTAGGCACCCTGATTCTAGCACAATTCACATAGTGATAAGAAACTTGCACGCGCACGATTACAATACATGTATAGCCTCGATCTTCAAGGTGTTTGATAGGAAGTCACGATTGCCAATCACTTTAGAATACTGAACGAAACTTGACTAGCTTGTTCTTTGGTTGGTTTTGGGATAGAAGGTGGAGGTTACATTAGAGACAACCATCGAATTTAACTGGGTGCATCAAAAGGGCTACTCTGCGAAGTGTCACGTAATTTTTTGTTTTTTTCCTTATGTATCAAAAAGTGTTTCCTTGTTCTAAAAAAAAAAAAAAAAAAAAAAGCGATGTATATATTCAGAAAAAAAAAAAAAAATAAAAAAAAAAAAAATAAAAAAAATCAAGTATTCAAATTCCATTTGTGTCATGTAAAGAAAATAGTTCTCTCTATCCAAAAATAAAAGAGAGTAGTCAATGTAAATAAGAGTCATGAAAGAGTCATTTTGTTGTTTCATTGTAATAGCAAGGAGGGTGTATGCCATTGATGTACAACGCGAGTAATTGTGAAATACCTCCAACTCATTCACAATTCTCGTAAAGTCCGGAAGCTAGCTAGATTCGACCTTGTTCTTAGCCTGAGAAACTATCTCTTGGTGATTAGTAGTCATAACATCCGATCTTTCTTTAAACATGTGTAGATACACTTTACACTCTTATAACATGTCTTATTTGTTACCAGTGCTAGGATTGTGCCTTTGATAGCTAGATTGACATCTCCATTTTGCTGTGAGCTTAAACTGACTTGCACATGTCACATTTGATGGAATCTGAGCTTAGATTTTGACCTAGAACTTTGTAGGTACGTTCTAGCAAACCTTCACGAGACTTCACTCGTCCACTAGGGACACTTAGTGGTTTTAAAAGGCTTAGTGCATACGCTAAATGCATTCGAGAGACCAGCGACAGTGGTATAGGTAGGATTTCCTTAGTTTTGTTTTACTTGAGGACAAGTAAAATTCAGGTTTGGGGGTATTGATGAGTGCTAAAAAGGCATATTTCTATATATTTTCTTGGCATTTAACTCATCTTTTGTGCTTAATTCTACATTTTATCCCATATCTGTATTTTCATTGTTTTCAAGAATAAATATTTCCTACTTATCTTGCATTTTTAGGTAATAAATGAAGTTCGGATGAGTCGCGGAGCGAAAAGAGCAGGAAAGTAGTGAAAAAGCCGGAAGGACATTACGCAAGGAAGCCGCAAAGATGGAGCGCAGTTCAAAAAGCTAGGAATGGCTCAAGAAGGAAGAATTGTTCTAAAGAAGATATGGGCTTGGCATACCCAAGGCCCAAAACCCTTACCCAAACCCATTTTCTATATCCATACCCGCATCCATTCTCAGCCGTTAGATCGGATCCATCTCTCATCCAATGGCGCTTCTTCATCGTTCATCAAAATCTGAAGTCCCTGCAAAACACCAAATACCTAAATTGCAAGCCTTCAGATTAGATCACATTTAGATCCTACGGTCGCTTCTTTCCGCGCATCAAATCTCGAACTTCCGCTTAACACTACAACACCCAACCTCGATCTTCGCCGTCAGTTTTTGATGTATCTCGTCATCCAACGGTCTCCGCTCATCCATTTCCATCGCGCCGTTGGATCATTCCATCATCTATTAATCTCATACGGTCCAGCTTCGCGAAACATCAAAATCCTCTACACCTGCTCAACACTAGACCTATACCTATACCCTAGCCAACGCCCCCTCCTAATCCACGATCTCTTCTCCTCCACCTCCTCCCTCACCGTCTGCAGAGAACAACCATGTCCGCCTCTGCCACACCACAACTCTCACCAAAGACATCAGGGCTCCTACCAACTGAAACCCACTCTTCCCCTACTCCTCTAGCTTTCTATAACATCAATTCCTCGATCTTTTCCTCTCACATAACCCTAGGTTAGGGGTTGATGAAATAGATGAGCTAGAAAAGCAATTAGGGCATGGGAGAATTAGTGAAGCTAGAAAAGCAATTGAAGGCATGGGAATGGATCTGGTGAACGAGGAGAGGAATGGGTTGAAGAGGGAAGCGTCAAATCGCAGGTTTGGTAAGAAAAATCCCTAACCCTAATTTTTCTGTCCATTTAGGGTTTGTTTGAAAAAACCCTAATTACTGCTAGGGAGAGCATGAGGAGAACAGTGGCAACATGGGTATGATTAAATTAGTCGAATTAGGTGAGAAACCCTAATTTTGTCACTGTTCAATTTGGGGATTTGGGGGAAGTTTTTTGTAAACCCTAATTTGGGTGTCTGGGTATAAAAAGGGGACTGTGGTGTGTGATAGGTATGCTGGAATAGCCAGTGTCATTTGGTTTGATTTTGGGAGAACTGGATTAGCCAGTCTCTCCAATTTTTGTGCTGTTCCATTTATGTTCACTGTGATGTTTTATGTTTAATACTATGTGATGTTAATGTTTAGTTCCTCAATTGTTCTAAGTTTATCCACTGTTATGTGCTTCCCATGTTATGTTATTGTGTTTAAATTCATGTTTTGTTTCACTGTCAACTGTTAATGTATGTTTATCTTCATGTCTATCATGTTCTGAACCTCAAATGCTAGGATTAGATGAAGCTATGAACCAGTAAGGAGTCAGATCAAATTATGACATTCATGTTGTGTTTGGAATGCTGAGATAGTCTTCATCATGTGCAGCTCATGTTCAGTGTTGCTAAGCCCTTAGACTAATTGTGCTTTAATCAGACAATTAGCACTTTGGTAATTATCTTAGCTGTGAGTAGAATATCCCTTAGGTTAATGGTGGATTCAACGTCCTAGTGATCATCCTCTTGTCTTCATTGTTTTCTTATTTCTACTTCACTGTTTTCTTCACATCACTGCCCTTGGCTTAGGCCTTGGTTTATTACACTGTCATTTTATTGTCTTTGCTTCACTGTTTATCTCCATTGTTGTTTGCTGTTTTGTGCCTTTCTTATCACTTGTTGTTCACTGTTAGTGGTGGAAGTTTAGGTTAGAATTCATGTAAATTGAGCTGATTGAGAAATGGAGGAATTTAGTGTCCACTGTTGCTTGTGATTGATTGTGCTGTTAAAAGACAGTCAATGCTAGGAGTAAAACAGTTGGACAAGCTTCTTCTCCTTCCATTCCATTTATGTATGCCCTGGAACATAGGCAGGCTAGAACCTCCACCTAGCTCCATTAGGGACAAGGATTTAACCAAAAACAGCCACTGCCTAGCATCTTTCCTGTTCTTCTTTGTTATCTTTCTGTTTTTGTGGCTTCTTATCACTGTTTTTATAACTGTTTTGTGCCCTGTTCTTCCTTTGCCTTTGGCCCTTGGCCATTGCCTTTGATTTATCACTGCCATGTCATTGTAAATGCCATCCTTGGCCCTGTGTGACTTAGTGCCCTGTCTGCCTAGAGCCTGCTTTACCTTGTCTGCCTGCACAGCTCCTGCTCTCCCTTTCCCTGCTGAGCACCTGCCCTTTGCACTGCTGCTGCTGCAACTGAGCTTGGCTCAGCTAAGACCAAAGTTTAGTTCATATCCAAGGCTCAGTTCACTACAAGCCCAAAGGCTTCACAGTTAATCTCAAAGCCCAGCTCATTACTAGGTTACCTAGCCCAGTTCAGTCCATCAAAGGCCCAAACTGCTTCACAGTTAATCAAAGCCCATCTTGCTCTTATTGTGAAAGCAAAAGCTTCAAAGTTATTCAAAGCCCATTGATATTCAAAACCCTTTGGTACTCAAAGCCCATTAGCAATTTAGAAACCCAAAATAGTTAGAAACTCCAAACACTCCCAGTCTCTGTGGATCGACCCGTACTTGCACGAGCTACAACTGACGACCGTGCACTTGCGGTATTACTGTAGGCCCGTTTCATTTCGCTTCAATTTTATACGCTTTTCCGGGCCCACCAATAGGCATATCATTTGTATATGTCAAAAGTCCATTCGTCCTTTCATCAATACGAATACCGATTCATGAACGACTTTACTTTTGACTGCAATATGGGACCTTCAAGTTCACGGACGTAAACAATACATATACCATAAAAATATTGCAATATCACAAACCATTAAAATACTGCAATAAACATCATCCTCCAAATATTTTTAGAATTTAAAACCAATAAACCTAAAAAATAACATAAGAAGATGAAAACAAAAATAGCTATGTGTAGTCACAATTATTGCTATTCAAAGCACTAGTTATTCTTCCAACTAATCCAAAAAGAAGACATCCTAGGCGACAATGCCTTTGAGAAATTCAGCATCATTCCCGAACTCCTTGTTTTCAACAACCATTGGAACATACGGTTCACGAAGATAGGAGTTTATATCAACGAACTGTCTTGGATGATTATATCATACCAAGGCTCTCTGAATTTCTAAGGACTTTGACACAAAAGCCTTTATTTCACGAATCTCCTTTCTTACTTCCTTCAACTCATCAAGAACATCGGAAAACTTCTGAGAGTTATAAGGCACAGCCCTGGGATTTCTTGTATTCCTTCTTTTTCTTTTCAGGGACTTAGAGGAGATTTTTCTTTTTCCTTGATTGAAGATTTAACAATCATGTTGACATCCTTTCCATCCGACATGGTGCTTTGAGAATAGTTATAAACAACTGGATTTGTGTGATTGAATCACCTAACTCAACAAGCAATCTTATATAAGATGTCAAAAAGGAAAAAGGAATGTAGGGTTCGAAACCTATTGACAGGTTCGTATACACCCAACTCTAAAACCCTATAAAGAGTAGAATTGTCGATAATAACCCTTTATTTTATTTCATAGACAGAAAATAACAAATCTAAGAAAAGAAGGAAAAACTTTACTGAATCCTGAATCAACACTCAATCTTGTCTCTTTTCGATCAGGCACATGAGACAAGATTTTCCCAACAACACAATAAAGTTGTGTTGCGATAAACAACGATTTGTCCATCTTTTTCCTCAAGGGAGGAATCTTCAGACTTCTGTCTATCAAAACGATTCGACCATACTTTCTTTTCAAATGGTCTTACTCTATCCCTGGAAACCAACTTCTTAGATGAAGATAAGATCCTACATACCTCGGCGGTCTTCTGAGAAAGTTTCAGCTTCCTTGCTAATCGATCTGCTTTTCGTTGAAGTTTGCTGGCGTGCCTTATTTGGCGCTTGTACTTGTAACACCTTGATAGTTCGTGTCCATTTATCAAAAAAATGAGCACATCAAACTTGGATAATATTCAGGCATCTGAGATGTGCAAGCAACTAGACATATAGTAGATCCTGAAACATTACTGACAGGGTTTCCAGTTAGAGAATCTTCTAGCTTGATTGGGTTTCTTTCTTCTCCGAACCCATTTAGGTTGATATATGTATTACTGCAAGTATCAATATCGATGTTTTCACCAAGGAGCCCTACACTTGATTTCCTATCTTCATCGAAATCATAGGTTTCAGATATTTCATCAAGTGTTACAACTAGACCTTTGTTCCCAGTGTATTTTCTACGATTTGGGCATTCGTTAGTAAAATGGCCAAAAACCTTACACTTAAAGCACTAAGGCATGTCCTCGTCATCAGCCTCGTCAGCATCCCTGTTTTTAGGAGGTACGCGACCGTGAGGTTTGTCTTCTCTTCAACAGAAGATCACTAAACTGTCTTGTGATCAAGGAGACCGACTTGTCAAGGTCTTCATCTGAAAAATCATTCTCAAACTGATCATCCTCAGAGACATGAACACTTTTACCTTTGGAAAGTAATTTAGTGCTCTTCTGTGCTTTAAAGGAAACATCCTTACCGACTTTGGATGTATTCTCATGGTTAAAGATCTTTAGCTTCCCAACCAAGGTGTTTCTGAAAAGATTATTGAGGTTATTACCCTCAATGATGGCATGCTTCTTAGACTCGTATTTAGATGATAGCGATCTGAGAATTTTCATCACACTGTCCTTTTCAGGAATAGTCTTACCCAATGCAAAAGATGCATTAACAATTTCAGACACTTTGTGATTAAACTCATCAAATGTTTCTTCATTTGCCATACGAAGGTTCTCCCAATCAGAATTAAGGTTTTGAAGCCTAGCTTCCTTCTCACTGGAGTTTCCTTCAAATACGGTTTCTAAGATATCCCAAGCATCTTCAGACCTAGTGCAATTAGACAAATGGTGTTGAAGACTTGGGGCAATGGCATGTATGATAGCATTTAACCCTTCAGAATTCTGCTTTGCAGCAAGAATCTTGGCATTATTATATTCACCAATATTCTTGGGAACAGTTCCATCTCCAGCTGCAACAACGGGCGCATCATAACCATTCACCACATATACCCATGATTGAAAATCACGTGATTGAAGAAGAGCTCGCATAGAAATTTTCCACCATAAGTAATTGGAGACATCGAAGACTGGTTGTACGTTAAGACAGATAACACCTTTATCCATAGAGTCAGATCGCTACAAATACATACTTGTTAGGTCTTGAACGTGTTTGCATGATCTGATACCAATTGAAAAAGCGAAGGTCTAACAACACCACCCAATATTTCACTTAGCAATCTGTATGGACTAACTTCGAAATAATTTGCTAGAGAATCAACTAGACAGTCAGACTCAATCTAGATAAAATTATCTCAAGGAGTTAATATCTCTCTCTTGATTTGATTTTTACTCAAGCTAAAAAAAAATAGTGAGTCTTTATCAAATACAAGGAATACTAGGACGGTACCAAAGACCAATGTCCAAGGATCAATCAATATCAATCAACAACCAAAGGTTGGATTTCCAATTGATGATCACGAACGCACAACCTGTATTATTTCAATTATATAAAATATATTGCGGAAAAGAAATAACACAGACACCAGAAATTTTTTTTAACGAGGAAACCGCAAATGCAGAAAAACCCCGGGGCCTAGTCCAGATTGAATACACACTGTATTAAGCCGCTACAGACACTATCCTACTGCAGACTAACTTCAGACTGGACTATAGTTGAACCCCAATCAGTCTCCCACCGATCCAAGGTACAGTTGTACTCCTACGCCTCTGATCCCAGCAGGATACTGCGCACTTGATTCCCTTAGCTGATCTCACCCACAACCAAGAGTTGCTGCAACCCAAAATCACAGACTTGATAATAAACAGATCTGTCTCACACAACAAAGTCTATCAAAGGATAAATCTGACTCCCACAGATAAACCCTAGGTTTTGTTCCGTCTTTTAATATAAAATCAAGGTGAACAGGAACCAAATGATAATCCGGTCTTATATTCCCAAAGAACAACCTAGATTAATCAATCACCTCTCTACAATCCTTCCTGACTACACAAGCGGATTGTCGAGGAATCACAAACAGTGAGACGAAGATGTTTGTGACTTCTTTATCTTTCCTATCGGAGAACTCTCACGATCTCGAGCCAATCAATCGATTGTACTTGTACGATAGAAGATGAAAGATCAGATCACACAACTACGATAAAGTAGTATCGGTCTGGCTTCACAATCCCAATGAAGTCTTTAAGTCGTTAACCTGATTTTAGAGAAGAAAATCAAAGGTTAATGGAGATCGACTCTAGTGGGCGCACTAGTAGCACACAGACGTGTGGGGATTAGTTTTGCACAATGCCAGATGTCTCCTTTATATAGCCTTCAAATCAGGGTTTTGCCTTAGGTACAAAGCAATCCTTATTCACCGTTAGACGAAAACCTGATTTAGATTCAAGCTAATGTTTCTCAACCGTTAGATCGAAAACTTAGCTTGTCACACACACTTGGGTAGACGTTTACTAGGTTCGTGAATACCATGCCCAAACGTGTACGTGTATGTTGGTTCAACATAGTAACCCAAAAGATTAACCATATGAGTATTTCATATTAACCTTGTTCTTCTTCACCATAACTAGTTCAATTGACTCAAATGAACTAGTTATAGAGTTGTTCAATTGCTATGAGATCTTATGTACCTACACAAGACACAATTGAAACAAAGATGATTCGATTCGATTGAACCGGCTCATGAACATTATAGCCACGGTTTGCATAAAGCATTCCTTAGTAATTTAATACTTCATGTTCAGAGCACATCTTTAGATCATAACCTCTTAAGTTCACAAACAAGTTCGCGGACTTAAGTTAATCGGTTGAGTTTTCCAAACTCAACAAAAATTCTCGGAAAGAGAACTTCCGCCAGTTCGCGGACTTAGCACACAAATGAGTTTTGGAAAATCCAGCAGAAATTCTCGGTCGAGAACTTCCGACAGTTCGCGGACTGAGTCTGCGGACTGGGTTCGCGGACTTGGAAAGCCAATTCCACAATCCTCCCGATTTCTCTTGATCAATGAAGTTCGAAAACTTAGGTTCAAGGAATACATGGTTCTGTAATCTAAACTCTTATTTCAATCATTGAGACATTCTCAGAGGATGCTATGTAGCCGTTATTCACAGACCAATTCACGTCAGAGCAATTCTCAAAGTGATTGAAACTTTTCATGACTTTCGTCACTAGGTGAACATAAACTTGATCAAAGCGAAACACTTTACCAACACACGATTTCAAGGTAAAAGATAAGCAATGAATGCTCAGCTCGAAATATCAAATGTGTATGATCTAGTCTATATAGCATACGACTTTTGTCTCATAAGAAGTAGGAGATAGAAGAGATAGACTTTTGAGTGATAGATAAGTTCAAGTCTCCACATACCTTTTTGTTAATGAAGTTCCACGGTTCCTTGTATCGATCTTCGTCGGCGTATGATGAATTTCCATGAATTCCTTGAACTCAACTACACTTTTCTATCCTAGTCCAAGACTTAGCTATGTAGGATAAAAATCAAGACTTGTAGTTTTGATCACTAACATTGACAAACATGCTTGAGATAGCAACGCATGCGAGGTTGACCGAGCTATGCTCTAACAATACCGATCTACACAACTAATCAATCCAATCTACCACAAGGATAAACCGATTATAATTGGATCCTCTTATACCGAAACAAGTATTGTGCATATCAAAGATTATAAACCCCAAATCAAAAATCTTCAATATCTTGTTTGTATTCAAATATTCTTAGATCCTCAATAAACGCCTGCACACAACAATTTGAATCTCTTGTGATCAATCACGCACAGAACGGAGTTTGTTAACAATGGATTATCACAAGATCGTCTTTAGCACTAACAACAGTCTAAAGATTCCTGTCGAAACTTCGATCTAGTTTGAGTGAATCTTATATCAGAAGAGAAGATTCTCAAGCATAAACAAACTAGGTGCAATTATCTAGTTTCCCACCAACGGTACTAATAGAGCTTCTCAATCCCAAAGAAGACTTTAAACTGAGCGACCGTAGGAGATTTTGCCTAATTAGGTTACTCTCCTCTCCAAATAGGCGGCTTCACCAGTAACAACACAACCGAGGAAGTTTGCTGTCACGAAGGATTAGTTTGTTAGAAATGCAAACTTCAAGTATTTATAGACAAGGAAGTTTGGACACCAAGGAATTTCCAAAACCGAAAATATTCTCAAGATATGCAATATAATTCCAAATTCGGTTTCCATAATTCCTGGAAATGCTGTGTCCAAAATAATGACCGAAAATCTCTTTGGAAAATCTTTAACTAGTAAATGCACATTACTAATTCTCATTTTCCTAAAATAAAATTAAGACCTTAATTAAAAGATTCTTAACTTATTTATATTTCGATCCTGGGATTTTCTTCCTTTAGTTATTAAGGAATAACTTTGAACAATTAAAGATAAACATTACTGCATGTGTTCAAAGTGTGTCGACATCCTTACTTTGTAAGTCCTCTTTCATACTTACAACCTTGAAACCGATTTTCCACACTTCCAAACAAGTTTAGAATTGGTTCATCTGACTTTCAAGAACTATGTGATTGATCATGAACACTCAATCACAAATCATGGGTTTAACGGTTCTACCAAAACAAGTTTCGGTTCTACCTCCATGTGAGTATTGTGCATAGTCACACTAGCTTTCCAAAAATCGGTTGACTAGGTACTAGGATCAGTTCCCCACATATATATGGTATCTAACTTATATGTGTTGCACATGACCATAGGATCGGTTCCCCTTTGCCTAAAAACGTGTTCCACATGTCCATAGGATCGGTTCCCCTTTCTGCTACAAACTTGCTGCACCTCATACAAGGATCGATTCCCATTTGTGATCGGTTCCCCTTTACCTAGATTCGGTCATACACAAATCACAAACTCGATCATACCATCTAAGGTGATTACTTAAGATCGGTTTCACTAATAAAAGTCATACCAATACATAAGTCAGGCCTTTGTGAATAGTTTCACCAAGAACACAAACAAGTCATGAGAGGTTATACTAAATCACACATATTGGTTGTTCACAAGATATGCAATGAATAACAATACCAATAACGCCTGACGATTTCCTTTACGATCATAAACAAGTTTATGAACTTACTTCCTTAAAACACATGTAAAACATTGTTTCCTAGGATGAAATCCTCACCTCATACTCATACATAATCACAATAACATTTAAACGATTATGTCGATGTATTATCTACAAAGTTTAATGGTTAAGCAATAAACCTCGTATTGTATTCCTTAATACCATGTCTATCTAGAGTGTTCATGCTTCGCCGTTTTGTTTTCAATATGCACGACTTGAAAGATACGTTAGAGAATGAAATAGTTCAAGTCAAATATCACTAACCTCAAGTGGAAGTATGATGTTGTTGTTGTAGCTTCTTACTTCTTCACTTCTTCGAGTCTTCGCAATACTTGTAATGTCTCATATCCTAATACTTTCAAGCTAACCTATACGAAGTTGACTCTAGTACATAATCAACCGACTCTTAAAATGAGTTTTGATTCACTAAAATATGACAACCAAACTTGACATACCAACGCTTGGTGGGTTCAACCGAGTTATGCTCTAACAGAAACCCTCAATCCCAACTTTACTTCCCCTAGCACTGACAATACTTCACATGTTATTCCTGAAACTAAACTTGACATACCCACGTTCGATTTGATGAAAATCCTGAATGATATTGTCGGGGATCAAGCTATTATTGTCAAGACTCGAGACGAAGTATTTACGCTTTTGAAAGACCTCACAACTATCTAAGGGACCAACACGTATTCATTCTGGAGGAAACGCCATCAACAATTCATTTTGGACCAATACTGATGATCAAGAGATTTTTCTCAAGCTCGGAAAGAAGACTCGTGGGATTTGTCACGTTCCCATCATAGTCCTCGCAATGAAAAGATGATTTCATTATGTGTGTCCTTGCTGGAAATTATCAACTCCCATATTGCATCAGAAGCTTATAAGAGATTCGCCGCTGCTTTACTCAGTCGATCCGGACCGTCCCAGAATGAGGAAGCTCGTAAAGATGTTCAGGAAAGCAGGCGTCCTTCCAATGAAATATCCAACCTCCAGTCAATCGCTAGTGAAAGAGGAAAGAGAAAATCTCTAACAGCGGAACAACAAATCAAACGTGCAGCACCAGCGCAACAACAAGAAACTGGAGATGCTGCTCCAAACTTCCCGTTCCCGATCGAGGAAGTAATTGAACTCCTGGAAATATGGATTCAAGATGATTCCATCAAACTATGATGGAGCATTTATGTGAAATTATGTATTTCTCCAAGGCGCAGCGTCAAGATTTATTTGCATCCCTCAACCGTATTGTATCAGGCAAGCGTCTGTTTCCAGTCAGGGAAGCCGCTCCCGAACCCCAATCTTTCTCGGAAAGCACGACCGATAGATGTAACTGGGGACTCCTAACCACCACTCACGTGAAGGATGTCGAGTTTGACAACACACTGATTGACGCGGCCTCTGATTTCAATATTTTCACCATCAAGACGTTGAGAGCTGCAAAGATTTCAAAACATGAAGTTGTCCACTGCCCAACCATAATCAAAAACTCAGAAGGAGAACCCAGAGACGCTTACAGGTACATCAATCTCGAAATCAAGGTGGGAGATGCTCTAACACATGCCAAATTTCATGTGGTTAAAGAGTACCCGAATTATGATATGATCCTGGGGCGCTCATGGATACACGATAACAAAGCAAAGCTAGGAGTATTCCCTTTGACAGTGTCTATACCTGAAAGGGTCTCCAACAGGCCGTTCAATCCTGAAGACTATTTGTTGTCGTATCAACAACTTGCGAATGTGACACAGCTTCCTGGAGAGAGCGCATCAACATTTGTTCGCAGATTCCGGACACAAGTAAGTCTTATTGAACAAACCTTTTTGCAACCAGTCACTCCTCCTTCCGCCAAGGCTTGGGGACTCGATCCGACTATCAACCCAGCCGTCATTAAGAGATGTGAATGGGATGCTGGTCCTTTCAAGTATTTTATCAAGAGTTTAGAAGCTGTCACAGTTAAAGATAAGGAATTTAGGAAAGTAATGGCGCAACTCCCAAACACATTCCAAGTTGGATATATGGTAGTTGTGGCTCAGCCTGCTCCGCCCGATTCCACAAGAAGGAAAGACGAGCCGTACCTAGTGGCGGAAATTATTTTAGGAGGTTATTGTAGGCTCATCAACACTGATAATCTAGAAGACGTAGTAATGCACGCCCGGTGGCTCAAACTCTTCAATACCTAAGATGTCGCGCCGCCCTCTCCTCCAAAACTCCTTTTAGTGTTTCCTTTAGCAATTTCCCTTTTCATGCAATATTTGTAATTCCTCCAAAATGGTTGCACTGCTTGCATTTATAATTAGGGTTTCAATTTGTCATTTAATCAAGTATCATTTCCCTTTTAGAAATCTCTTTACTCCTGAATCATCTCAAGGAACAGTCGAGTAAACCCAAACCCTCACAAAATCATTTCCCATTAATTCGAAACCAGAAAAAATCAAACCATGCAAGAGATGTCTTATATCTTTCAAAATACCGAAGAGGGGAATATGTAAAGGAAAAGAAAGCACAAGATCATCAAGCAGCGGCACATTCTTTCTGGAGCAAGCATCTTTCGCATCCGAAAAGCAGCCTGCTTCAACCTTCGCCTAGCGAGATTCCTAGAAGAAGTTTTGTTGTCTGTAGTTTTCCGGATTTTGAGAATCCCCTTCATGGAACCAAGAAGCAATGAATTTGAAGTCAGTACACATAACACTCTCGTCTTGCAACTACTTCTTCAGAAACGGCGCATCGAATCACATTACACGTGTCATTAATTGGATATGAAGCCTCCTCACCTAACAAGCATGGATTTTAGATTTCTTAGTATGTGGCAATACGTCCATGATTCTACACACCTGGATTTTGGATTTCTTAATTCGTGACAATGCGTCCATGCTTCTACATGCCTAGCCGGCACGCCAAAAATATTCAAGAAGCATGTAGTCTGCACTGGGATTATCAAACAGAAGAGTGGGAAGAACTCATTTTTCGAAATCAAGGGTTAATGGCCCCCTCGCCGGAGTTATCTCCAGAAGCCGCTTAAATTTTCTCTTCAGAAGCTTCGATGTTCTCTCCAGAAGTCGCTTCAACGTTCTCTCCAGAAGCTGCTTCGATGTTCTCTCCAAAAGTCTCTTCAACGTTCTCTCCAAAATCCGCTTCAACGTTCTCTCCAGAAGCCGCTTCAATGTCCTCAACAGAACGCATCTCAGCCCGTTTACTTCACTCAAAGACTCCGGAAGATTTTGCCCATATAAGCATTCCAAGCATTTCATCATCGCAATCAGAAGGGAAAGAATGAGCCGATGAGATAAAGAGTCAGAATGAAAGCAATTCCATTCCAGTCAATACTCAGGAGTTTAAAAAAACATTTTAGTGGCGAATCAGCAGTCCAGACTCCAAGCAACTTAAACTTAAGGCCTATCGCAATCGAATGCAATGAAGTTTAGCAAATTTCGAAATCTACCTGGAGGAAATTGACGTATGATAGGAGGACGATCACTGCGTGCTTTGATACTTCGTTAAACATGTCTTGCTCAAAGACCTAACCGGCCTTTATCCTGGTAACATCTGTCTACCTTGTCTCATAAGTTTTATCTTTATTTTTCACCATCTAGTGCTTACCCCACAACATTTTCACTGTTACATACTAAGCAGGGGACTTCATGTTGATGGTGGTTTTTAGTTAAGGGCTAAAATTGTAAAACCCTGTATTTAATGCGCCGTCATTTTGTAAAGAAGATTGAGCCATTAAAAGTGACGAGTTCCCAAGCCTCTTTACTTACATATGTATTGAGCAATTCAGCATATTTATATGAAATTTATGAATGGTGCGTGTAGCAACAACCCCAAATATGCTGTAAATTTCTAAGTATTTATTATATGCCATGTTCCCCAGTTGAACTCTTAATACTGACATGACATGACGACTAATGCTCTCTCCCAGCCGAGTAGCATGAATCTCCCGAAGTGTCAGAATTAAGATGCGTGTGGAAGTACTCAGTCAGAGGCACGCAAAGTTATGCTGCCCTTTGATATCAAAATTAGTGATTTTTTGTATAAGTATGCAAAATTCACCCAAAATTCATTGATTTTGCGACAACCCGCAAAATTCAGTTCTTTAACCTAATTTATCAATTTGCAAAAAAATAGGTTTTTGCGCCCTGCGCAATAACTCGAACCCTATTGGTCGAGACCAAACCTAGGTAAGCTAGGAATTAATATACCATGGACTAGTAAGAGCAAAATCCTACCAAAAATCAGAAAGCAAGAAATAAAAGAGGAGTTGAGGCAAATAGGAGCAGCAACAAGAGGAGGCGTGGCCGCGACACATGGCTGGCCAGTTCGCCCTAGCAGGCACCACCTGTAGCCGGATGACCACGCTCCATGTTTCCCTTGTCGGCCCCCTTTCCCGTCGACCAATCAGGTCGCTCTAAATGCGCCACATGCATTTAGAATGAGTCCGGCCCCATGCTGCTTGTCGGCCCCATTCCCATCGACCATTCAGGTCGTTCTAAATGAGCCACATGCATTTAGAATGAGGTCGGACCCATGCTGCTTGCCGGACCTCTTTCCATCGACCAATCAGGTCGCTATAAATGTGCCACATGCATTTAGAATGAGGCCGGCCCCATATTGCTTGTCGGCCCTCTTTCCATCGACCAATCAGGTCGCGCTAAATGCGCTACATGCATTTAGAATGAGGCCGGACCCATGCTGCTTGACGGCCCCCTTTTCCATCGACCAATCAGGTCGCTCTAAATGCGCCACATGCATTTAGAATGAGGTCGTCCCCATGCTGCTTGCCGGCCCTATTTCCATCGACCAATCAGGTCGCTCTAAATGCACCACACGCACTAAGAATGCGGCCGACCATGCCGCTTGCCGGCCTCCTTTCCATCGACCAATCAGGTCGCTCTAAACCCGCCACACACATTAAATAAAGCCAACACCTAGTGGTCGTCGCGTCAACATAGCCGCACACGCTAATTATGGCTTTTACATGCCAAACCCTAATTTGGTTAAGACCGCTATGCCGCCCCATGCCAAATAATGCCACCTAAGGCATTAAGTTTGATACGGCAACTAGAGCCAATATTGTTGGGTCATATTTGGATCTAACGCCAACATGCCAAGATATAATGGTCGCGCCATTATACCACTATGCCACTAGCAGGTGCTAACGAGATGTGGCCATAATCAAACGCCACCCTCTTCCATAAATTACAATCTCGGCCGTCCAACTTCGCCAGCCGAATTGACGGACCTAGATTAAATCTCAGGCGACCAACCAAGACTAACTTAATAGCGTCACACGCTATTTCTTGCAGCAAGTCTCATGACTTAGCTCGCCACACATGATCATCCGCCGCCTAGTTTGCGCGCGATTGGTCAGGATAACTAGGTCTTGCACATAAGACCCACTCAGCAATCTTCTGCATATTTTACACGAAAATACTCGAGACATCAAACATGTCACAAAATGGGGGATGCTCACTGGGGTATTGGTCTGGCGGTTTACAGCGTGCGGCGTACAACGCGCCCATTACGAGAAAGTGTCAGGAAAAGGAGGACGGTTAATGAGCAGTAAGTGAGTAGTGGGTGTAAGGCTGACCAGTCTTCCCTCATGATGGAAACATGATGGTCACCACTTTTTACACGACTCCACTTCTCCACTACTTAACTGTCTCCACTTCCTACGAGATCAGGTGTGCTCAATCATGACTTGTATAAATAGGTTTTCGACCTATTTCGACAAAAGGGACAAGTGTTATCAACACAAGTAGTCAGAAACCATATTCTGATACAAGTCATAAAACAACCACACCTTCATAATTCAACATTCTGATCTCAAACACCTTCTTTGCTTCCCTCCCTAAGATCAACCCTTCTCCTTCACTTTGTGACCGAATTGAATCTGGAACGACCATTTCTTGGTTTAGGCCAGAGTCTTACAGAATTATCTCTCAAATCTAAAAGTACTCATGTGTAGTACATTTGTTTAGGGTTTGAATTCGTTTCTCAACAACACACCCAAATTTACCAAAAACAACAGAATCAATTTTTATCCCAAAACAATGATAAAGAAGGTGAAAATCAAGAACTGGGTGTTACTGAAACAATGAGTAGTACTTCTCAAACCCATCAAGCAGATGAGAAAGAAGATGATAATATTTCAAAACAAGAACCGGGTATTGCTAGTATCACTGAAACAGGGAGTAATTCTCGTCAACGTCATAATTTAAGTGCAGAGAAAGAGTTTAGAGAGATGAAATCCAATCTTGAAGCAAATCGCAGGATCGGATAGATGAAGCGAAAGAATTGGTACAAAATTTAGAGGCTTCAGAACAACGTTTCGAAATGGAAGAACTTTCTCGTCCACCTGATCAAATTATGAACGAAGAGGTAACTTGGGATATGGTTTTGTTTCTAATGATTATAATTGGATTAGGAGTTTTGAAAAATCAACAAATTGATGCAGCGAGGGAAGAAATGAACACTAGTTACAATCTTGTCGTTGAATACTATGGCGATGGAGCTGAATCAGATGAGGATAACGCTGGAAAATCAAAGAAAATGGTAGAACCATCGCCAACTGAAGTTGAACAAGAAACAATGGAGTCGACTCCAGCTAAAGATGACCATCAGATGATTCAGATACACGTTCGTCATATTGGGCGAATGGCAGGTGATACGAATTATAATAAACTCGCTGAATCTGGTTTCTTCAAAAAAATGTAAAGATGATTCCAACGTACCTATATAGACTTTCTGTTAGTGTTCGTTGGACCTTCAACACATGTTCTTTTTGTTTAGTAAACGCAAGTCAGTTTTGAAGTTCTTGTTTAAATTGAACTCATTTGGATATTTTAGTTCTGGTTATGATGCTAGAAAGTTCAAATTTCGTCGAGCAAGTCAGGGGAAAGACTTGATTTCTCTTAGCCAAATTCCTAATGTTTGAATTTCACTTTCATCTGTTTGGAATTCACACAATTCTTAACATATGTCAATGATATTTGCTTATTACTATATTTTCATTGTTCACACATTATTCATATTTT
This sequence comes from Papaver somniferum, assembly GCF_003573695.1. Taxonomy (NCBI): domain Eukaryota; kingdom Viridiplantae; phylum Streptophyta; class Magnoliopsida; order Ranunculales; family Papaveraceae; genus Papaver; species Papaver somniferum. The sequence goes on along the minus strand of NC_039367.1, from coordinate 38,095,239 downwards.
CGTAAATTTATCTGCATTTCCAGTGTGTTTTTGTATTCTTTTTTTCTTTTTTTTTTTTGGGCCATGAATCTGTATAGAGGTTGAGTTTTCATTGGTTATTTAATGCTATGTTAATGGGGATTTCATAAGGTGGTTATCCACGAAAGATTGATATTTAAGAACAGTATTATGTATGACTAGTTTCGACTGATCGAATTTTTTTATTTGCAGGGGGCATAAGAGGGTAGTGTTCTGACGAGTCCATACATTTTAGAGGCTTAGAGCTAGCTTAGAGTGTGTTCTGACGAGTCCTTATCTAGGTCTCTTCTTTTTTTTGGACAGCTGCATGAAGCAGACAACAAATCAAAAACTTACAACCAAGATCAGAATCAGAAACAGAAACCTATCAAAATAGACTAGCTAAAGTTAGAGTCGAGTAAAGGCTGAATACTGGAAGAGGTGTTGCAAAGATGTCCACCGATCTTGGACATTCTGTTGCATGACAAATCTTGCGAGGTCACCTGCCGTAGTGTTAACTCTACTTGAAAAGGATGGAACTCATTTTTGGAATGCTTAATCTCAGCGGTCAACGGCAGCTGACTTGCCAACTGACTTGCCAACAAGAGTTCACTACTCTAGGCCACCAAAGGATTTACTGTGTTGAAGCTAGAGTTGTTGTACCATATAAGGCCGGTCGACTCAACCTGGGCAGAGGCTCGTCTCAAGTGGAGACGACTCTCGTGCCAGTATGAACCGAACGGTCTTGTATGGATCGACAACGGCTATTATTCCATACGGCCCCAACAACTTTGTTTAATTATACACTTATATAAATACACTCAATTCACCAATGACAAACACATTCGAATACAAATCATTATTTGTTGTACAAAAAAGTCTTCCAACTTTTTATATTTCTCTTGTTTTCATTAGTTTCATTCATCATGGATCCTGAAATGGATAATGAAGAAATTCAATTATTAGAGGAAACATTTTTCCATCAACATGAAGCGTTTATGCAGCAGCTGGATCAAATGGATGCAGATTCAGAGGATGAGAGATCCAGAACTAACGTAATTCTACAATTATACACCGGCCAAGTTCCACGAGATCCAGAACCAGGAGCTTTATTGAGAAGAAGATATACGCGGAGATTTTGAGAGGAATGTCACCAACAAATGGTACATGATTATTTTATTAATAGAAGTGTCTACTATGATGAGGATTTCGAATGTCGCTACCAAATGCCACATCACTTGGTCGGGCGGGTTATTGGAGAGCTTTGTCGGGTAAACCCTAAATTTAACTATCAATTTGATGCACGAAATATACGAGGGCATAGTCCTGAACAAAAGGTCATTGCATCCCTTAGGATTCTTGGTTATGGGCTTCATGCAGATGCTTGTGATGAGTACGTTCGATTGGCCAAAACAACTGCATATGATAATCTCAAAATGTTTTGCGAAACTGTAGTCAACTAATTTGGTCCACGTTTTTTTACGACAACCCACGCAAGATGATGTCAATCGCCTACTAGATGAGAATCGGGACATGGGCTTTCCTGGAATGTTAGGTAGCCTTGATTGCATGCATTGGGTGTGGCATGGATGTCCGTATGCTTGGTAAGGTCAATATAAGGTCCACTTAAAAAAATCAACCTTGGTTTTGGAAGCGGAAACTTCTTATGATTGTTGGATATGGCATGCTTTTTTTGGATTTCCGGGTTGCAACAACGACATGTTCGAAGAATTGAAGTATGGAAACACTCCAGCTGCCAAATTCACCATCAAATACAATCACTATAACATGGGGTATTTTCTGGCGGACAGAATTTATCCGCAGTGGTCAATTTTAGTTCAAGCTTACGGTGAGATATCTACAAATGGGGAATATGTTCGTGCTCAACGGTTGTTTAACACAAGATAGATGGCGTGTAGGAAGGATGTGGAACGAGCATTTGGAATTTTGAAGAGAAAATTCCATATAATTTGTGGTCCATATCGTTCGTATAAACCAATAGAAATGAACTGGATTATGCTCACCTGCATCATTTTGCACAATATGGTAATCGAGGAAACTCGACAGGATAAAACATGGGTTCATTATCCAGATAAAGATTTGAGAAAATGCATTCAACCTGCATGGGGTGTCCCTGCAAGAGATTACAGAATGGTGGAAGAGAGAATTCAAACCAGAGGTTAACATTTAAGACTAAGGGAGGATCTCACTATTCACTTGTGAGATGATTTTGGAAGAAGAAACCCTCATAGGATTTAGTGTTTTTTTTATTGTATTTTTTTAGTGTCATTTGATTTGTGTACTTTGATTTCGGTAGTTTGATTTGTGTACTCTGATAATTTAAGTTGCAAATTAGGATTAAATTGAAACTAAAACTAAAAGGATTACACATAACAACTTAAGCAGTCATGAATTTTAAAAACTAAACCAATGTCATGGCATTATCGATATCCTCCTCATGGTTGTCTTCTTCGTTGTCTTCTTCCTCAGAAGAAGGCCCGTCAGTTGCTGGTGCCCGTTGCTTGGCCTTCTGTGCTTGGAGTGCATCAAATTCATCTTTCCAGAGACAAAGTTGTGTTCGATTCATCTTGGAAGTGTTCATTCCCATAATTCCTCGCATGTGCGCATTAAAAATATTCTTTTCAACTGACTTATAACCTTTCTTCATTTCTGAAGCCATTTTATTACGTATGACTAGTTTATCAATATCATTCTTTTCTTGTTTTGAAAAATAACCTTGAAGGTTGAACTCTGATGAACCTGAAGTTGATGATTGTGCAGCATCTTGAGCTACCTTTCTGAGCTTTTTGGCTTTTTTCACACTGACTCCCTACCATACATTAGCCGTTCCATTAACATTCAAATTAAAATTGCCATGTACTGATGCACCAGCGTTGAGGTGAGGATGTGAATTTGTTTCTGGTGAAGAATAAGGAGAACTTAGAGAACCATGTTGGGATCCATCATGCTGGGATTGCCTACCATGTTGGGATCCACCATGCTAGGATTGACCACCATGCTGGGATCCACCGATCTCGTAAGGGGATTCCTTTGGCACAACATATCCATCCAACAAATCAGGGTTGTATCGGTTGAGCTTTCTGAGGATGTGGAAGCATGCTTCGTGCTTAAAACTAGAAGTTCTGATTTTTTCCATTCCTCTCTTGTTTTTCGTTGCTGCAGTTTCAACAATATATAAATTAGCATTTTGCGACAAATTGATAAAGAATTTGTAAATTAATTAAACAGTATGTTAATGCAACTTACCAGATCGAAATCAGTATCACCACTTCCCCTTTTTCGTTTCATATTCATCATCAAAGAAACCCAACTGTTCATATCTTTACTGATTGCACCAAAACGATGTGATCATCCGGTAGCATTGCGGTTTTTTGGATTCCCGGTTTCCTGGCAGAATTATGTAAAAATATTTCCTCAAAGCGTTGCATGTGGTTTTTGAACCCTATTGATTGGATCAAGCGTCAATGCTACATAAGTTCTGAATATAAGTTTATCTTCATCCGAACTGAATTTCGGACCGCGAACTCTTTGTGATGCAGTATTTTTTGTATGTGCTTGACTTGCCATTTTCTACAAAAATTTGTTTTAAAGATAATGCAGTGAAATTATAAGGTGGGTGTGGAAGGTGTAACTGAAGTTAAACTATAAATTTTTGTGGGTGTTGAAGGAGAGATTGAAAATGATTATAATAATTTTCTATGTGTAGAAGGTGGAGAAGGTGTGAGTTTAAAGTTGAAATCAACTGAATTTATAGTGAGTGAATTAGTTGTCGTTGGATGTTCCTAGCCGTTGTCGGCTCAATATGCACCGACCGGTCCAAGATAGAACGACACTCAGCTCTGTTTGAGACGAGTCTCGGCTCATTATGCACCGATCGTCTCAGATGAAACCAGTCGTCTCAGATTGAGCCGATCGACTCTGTCTGAGACGCGATGTACAAAACCTTTTATTTGAGGTTTGCTCATCCGTTTTAGTGGTTTTCTAGTCCCATTGTAGGTGTATAATCATCAAACCAAGTTGTTTGATGTACCCATTGGAGTTTCTCTTAGTAGGTCTTCTAAGTTTATTATTTCACATCGCCTTGCAAAACAATGAATACATTAAATTCTGCCTCGTCAGCCTAGTACTCCAGTTTGGACTGTAATTGACTTTCAATCAACTAAAGTACTAGTAGATATTGGGAAATTGTTCTATTTTGCTCTGGTGAACATAAGATTAATTATTTTTATCATCATTCCAGAATATGAATTATATAGTACTACTTATCAAGAAAATGCGCTCCGTGTTGGCAAAAGAATTTAGACTTTACAAGAAAAAGCATAGTACTCAATAAGGATTTTCTCTTGCATTACAACAATTCATTCATAAATCTTCTATAGAACTTTCAAACAAGTGTTTTTTCTTAGACCAATAAATGAAAGAAAAAAAAAATGCTAAAATCCCTAAGCCATAACATAACATGACCTTAAAACCTAGTTTTGTACTTAACCTAAGAACTGTGATAATCATCAAATGATTGTTTGTTGGAAATCTTGTGTATAAACTACAATAAGAATTAAAACAGGGGAGAAGGATGCAAACCCAATTAGATAACCCAAAGTCGAAGCAAGGATTATATCCTCTAGCCTTAAGACAGATTCACCCCGCACTGGTGCTCATTGACTATCGATGTCTGTATCCCAGGATACAACAACTTTCTTCTCGATGTAGTAGCACTCCAAACTTTGAGAAACGGCGAACCAAAACTTAAAGTGATGAACTGTCTCTTTGACACAAACTTAATTGATGATTTTAGAATGCAGTTGTTTATGGGTGAAAAATATTCCTGCCAAATTTGGTAATTTGGGGTGTGTGGATGAGGAATGAATCTAAACCCTAAACAAATGCACTGCACGGGAGTGCTTTGTGATTCGAGAAATCAATCTGTAAAATTCTGGCCTAAACTAAGAAATGGTCGTTCCAGACTTGCTTCGGTCACAAAATGAAGGAGATGGGGTTGATCTTAGGGAGGAAGCGAAGAAGGTGTTGAGATTGTGAAGGTGTTGGCTATGTATGACTTGTATCAGAAAGCTGAACTGGCTTGCAGAATGTAAGCTATCAGTTCCGGTGTTTGAATACGGTTGTATCAACACTTGCTTCTGTTGTCTTGTCTTGTTTGAAAATAGGGAGGAGAACCTATTTATACAAGTCATTGAGCCTAACCCACGACTCTCATGGGAAGTGGATAAAGTGGAGTAGTGGAGTTGCGTGTGTTAGTGATACACGATCAGTCTTTCCCACTTCTCCTATCATCACCATCCGTCCATGACTTCCTGACACGTTCTTGTGATGGCGCATTGTGCGTTGCACGCTGTAAACCGCCAGATCAATACCCCAGTATGTATCCCCCAGATTGTGACATGATTGATGTCTTGAGTTTGTGGATCATGGGACCCACAGAAAGCAACATGTGATGCTAGATTAAATAACTAAGTTATTTAGGAATTCGATAGTTGTGAAGTATCGTGTGTATTCTATGCAAGTAATGTATCGAATATACTCAGCATGTATGAAGCATCTTTGTTTGAGCGTCTTAAAATAGCTTCATGTCCAGCCTACTTCATGTGATGGTTTGGAGGTTGCGCAAGCAAGTCTTGACTTGGCCGACCACATGGTGTGGTAGAGTGGCGGATGATAATCACCACTACACCTCATTGACCAGTTAACTCCTGACCAGGATTGTATAACCAAGAAGGTGAAGTTGAACGGACGAGATGATCTTTGAGACACTCATCTGCGACCGTTAGTGGAATTAGGGTTTGTGAAGAGGTGCGCAAGCATCACTCTTCAGCTTGGTCGAAACCAAGCTCGGGACGCAATTTTGGCCAGGCCGATTGTGCATGCGTGTAAACGGCATGCCAGTATAGGCGCCTATACCTTGCTGCCCCATGAATGCGTTATCTGGACCGCTCAACCTGTCCGGTAAAGATGAGCGGCTAGGATCGATTTGCGACAGAAATTTTGTGCCGTAAAGGCCGCGCGACAAGCCTACTTTGGGCGCGCGTTTTGAGACGACCAAGCTTGATCGATCTTGGACGATCAGTCCGGCGTGCAGACGACGGGCTGGTGTACACGCTTAAACTTTACTATCCCATAGAAACGTGATCTAAGCCACTCAATTTTTCCGGCAATGTTGAGTGGTCGAGATTAGTTTGCAATTGGGAGGTGTGATTACGCCTAGTTTGGGCATGTGAATCGAGGCAACCAGGCATGATAAGCTTTGGACGATCCGGTGTGGAGATAGATGGGTCCACAGTGATCATGTTGATGCTCACCGAACCTGCTTAGTCTACTCCTAAACCCTTCATCCGAGCAGGAGAAGATGGACGCTCGTGATCGCAACACAACCCCTAATTAGGGTTTTGCCAGCCGTGCGTCATGCCTTTTTTGGGCGCACGAATTGGGACGACCAACCATAGTTGGTCCTGACCGATTGGTCATGTATGTAGGTGGGACCATGGTGTTTGTGTTGTCATGCTCTATGCCCTTTGAATCTATATCTACACCCTCCATCTATGCCTGCGAAGATGGATGGTTGAGACCGATTTGCGACACATGTAATATGCCGCAAACCCTAATTTAGGGTTTCACGTCCGCGCTTCTATGGCTGGACGTATTAGCAAGCTATGCTATCCTTTTGGGGAGGCCGACCATGCGGGGCCCGCATTGGGTCGGTGGTGAATACTTCAACACCTGCCTGGGGGTTATGGATCCGATCTAAGCCATCAAATCATGCTGGTGAAGTTGGATGGTCGTGATCATTTCTGAGACTGATACAGACAGTCCAGATGCTCGATCGGGCTAGTATAACACTCCGAGAGTTATAGCCTGTACGGGTATTTCGTACATGCCTCCTTATTTAATGCTTGGAGATTCGTGTTGCTCTGCTCAGAGCAACACTCAGTCGTCATGCCGCACCAATAATGATAAGTGAAGCAGTACAGGAAATACAAGGCTGGTCATGCATTAATTGATAATGCTATAAGTTTTCAATGGAGAAGTATTCTCTATTTTATCAGTGGCTTTATCCTTTGCAGGGTGTTAGCGCATAATTTCGGCTTTTACAATTTTAGCCTTAAACGAAAATCCACCATCAACATTAAGTCCCCTGCCTAGCACGTAATGGTTACACTATTGTGGGGTAAGCATGAGATGGTGATGATTTTGTATGCTGAAACAATTAAGCTAAATTAAAGTAAATATGTATTTACCGCATAGATCGTCAGGTGATGTCCTGGAAGTCTTGATTAGGGTCATGAAGGAGGCAGGACTTGGTCAGGCGAGTCGCTTTTGGTTTCCTCCATGTACATCTGGACAGATCTTGGCCCACTTTTTGAACTGGGTGTACTCTCCTCCGTTGCACGACAACTTTTCCCAGATATATCCGATAAGCCGCGTTGATCATTATCCCGAATCAGTAGCCTTCATAGGTGGCCAGTAAAGACTTCTTTTCTCCTGGGATTCTGTTGACTTGCAAGATATAAATTCCAAGGATTCTTCTCATCCATAGTCGTATATCCAGGTATTTCTCCGCACTTATCTTATCTTATGATTGATGGATGATGATATACACATTTTTTATGTGCTCATAACTTCTTCTTCTTTGCAGCTTATCATGGAAGCGGTGGGTGATGACCATTCAGTAACTTCTCCAGAAAAAGTTTCGAAGTCGACAAGCCCGGATCTGATGCGCACGAAGAAGTAATGGCTAAAATCGATCTCCCACTTCGCGAAGTTGGTCGTGCTATACAGGGGATGTCCATTCTGCACCTGCGTATTGTCAGGGGACGTATCTGTGCCCTTTCAGTTGCAATCGACATGGAGGAGCAATGGAGGCGTGATGAAGCGTTGCAAGCCTCAGTGAGTGCAAGGGCAGAGAGGTTTGCAGCACGGTTAAAGAGGCGGAGGGTTGAACACAAACGACCTCTTGATGAAGATAAATGTGATTATCCAATCCACGAAGGTGTGATGATCCTTGATTCTGACACAGATGAACCTGAGCGTCTGAAAGCAGTCAATACAATCCCTAACGTTGTTTTGGCCTTTGAGGAAGACATGGAAGCTGTTCCTGCTAACGAAGTTGGGGTGGAGAGTGCTGCTGTAGAAACATCTGAAGCGGAAGCTGAGGCAGATCTGAAGGAAGAAGCAGTAACGGCTCACGATGGTGATGGCGTTGAAGCAGGACCTAGTAGTGGTGCTGACGCGGTCGACCTTGTTGACGGCTAGGCTTTTGTTTTTCTTTCTCTTTACGTTCCCGTAATTCATAAACATCTTCCTTGTACTCAGTGGCGGCTGAGTCCAGGATCTTTTGTTTGTTTGCTTGCTTGCATAAAGGTTTTTATGTTATAATCCTTTGTTAAGATTACATCTGAACCTTTTCAGGCGCAATGGTGTGCCTTCATATATATGTGATTCTTTATGATAAAAGAAATAATGTCATAATGGAATACCACGGACCTGCATGTGCTCCTGACGTGACATCTCCCTGGTCTTGCTGGGTGAATGGCTCAAAGCATCTTCCTTTTCCGCACATATTCTATTTCCTTGACTTCTTACGAAATGTTTGCTTAGGGTTTCCTTCTCTGTTTTTCTCTACTGAGTTTAGGCTGACTCAGGACTTTGTGTCTTCCTTTAGGTGTAAAGAAGTTCTTGGATGGAAATAATACTTCAATTAATTTGAAATTGAAAATTGAAACCCTAATTATGAATGCAAGTATTGCAATCATTTTCTGGAGGAATTACAAATATGACATGAGAAGGTAATTGTAAAAAGACACGCTGGAGAAAACAGCACAACGTTTTAAAGTGTGGAGGACGCTGGAAAGTGGTAGCACATCGTCTTAAGTACGGTAGGGTTTGATCCATTGCGAGTGAATCGTTACGCCTTCCAGTTCGTCAGCGTTGATGAGCTTGCAGTAGCCTCATAGGATAACGTCTGCTACCAGGTATGGTTCATCCTCTCTTTCAGTGGGTGAGCCAGGTGGATTGGTTACTTTCACCGTCATGCTCCCAACCTTGAATGTAGTCGTCTTCGTAACCAGATCTCCAATTCCAAATGGGTTTGGTCGTGCAGATGCCTGGACCTTGGCTTTATCATCTTTGACCGAGACATCCTCTAAGCTCTTGATAAAACGCTTGAAGGGGCCGGCCTCCCATTCACATCTCTTAGCCGGGGTTGGTTTGTTAGTCGGAACCAGTCCCCAATGCTTGTCAGAGTGAGGAGTGAATGGTTGAAAAAAGGATTGTGTGATGAGACTTACTTGGGCTGGGAACCTTTTAATGTACGCTGACGGCTCTCTCCAGGAAGTTGTATCACGTTGGCAAGCTGTAGGTGGTGCGGAAACAGACAGTCCCCAGGTCCATACGACTTGTTGGATATCCTTTCGGGTACCGAAGCCGGTAGGTGACAAACTTCTAGTGTTGCCTTGTTGTCGTGTATCCAAGAGTGTCCTAGGATCATGTCGTAATTAGGATGCTCCTTGACTATGTAGAACTTTTCTTGCATTAGGGCATCACCCAATTTAACTTCAAGATTGATGTATCCATATGCGTCTTCAAGTTCTCCTTCTGGAGTCTTAATCACAGTTGGGTTGTGAGTAGCTTCCTGCTTTGAAATCTTTGATGTTTTCAAGGTCTAGAGAGTGATGATGTTGAATTCAGAGGCCGTATCGACCAATGTGCTATCAAAATCGACATCCCTCAAATGAGCAACGGTTAAGAGTCCTCAGTTTCCCTGGCTTGCATCTTCCAGTAAGGACTGAGGTTTCGAGACCGCTTCCTTTTCCAGATACAAGTGCCTGCCTGAGAAAACGCGGTTGAGGGCTGCAAATATGTCCTGACGTTGTGCTTTGGAGAAGTACAAGATCTCGCACAAATGTTCCATCATAGATTGTACAGTCTTGCGAACAGAATCCCCAGAAATCATGCAGTTCCTGACAGGGAGAGGATCTCTATGAACACCTTCGTTTCCAAGCTGGAGTTCTCCTGCCTCTATATTTTCTTTGAAGATTTGCTTCATTCTGTTGCAGTCGTTAGTCGGATGATGGAAAAACCTATGGTAACGACAGTACTTGGGATCCGCCACATCTTTCTCGGTTGGCGGGCGTCTGATAGGAGGCATCTTGATAGCGTCGTCTTGAATCCATGCCTCCAAGATTTCTATCACTTCACTCATGGGGAATGGGAAGCCTGCATCTTCGGTGTCTTGTGCAGGAATATTGCCTACTCCCTTTTGAGACAAGGTCGTCTGTGCCGGAGCCGCACGCTTGGGTTGTCGTTTCGTTGCTGAAGCTTTTCTTTTTCCTCCTTCGCCTACCACGCTCACAGAAGGACCAGTGTTGTATTGTTTGTTGGTGAGGCGCCTGCTTCCTCGACTCTCACGTAGGTCTTCATTTCGAACAACCCTGGTTCTCTCTAGTAACGCTGGGGCAGTTGTGGCTGAACGCTTGGCAACTTCATGGAGTTCGGAGAACGTCTGAAATCCCAGATTATCCAGTAGGGAGCGGTATATAGGTATCATCCCGTTGATGCACAGCTCCACCAAATTCCATTCAGTTCGAATCATGACAATCTAGTGCTTGAGTTCTGAACCTTTTAACGAAATCGTTCGGATGTTCGTTGTTCCGCTGAGATATTCTCCCCAGGTCTGAAAAGGTGATCTGCTCGGACACGAAGAAGTACTTTTTATAGAAAGCACTGGCCATCCCGTCCCAATTGGATATGCTGTTAGGCGCGATGTTGTTGTACCAGGTGTACGCCCTTCCCGTAAGTGACTTCGAGAATTCTTTCAGGGGAGAACACGATTGTATTCATGTTCTCCTAATGATTCCAAAAATCGAGAGATGTGTTCATAAGCGTTACCAGTACCATCATAGAGAGAGAACTGAGGATAGGTGTATCCTCTTGGGAGAGGAATTCATTGTACATCTTGAGGGTACGGCGGCTGATGTTGGTGCACCTCCATCATGCAGACCGGTCCATCTCCCTTGGGCGTTCAGGAACAACACGAGTTTCTTCATTCATGTGGGTCTGAGTGGAAACGCCTTTTCTGGGCGTGAAGGCATCCCTTGTTGGCTCCAAGGGTTGCCGTGAGTCTTGTGGCAATCGTTCAGTTAAGGTTTTGAGGAATGTGAGTTCCTCTTTCTGATTTGCAGCCATATCCGTTTGAGTCTTAGCAAGAGCTTCCTGCCTCTCCATCAAGTCTGCGATGGTAATTGGAGATGGTCCTCCTCTTGCTCCTCCGGCTCTCCGTCCTGATGAATGAATGGAAGTTGTTGTTCTGATGATCGCCGAAGGTGTTACACTTGAAGAGATGCCAGGGTTCGCGGCTGCTCTGGCTCTGGTGATAGGAGGCGTTACACTTACTTGAATATCTCCTACTCCGGTGGCGTTGGTGGTAGAAGAGACGGTTCCACGAGATGTATTGACCACAGTAGCTCCACTGCCAGGTACATCGATACCAAGAGTGTTATCCGCACGAGCTCCATCAGGATTGATTGCTGATCCCGACCTAAGTTCTAACATCTTGACACAGGTTGATGATTGGATTGAATTTAAGATCTACCCCTTCGAAATTGATGAAATTGAATCAGATTTTGAAGAAATTGACTTTATAACCGAGAGATTAACCTCCCACTGTGGTCGCCAATTGTTTATGGGTGAAAACTATTCCTGCTGAATTTGGTAATTTGGGGTGTGTGGATGAGGAATGAATCTAAACCCTAAACAAATGCACTGCACAGGAGTGCTTTGTGATTCGATAAATCAATCTGTACAATTCTGGCCTAAACCAAGAAATGGTCGTTCCAGACTTGCTTCAGTCACAAAATGAAGGAGATGGGGTTGATCTTAGGGAGGGAAGCGAAGAAGGTGTTGAGATTGTGAAGGTGTTGGCTATGTATGACTTGTATCAGAAAGATGAACTGGCTTGCAGAATGTAAGCTATCAGTTCCGGTGTTTGAATACGGTTGTATCAACACTTGCTTCTGTTGTCTTGTCTTGCTTGAAAATAGGGAGGAGAACCTATTTATACAAGTCATTGAGCCTAACCCACGTCTCTCATGGGAAGTGGAGAAAGTGGAGTGATGGAGTAGTGGAGTTGCGTGTGTTAGTGTTACACGATCAGTCTTTCCCACTTCTCCCATCATTACTATCTGTCCATGACTTCCTGACACGTTCTTGTGATGGCGCGTTGTGCGCTGCATGTTGTAAACCGCCAGACCAATACCCCAGTATGTATCCCCCAGTTTGTGACATGATTGATGTCTCGAGTGTGTGGATCGTGGGACCCACATAAAGCAGCATGTGATGCTAGATTAAATAACTAAATTATTTAGGAAGTCGATACTTGTGAATTATCGTGTGTATTCTATGCAAGTAATGCATCGAATATACTTAGCATGTATGAAGCATCGCTGTTTGAGCGTCTTAAAATAACTTCATGTCCATCCTACTTCATGTGATGGTTTGGAGGCTGCGCAAGAAAGTCCTGACTTGGCCGACCATATGGTGTGGTAGAGCGCCACAACACCTCATTGACCAGTTAACTCCTCACCAGGGTTGTATAACCAAGCAGATGAAGTTGAACGGACGAGATGATCTTTGAGACACTCATATGCGACCATTAGTGGAATTAGGGTTTGTGAAGAGGTACGCAAGCATCACTCTTCAGCTTGGTCGAAACCAAGCTCGGGACGCAATTTTGGCCAGGCCGATTGTGAATGCGTGATCTGGACCGCTCAATCTGTCCGGTAAAGAGGAGCGGCTAGGATCGATTTGTGACAGAAATTTTGTGCCGCAAAGGCCGCGCGACAAGCATACTTCGGGCGCACGTTTCGAGACGACCAAGCTTGGTCGGTCTTGGACGATCAGTCCTGCGTGCAGACGGCGGGCTGATGTACACGCCTATACTTTACTATCCCATAGAAACGTGATCTAAGGCACTCAATTTGTCCGACAAAGTTGAGTGGTGGAGATTAGTTTGCAATTGGGAGGTGTGACCACGCCTAGTTTGGGCGTGCGAATCGAGGCAACCAGGCATGATAAGCTTTGGCCGATCGGGTGTGGAGATAGATAGATCCACAGTGATCATGTTAATGCTCACCGGGCCTGCTTAGTCTACTCCTAAACCCTTCATCCGAGCAGGAGAAGATGGACGCTCGTGATCGCAACACAAGCCCTAATTAGGGTTTTGTCGTCCGTGCGTCATGCCTTGTTTGGGCGCACGAATTGGGATGACTAACCATAGTTGGTCCTGACCGATTGGTTATGTATGTAGGCGGGCCCACGGTGTTTGTGTTGACATGCTCTGGGCCCTTTGAATATATATATACACCCTCCATCTATGCCTGCGAAGATGGATGGTTGAGACCGATTTGCGACACATGTAATGTGCTGCAAACCCTAATTTAGGGTTTCACGTCCGCGCTGCTTTGGCTGGACGTATTAGCAATCTATGCTACCCTTTTGGGTAGGCCGACCATGCGGGGCCTGCATTGGGTCGGTGGTGAATAATCCAACACCTGCTTGGGGGTTATGGAACTGATCTAAGCCAATCATGCTGGTGAAGTTGGATGGTCGTGATCGTTTCTAAGACTGATACGGACAATCCAGATGCTCGATCGGGCTAGTATAACACTCCGAGAGTTATAGCCTGTACGGGTATTTTGTACATGCCTCCTTATTTAATGCTTGGAGATTCGTGTTGCTCTGTTGAGAGCAACACTCAGTTGTCATGCCGCACCAATAATGATAAGAGTGAAGCAGTACAGGAAATACAAGGCTGGTCATGCATTAATTTTTGATAATGTTATAAGTTTTCAATGGAGAAGTATTCTCTATTTTATCAATGGCTTTATCCTTTGCAGGGTGTTAGCGCATAATTTCGGATTTTACAATTTTAGCCTTAAACGAAAATCCACCATCAACAACAGTAAGATGATAATTAGATTTCTAATTCATGTCCTAACCTAATTGAGTGCATGGTGTTTATAGACATTGCTAGTAACTCTTCAATAAAAAGTCATGATGCTCCAAGTACCTCTTTAATAAAGAATCATAATCCCGAGGGTTGTTTCTTATGAATTCCGAATTGAATTCCCTTAACGTCTTCGGTTTTAGGTTTTGTTTAGTTTCAAACGTGAAATTGAAACCGACTAATTGACAAGCCAAATTAAGATTAATCCCAAACCATGTTGTACAACCCAACATCCAAATCTAAACAAATACTAGACCAAGGATTTTCCATTCATATATATATATATATACGGAAATTGTATTCAGTTTTCCAACATTGTTTTATAACATTCGAAGATGTGTCATCAGGCATTAGATTTGGTATATACAACGTCGTCATTGGATGTATGAATGTATGTGGAAAAAAGTATGTAACTTGCGGCTTGATGATTTCCATATACCTCCTGCTTATTACATCCGCTTGGTCGGACTTCCATCATTGGATACTGCATTACCATTGGATATGATACATTCGTCCCATTGGCGGCAACACTATTAATCACCCTTATCGGTAGCATTGAAGAACCATTGGGAGCAAAATTTTGGTTAAAGGGTTGAAGAACATATATTGGTTGCATCTGCATAAAAGTATCACCCCTTCCAGATACAGTAGCAGTTTCCCCATCATCCCCATGCTCAGAAACTCCCCAAGTGATATAGCTAGAATTTTCTGCAACTTCCGTGAACTGAATTTTCTTTTCAATCTTCGACTCCAGTGAGTCGATAAGTTGTTGTATTTGATCGACACCTAACTCATCGAACCAATCATCCTATTCCAATTCATCAGCATTATAATTATCTTTCATGGTAACTAATTCATTGGAACTTGTTGCATTCTCTCTAGTATGGGCTACCATTATGGCAGCTTGTAGTTCAAGTTGTGGAGTGCTTCATCAATTCAGTTAGTCTGTTATCTAGGAAGTGGAATTTTCGTTGATTAGTTGACACACATCTGTCATCAATAAAGTAACCATTAGGCTTAATCATTTGCTATAAATATGTAAGAGAAGCTTCTTCTCAATTTATCTGATTTATAAAATATAAACCATTGTTGGTTGCGTTCTTTTGAACCCATATTTGGCTCTAATCTTCATATTAGAGATTATCTTTTACATTTTTTCATCATTTCACTTCCATTCTGATTGTTCATTTGTCGTGGTAATACAACAATTGGCATCAGAACCATTCAAAACCTATCTAAAAAAAATGACACCTGCATTGACTCTAAAAGATGTTCAAGAAGATGTGGGTCGACAACAACTTGAAATCAATAAGCTCAAAATTGATTTTGTTGCGTTATCTATTGATGTAGCTTCTAAGATCGATTCCCTTGCAACTAATTTTAATAATACCTTACAAGAGAACAATCGCAATCTCATTCAGCTCTTCAATAAACCCAAAAATAATCAACAACAACCGAATTCTGAATTCACCGGTGGACCTCATCCAGGCGAGATGGGTGAACACAGTTTTGTTCATAATCCTCCTGGTGGTTTTCAATATCAACCTCATCGTATACCAAAGTTTGACTTACCAAAGTTTGATGGTGATAATCCTAGAGGCTGGATCCAGAAGAGCCAATGATACTTTCAGCTCAACAATATCGAAGAACATAAAAAAGGGAATATAACAACAATCTATCTTGAGAGTAAGGCTGAAAAATGGTTCTTAAATTTTCAAGTTAATAGATATAGAATTACATGTTATGACTTATCTCAACATTTATGTGCTAGATTTGAAAATCCAATTGAAGAAAATTTTGCTGGTAGTTTTAATAAACTGGTGAAAAGTTCTACTGTTGATGACTATTATGAAGATTTTGAGTCCTTAAAAGCATAAATGCTACAAATGAATCCATCCCTTACTGAGGCTTATTTTATTATGAGTTTTCTCAGTGGTTTGAAGGATGAGATGGGTAAATCTGTCTCTATGTTCACCCAAAAATACTATCAGATGTTTTTTCTCTTGCAAGACTACAAGAAAAAAAATCTATTAGAGCATAGCTCGGTTGAACTCACCAAGCGCTGGTATGTCAAATTTGATTGTCATATCTAATATGAAAACTCATATAGAGTCTCTTGATTAAATACTAGAGTCAACTTCGTTTAGGTTAGACTAGAAAGTCTAGGAATGTTGATACATACAAGTATTACTCCGAAGACCTAAAGAATGAGAAGAAGTAACAAACTACAACGACGACATCATCCTTCCACTTGAGGTTAGTAATATTGACTTGAACTTGTTTCATCCCTAACGTATCTTTCAAGTCATGCTATATTGAAAACATAACATGCGAAGCTGTATATACTGTACATATTGTATATAATACTCTAGTGGACAGACATGATCATAATAGTATGGTCATAGTATTAAGGAATGATATTACGAAATATAACGCTTATCTTTTGAACTTCGTAGATATGACATCGACATAATCTTGTATATAGTTTTATGATTATGTGAATGGGTTATGGTGAAGATTTCATCCTAGCAAACAATGTTTTATAATTGTTTAAAGGAAGTACGTCCATGAACTTGCTTTATGAATCTAAAGGGAAATCAATAGGTTTATTGGTTCGGCTATTCATTGCATATTCTTTGGGTGACCAATATGTGTGAGGTTGTAAAACCGATCTTAACTTAGGTTATGTATCTTTGTATAACCGATCACAATAGCTAGACTTATAATTTGGTACAACCTGTCCTGGTAATTGGTGTAACCGATCCTAAGTAATCACCATGAGATGGTATGATCGATCCTTGTAATTAGTGTGATCGATTCTGGTAATTGGTGTGACCGATCATAAGTGGTTGTGTAACCGATCCTTGTAATTGGTGTAACTGATCCTAGTGACTGGTGTGATCGATCACAAGTAGGTACCATGTTTAGGTAGAACCGATCCTAGTGATTGGTATAACCGATCCGAACCCATGTATGTGACTTGGAAGGACCGATCACAACTAACCATAGTAGACTTGGAAGTCTGGTAGAACCAATTCTAAACTTGTTTGGAAGTGTGGTAGAAGCGATTCCAAGATGCAAATCCATGTAAATACTGAATAAGTATTTGCAGTGAAAAGATGTCAACATAGTTTGAACATGAGCAGTAACTCTTATCATTTATTGTTCAAAGATATTCCTTGGTACTCAAGGTGATCCTGTGCCGAAATAAATTAAGAATCTTTTAATTAAGGTTTTTGGTTTTATATGCTTTAATTAACAGAAATTAATGCATAGATCTAAAGAATAAAAATTAGTAATGTGCATTTATTAATTGGAGATTTTCTATGAGATATTTCGAAAATATTGGACAAGCATTTATTGGAATTAGGAAAATCGAATTTGGGCATTCATTGCATATATTGAGTATATTTTAGGTTTTGAAAATTCCTTGGTGTCCAAACATTCTTGGTCTGTAAATATCTAAGTTTTGCATTTCTAACAAACTATCCTAAGAGCCAGGCAAACTTCATTTCTTGTTGTTTCTGGTGGAGTCGTCTATTCAGAGAGGAAAATATCCTAATTAGGTGAAATCTCTTATGACCACTCGTTTTAATACTTCTGTGGGATCAAGAATCTCTACGAGTACCGTTGGTGGGAAACTATATAATTGCAGTTGTTTTGGGGTAAAAACTGTTTCTGCTGGTTTTGGTAAATTTGGGTGTGTTGATGAGAAACGAATTTAGACCTAAACAAATGCACTGCAAGGGAGTACTTTAGATTCGAGAGATCAATCTGTACAATCCTGGCCTAAACTAAGAAAAGGTCGTTCCAGTCTTGCTTCGGTCACAAAGTGAAGGAGAAGGGTTGGTCTTAGGGAGGGAAGTGAAGAAATTGTTGAGACCAGAATGGTTGACTCTGAAGGTGTGGTTGTTTTATGACTTGTATCAGAATATGGAACTGGCTTGTGGAATGTAAGCTATCAGTTCTTTTGTGCTTTTCTGGATACTTGTGTTGTTGTTAACCAAAACTCTGTTGTTTTTGGTTGAAATAAGTAGAAACCTATTTATACAAGTCATAGTTTGAACGCACCCTGATCTCGTAGGAAGTGGTAGTAGTTGAGTGATGGAGAGGTGGGTCAATGTTTAAATACTAGAAACCATGTCCCCACTATGAAGGAAACGAGTTAGTTTACACCCACTACTTCTTGCCGCCACTAACTGCCCGCTTTCCTGACACTTTCTTATAATGGGCGTGTTGCACGCCGCACGTTGTAAACCGCCAGACCAATACCCTGATGAGCATCCCCCAGTTTGTGACATGTTTAATGTCTCGAGTATTTTCGTGGAAAATGTGTAGCATATTGCTGATTGGGTCTTGTGTGCAAGACTTAATTATTTTGATCAATCGTGCGCCAGCTAGGTGGCGGATGATCATGTTGCGGCAAGTCAAGCCATGGAACTTTCCGTAGGAAAATGGCGTGTGAACCTGAGACTTATTATGGGCCCGTCAATTCTGTGGCGAATTTGGACGGCTGAGATTGTAAGTCATGAGAAAGGGTGGCCATTGATTATGGCCACATTCCGTTGGCACCTGATAATATCATAGTGGCGCCATTGGCACATGCCAGTGGCATAGTGGCACGAATAGCGCCTGGCGTAGCCGTGGCCGCTATATTTTGGCATATTGGTGTTAGACCCAAATATGGCTCGGCAGCATTGCTTCGAGTTGCCATATCAAACTTAATTCCCTAGATAGAATTACTTAGCTTGGTTGTTTTAGAAACCTTATTTAAATTAGGGTTTGGCATACCAAAACCCTAATTAGTGCGGCTGGCATGTGGCCGCTTCACGGTGACATTCTTTGTGCAAATAGTGCCATGTCCGCATCAAAGGAATTATGGCAGGGCCATAATATGGGAATGACCACAGGCGCAAGGATGGCCACGGGTGATCATAACATGGCGCCATTTTTAGGGTTTCCTGGTCCCCGCACGGCTTGTGGCACGTCGTGGGGCCAAAGTGGCGCAATTTTGGGCCACAACCAAGAATTAGGGTTTCGACTAATGCCACTAAAGCAAAACGTGTTTTCTGATAAGAATGCCCTGGTTGGAGTCTGTTATGGCGTTGGCCACGAACAAAAGTGGGTTAGCACGTAGTTGCGCTGTTTGTGGCACGTTGGCATGTTACTGCGGCGGAGTGGCATGTTGGCATGCTGATTAGCACATTGGCGTGGCATGGCACATTTGGCATGCCGATTAGCAATTGGCGTGGCATGGCACGTTTGGAATGTCATTAGCATGTTGGCGCGGAATGACACGTTTGGCATGCCATTAACAATTGGCGCGGAATGGCACGTTTGGCATGCCATTAGCATGTTGGGGCGGAATGGCAGTTTGGCATGCCATTAGCATGGTGGCGTGGCAGGGCGCGTTTGGCATGCCAATTAGCATGGTGGCGTGGCAGGGCACGTTTGGCCTTTAATGCATGTGGCGGGTTTAAAGCGACCTGATTGGTCAAGAAAATGGGCCGGCCAAACATAGGGCGCGACCACACCTCTAGTGCTCGTGGCACATTTAAAGTGACCGTCGATGGGAAAGAGGAGGGCCTGCAAGCAGCATGGGGGTGTGGCCATTTGCAGGTGGCGCCGACACACTTCCCCTTGTTGCGACTCCTCTTTTATTCCTCATTTTCAGATTTCGGGTAGGACTTTTCACCTACTAATCCATGGAGGATCAATCGCCTAGCTTGCCTAGGTTTAATTTCGACCAGCAGGGTCTGATATACTGCGCGGGGCGCACAACTTATTTTTTGCAAATTAATTAGGTTTATATTCGAATATTGTGAATTATCACAAAATTGATTAAATTTGGTGAGTTTTGTGTGTTGACACAGAGTTTTTTTTTTTTTTTTTTAGAGAGTAGTTAGCGCGTCTCTTGACTGAATACTTTATGTAGACCTTAATATTGATACTTCGGGAAAATCATGCTACTCTGCTGCGAGTGAGCATTAATTGTCATGTCATATCAATATTAAGGGTTCACCCGGGGAACATAACACAGAAAGTATCCAATGAGCCTTACATTAATGAATAATACAGGCATGATGTTGAAATTTACAGAATATTTGGGATTATTGTTACATGCACCATTCTGGAAATATACTGAATTGCTCAGTACATGTGTGAGTAGAGAGGCCCGGGCACTCATTGCTTTTAAATGGCTCAGTCCTTTTGCAGACGGCGCATTAAATATAGGGTTTTACATTTTTAGCCCTGAACTGAAAACCACCATCAACATTAAGTCCCCTGCTTAACACGTAATAGCGACGCTATTGCGAGTAAGCATTAGATGGTGACAATCAAAGGAATTCACGAGGAGAATCTTGGCGTACATTACCAGGATAGAGGATGGCTCGACTTTTGAGCAGGATATATTTAATTAAAATTCGAGGCAAGTAGCAATCACCCTTCTGGTACGTTGATGTCGAGAACACTGAAATGAGTATTTAAGTAGTGGAGCCTCGACTGATGAGTGTTAAGTAAGTTGATCCTTGAATACAAGGATGAGTCTTGAGGTGGTGGAGCCGCCGGCACTATGATGTATTGAGGCAGTGACGCCTGACAACACGAGTGAGTGATGAGGAGATTTCACGCCTCAACACTAATATGAAGATGTGTTGAGGTAGTGATGCCTGACAACACAGTAGTGAGTGTTGAGGAATTGCTTCGTCTCAACATTAAGGTGAGGATATGTTGAGGCAGTATGCCTGACAACACAATAGTAAGTGTTGAGGAATTTGCACGTCTCAATACTAAGAGGAAGGATGTGTTGAAGCAGCATGCCTGGAAACACTATAATGAGTGTTGAAGAATTTGCACGTCTCAACACTAAGAAGAAAGATGTGTTGAAGCAGCATGCTCGGCAACACAATAGTAAGTGTTGAGGAATTTGCACGTCTCAACACCAAGAGGAAAAATGTGTTGAAGCAGCATGCCTGGCAACACAGTAGTGAGTATTGAGAAATTTGCACGTCTCAATACTAAGAGGAAAGATGTGTTGAAGCAGCATGCCTGGAAATACAATGGTGAGTGTTGAGGAATTTGCACGTCTCAACACTAAGAGGAAAACGTGTTTAGGAAGTACGCCTGGCAACACAATGGTGAGTGTTGAGGAATTTGCACGTCTCAACAATAAGAAGAAAGATGTGTTGAAGCAGCATGCCTGGCAACACAATAGTGAGTGTTAAGGAATTTGCACGTCTCAACACTAAGAGGAAAGATGTGTTGAAGCAGCATGCCTGGAAATACAATGGTGAGTGTTGAGGAATTTGCACGTCTCAACACTAAGATGAAAACGTGTTGAGGCAGTACGCCTGGCAACACAATGGTGAGTGTTGAGGAATTTGCACGCCTCAACACTAAGAGGAAAGATGTGTTGAAGCAGCATGCCAGGAAACACAATAGTGAGTGTTGAGGAATTTGCACGTCTCAACACTAAGAGGAAAGATGTGTTGAAGCAGCATGCCTGGCAACACAGTAGTGAGTGTTGAGGAATTTGCATGTCTCAACACTAAGAAGAAAGATGTGTTGAAGCATCATGCCTGGCAACACAGTAGTGAGTGTTGAGGAATTTGCACGTCTCAATACTAAGAGGAAGGATGTGTTGAAGCAGCATGCCTAGAAACACAGTAGTGAATGTTGAGGAATTTGCACTTCTCAACACTATGAGGTAAGAGGAAAGATATGTTGAAGCAGCATGCCTGGCAACACAATAGTGAGTGTTGAGGAATTTGCACATCTCAACACTAAGAGGAAGGATGTGTGAAGAAGCATACCCGGCAACACAGTAGTGAGTGTTGAGGAATTTGCACGTCTCAATACTAAGAGGAAAGATGTGTTGAAGCTGCATGCCTGGAAACACAGTAGTGAGTGTTGAGAATTTGCACGTCTCAACACTAAGTGGAAAGATTTGTTGAAGCAGCACGCCTGGCAACACAGTAGTGAGTGTTGAGGAATTTGCACGTCTCAACACTAAGAGGTAAGAGGAAAGATGTGTTGAAGCAGCATGCCTAGCAACACAGTAGTGAGTGTTGAGGAATTTGTACGTCTCAACACTAAGAGGAAAGATGTGTCGAAGCAGCATGCCTGGAAACACAGTAGTGCGCGTTGAGGAATTTGCACGTCTCAACACTAAGAGGAAAGATGTGTTGAAGTAGCATGCCTGGCAACACAATGGTGAGTGTTGAGGAATTTGCACGTCTCAACATTAAGAGGAAAACGCGTTGAGGCAGTACGCCTGGCAACACAATGGTGAGTGTTGAGGAATTTTCACGTCTCAACATTAAAAGGAAAGAGGTGTTGAAGCAGCATGCCTGGAAACACAGAAGTGAATATTGAGGAATTTGCACGTCTCAACACTAAGAGGAAATATGTGTTGAAGCAGCATGCCTGGCAACACAGTAGTGAGTGTTGATGAATTTACACGTCTCAACACTAATAGGAAAGATGTGTTGAAGAAGCATGTCTGGCAACACAGTAGTGAGTGTTGAGGAATTTGCATGTCTCAACACTAAGAGGACAGATGTGTTGAAGCAGCATTCCTGGCAACACAATAGTGAGTGTTGAGGAATTTACATGTCTCAACACTAAGAGAAAGGATGTGTTGAAGCAGCATGCCTGGCAACACAGTAGTGAGTGTTGAGGAATTTGCACGTCTCAACGCTAAGAGGTAAGAGGAAAGATGTGTTGAAGAAGCATGCCTGGCAACATAGTAGTGAGTGTTGAGGAATTTGCACGTCTCAACACTAAGAGGAAAGATGTGTTGAAGCAGTATACTTGGCAACACAGTAGTGAGTGTTGAGGAATTTGCACGTCTCAACACTAAGAGGAAAGATATGTTGAAGCAGCATGCCTTGCAACACAGTAGTGAGTGTTGAAGAATTTGCACGTCTCAACACTAAGAGGAAAACGTGTTGAGGCAGTATGCCTGGCAACACAATGGTGAGTGTTGAGTAATTTGCACGTCTCAACACTAAGAGGAAAGCGTGTTGAGGCAGTACGCCTGGCAACACAATGGTGAGTGTTGAGGGATTTGCACGTCTGAACACTAGAAGGAAAACGTGTTGAGGCAGTACGCCTGGCAACACAATGGTGGGTGCTGAGGGATTTGTCGTCTCAACACTAAAAGGAAAACGTATTAAGGCAGTACGCCTGGCAGCACAATGGTGAGTGTTGAGGAATTTGCACGTCTCAAAAATAAGGTATTTAAAATTTATCTGATAGGTCTAATAGATATACAACATTTAGTTTAAGGATAGTTATTTAGCTCTGTCTCCGCTAGGCATGTCCTTCGCGCATGATTGGGCTTTGGGTATATTAGGCTCTCCCGTGAGTAAGCGACATCAGGCGTTAGTGATGACATCAGGATGATGACGGATTGATAGACGGACAAAAGTCCCCAGGTCTTGATGGGACGAAAAATAACCAGTTGTAAAGAGAGTTGTTCAACGAGACTTACTTGTGTGTGGAATCTGCGAACAAATGCTGTTACACTCTCTCCAGACAATTGCGTCACATTTGCGAGTTGTCCATATGGCAGCAAATAATCTTCAAGATTAGACGGCTTGTTGGAGACCCTCTCAGGTATAGGCATTGGCAAAGGAATACTCCTAGTTCCGCTTTTGTTGCTTTGAGATGGGTAGTGCTGAGCAATCCTCAGACACACTCTTTTGCCTTTATCATCTTTGGATCGTGTGTTTGTGGATTAGGGGAGTTCCCTCATGAGAACGACTTAACTAATAGGTTGTGCAAATATGATGAAGATCCTGACTTGGAGAGTCTTTATGTACCTCTCGAGTCCCCAGGTGCAATCTCCTTCGGTAACTCAACTACTCTCTCTATGGGAGAGGAAATTCTGAAAGCGTCTCTCATTGATGTTGTTGTCGTTGAGCCAAATATGGTGTAACTTGGACGTGGTTTTCTCATTGTGGTCGTCACGCATGTGGTACTGGAGTTGGAGTTGGAGGTTTTGGACGCACAGGATGTTGCATATCTAAAGCGGTGGCTTTCCTCTTGCTGCTTCAGTGAAACTGTTTACAGAAGACCGAAGGTTGTATTACCTGTTGGTGAGATGTATGCTTCCACGAACATCATGAGGGTCTTCATTCCTAGCAGGCCTGGTTCTTTCTAGCAGGGCTGGTGCTGTTGTAGCCGACCGCTTAGCAGCTTCATAAAGTTCAGAAAACGTCTGGAAACGCAGGTTCTCCAGTAGAGCGCGATTGATGGGTACCATGTCATTAATGCACAACTCCACCAAATGATGTTCAGTCACATTTGGATCATGACAATCTAGCGCCTGAATTCTGAATCTCTTGACATAATCATTCGGACGTTCGTTGCTTCGCTCCTTCTGAGGTGTGGCCATGTCCATCTGAGCTTTGGAGAGAACTTCCTGTCTCTCCATTAAATTGATAATGGTAATGGGAAGTTGGTTTCCTCTAGTTCCTATAGTATCTCATCTTGAGGAAAAAGTGGTAGCATCCCTGGTGATGATTGGAGAAGTCATGCTCGAAGAAATATTAGGAGTAACGGCGGCTCTGGCTCTGGTAATAGGAGGCATCACGCCAAAGGGGATGTTTCCTGCGCCGCTGGTGTTGGTGTTAAAGGATGTAACGCCATGGGATGTGTCGAATGCGCTTGAGGACGGTACATTGGTGTTGGACATTCCATTTTGCTCTCGTTCGATACGGTCACATATTCTGTCTGCATCGTCGTTGGCGGAGGCACAGACCTCAAACAAGGATTCAACATTTTTTGTATCGTTTCTGGCGCTCTCTGAGCGAATGTTTGCTGGATTTTTCCATAGATGGTTTGCCATACTCTTCCATGGTGATTGGATTTCGAGCATTGGCGGCTTTGGAAGTGCTTCAGATGGTTGGGGTAACTCATGAAGCGGAAAGTTGGGATTGGTGATTGAAGTGATTCTGGTTAATGATTGAATTTGATCTAAGATCCACCCTTTTGAAATTGAGAAAAAAATGGAATGAATCCTGAGAAAATGATTTTGCAACCGAGAGATTAATCTCCCACTGTGGTCGCCAGTTGTTTTGGGGTAAAAACTGTTTCTGCTGGTTTTGGTAAATTTGGGTGTGTTGATGAGAAAAAAATTTAGACCTAAACAAATGCACTGCACGGGAGTACTTTAGATTCGAGAGATCAATCTGTACAATTCTGGCCTAAACCAAGAAATGGTCGTTCCAGTCTTGCTTCGGTCACAAAGTGAAGGAGAAGGGTTGGTCTTAGGGAGGGAAGTGAAGAAAGTGTTGAGACCAGAATGGTTGTTTCTGAAGGTGTGGTTGTTTTATGACTTGTATCAGAATATGGAACTGGCTTGTGGAATGTAAGCTATCAGTTCTTTTATGTTTTTCTGGATACTTGTGTTGTTTTTAACCAAAACTCTGTTGTTTTTGGTTGAAATAGGTAGAAACCTATTTATACAAGTCATAGTTTGAACGCACCCTGATCTCGTAGGAAGTGGGAGTAGTTGAGTGATGGAGAAGTGGGGAAATGTGTAAATACTAGAAACCATGTCCCCACTATGAATAAAACGAGTTAGTTTATACCCACTACTTCTTGTCGCCACTAACTGCCCGCTTTCCTGACACTTTCTTATAATGGGCGTGTTGCACGCCGCACGTTGTAAATCGCCAGACCAATACCCTGATGAGCATCCCCCGGTTTGTGACATGTTTGATGTCTCGAGTATTTTCGTGGAAAATATGTAGCAGATTGCTGAGTGGGTCTTGTGTGCAAGACTTAATTATTCTGATCAATCGTGCGCCAGCTAGGTGGCGGATGATCATATTGCGGCAAGTCAATCCATGGAACTTGCCGCAGGAAAATGGCGTGTGAACCTGGGACTTATTATGGGCCGGTCAATTCGGTGGCGAATTTGGACGGCTGAGATTGTAAGTCATGAGAAAGGGTGGTCGTTGATTATGGCCACATTCCGTTGGCACCTGATAATATCATAGTGGCGCCATTGGCACATGCCAGTGGCATAGTGGCACGAATAGCACCTGGCATAGCCGTGGCCGCTATATTTTGGCATATTGGCGTTAGACCCAAATATGGCTCGGCTACATTGGTTCCAGTTGCCATATCAAACTTAATACCCTAGATAGCATTACTTAGCTTGGTTGGCATAACAACCTTATTTAAATTAGGGTTTGGCATACCAAAACCATAATTAGCGCGTGTGGCATGTGGCCGCGACACGGTGACATTCTTTGTGCAAAGAGTTCCATGGCCGCATCAAAGGAATTATAGCAGGGCCATAACATGGGAATGACCACAGACGTAAGGATGTCCACGGGTGATCATAACATGGCGCCATTTTTAGGGTTTCCTGGGCCCCGCACGGCTTGTGGCACGTCGTGGGGTCAAAGTGGCGCAATTTTGGGCCATGACCAAGATTTAGGGTTTCGACTAATGCCACTAAAGCAAAACGTGTTTTCTGATAAGAATGCCCTGGTTGGAGTGTGTTTGGCATTGGCCACGAACAAAAGTGGGTTAGCACGTAGATGCGCTGTTTGTGGAACGTTGGCATGTTACTGCGGCGGAGTGGCATGTTTGCATGCCGATTAGCACGTTGGCGTGGCATGGCACGTTTGGCATGCCATTAGCATGTTGGCGCGGGATAGCAGTTTGGCATGCCATTAGCATGGTGGCGTGGCAGGGAGCGTTTGGCATGCCAATTAGCATGGTGGCATGGCAGGGCGCGTTTGGCCTTTAATGCATGTGGCGGGTTTAAAGTGACCTGATTGGTCAAAAAAAGGGGTCGGCCAAATATAGGGCGCGGCCACACCTCTAGTGCTCGTGGCACATTTAAAGTGATCGTAGATGGGAAAGAGGAGGGCCGACAAGCAGCATGGGGGTATGGACATCCACAGATGGCGCCGGCTGGCCTATGGCACGACCACACCTCCCCTAGTTGCGGCTCCTCTTTTATTCCTCATTTTCTGATTTTAGGTAGGACTTTGCACCTACTAATCCATGGATGATCAATCGCCTAGCTTGCCTAGGTTTAATTTCGACCAGCAGGGTCTGATATACTGCGCAGGGCGCACAACCTAATTTTTGCAAATTAATTAGGTTTATATTCGAATGTTGTGAATTATCACAAAATGGATTAAATTTGGTGAGTTTTGTGTTGACATAGAGTTCTTTATATTTTCAGAGAGTAGTTAGCGCGTCTCTTGACTGAATACTTTATGCAGACCTTAATTTTGATACTTCGGGAAATTCATGCTACTCTGATGCGAGTGATTAATTGTCATGTCATATCAATATTAGGGTTTCACCCGGGAAACATAGCACAAAAAGTATCCAATGATCCTTATATTAATGAATAATACATGCATGATGTTGAAATTTACAGAATATTTTGGATTGTTGCTACATGCACCATTCTAGAAATATACTGAATTGCTCAGTACATGTGTGAGTAGAGAGGCACGGGCACTCATTGCTTTTAAATGGCTCAATCCTTTTGCAGACGACGCATTAAATATAGGGTTTTACATTTTTAGCCCTGAACTGAAAACCACCATCAACAGCAGTGTAATTAGTTTTCGATTTGATTTGATTGACTAACGGTTGTTGAAACTTTGATTGCACCTAGTTTGTTTATTCTTGAAAATATTCTCTTGTGATATAAGATTTGCTCAGACTAGATCAAAGTATTAACATGATCTTTAGAACTGTTGTTAGATCTAAAGACATCTTGTGATAATCCATTGTTAACATACTCCGTTCTGTGCTGATTGATCACAAGAGATTCAAGTGGTTATGTGCAGGTATTTGAAGGCAAAATAAGATTTGAAGACGAAGAAGAATTCTTATTAGTTTTCATATCTTGTGGATTTAGTGCACAAACCTTGATCGACTGGGATCCAACTAGAATCAGTTTATCTTTGATAAATCTGATTGATTAGTTGCGTGAGATCGGCATTCTCTATATTTCTCTTTGAGATTTATATTGATTGAGTGCGAATCTATACTTGACTATTTCAGTAGTTATTGAATAGATTGATCTAACCAGACAAAGGATTTTATTAGATTAAACATAAGAGCCTTTGTCAATAACTCATCTTATTTTGTAGTAAGATTGATTAGAGTGGTTACCAATAAGATTCTTCCTTTGCTGTTTGGAATACGATCCAAAGAACTTGTTATTCACGTGCTTGACTCTAGAAGTCGAAGGCGCATGGATACTAAGGGAACTAAGTAGGTAGGGGTAGTCTGCTTGGTCTCAACTATACGAAGTTGGTATTAGATTTTGTATAACGGCTTAATTCTGAGAGTATTCAAAACTGAACTAGGTCCCGGGGCTTTTCTGCATTTATAGTTTCCTTGTTAACAAAATCTTGTTATATCTTTTACTTTGTTTTCCGCATTATAATTGTTATTATAATTAAGTAAAATACACAAGTACGTTAACTCCGCAATACTTGATATTGATCCTATAGAGTTTCGGTTATTAGCGAACCAATTATCAAGTACACACTTTGTTGTCGTATCATCTAGATCTTGTATCCGTAGTCAATCACACAAGTGATCTTGTTGTTGTATTGTGTCTATCTCGTATCCATAGACGATCACACAAAGTGTGAACCGAATTGTCGTATTGTCTCGACTCTGTTCATAGACGATCACATTCGGAGGAGGACTTATAGGTTGATAAATAGAAGATTGTGGTGTATTTGGGTACCCTCATCTTTTTAAAATCTTGCAGTTGCATCCACTGAACCATTTACCAAATCCTTCAATACCTCATTTAACTCAAATATACAATACTCCTCTGCAAACTTTCCACTCAACCCCATTCTTACTTCACCTAAATCTACACCTCTCACTCCAAGGTCTTTTTTCACACCTACACCCAAATTTAGCCCAACAACTCCTTCTATAAAATGACTTACACATGAGGAAATGAACAAGAGAATAGCTCTGTTAGAGCACTGCTCGGTCGTGAAAAGGCGAAGGTACCCAAATACACCTCAAGATAAAACTTTTCCTACCTATAAGTCCTTTCTCCGAAAGTGATTGTCTATGGACTGAGTCGAGACAATGCAACTAATCAGTTCACACTTCATGTGATCGTCTATGGATACGAGATCGAGACAATACAACAATGAAGTATGTTTACTTGATAAAAAGGTTCGGACTTAACCAAACACAATAGGATTGCTTATCAAGTAAATAGGAATTAACGTTTGTGTAATTTAATTTAATTATAATAAAACAATTATAATGCGGAAAATAAAAGTAAATGACACAACAAGATTTTGTTAACGAGGAAACTGCAAATGCAGAAAAACCCCGGGACCTTGTCCAGAATTGAATACTCTCAGGATTAAGCCGCTACACAAAATTAAATCAACTTCGTATAGTTGAGACCAAGCAAATAAATCTATAGTTCACCTAGTTCCGTATGTATTCCCACGCCTCCAACTTATGAATAAGTCACGTACTTGGAACAATTCCTTTGGTTTGTATTCCAAACAGTAAAGGAACAATAAATTTGTTTGGTATCAACTCTTTTCAACCAAGTGATGTGAGTTCAATAAAGGCTCTTCTGTTTATCTCAAATAAACTCCTTTGTCAGGTTCTTAGATCTATCTTATTCTCAACTACCAAAGGTAATTGTTAATATTTTGCAATCAATACTTTTAATCACAAAGAATTGTATTGATGCCGATCTACACAACTATCAATCCAATCTACCACAAGGATAAACTGATTATAGTTGGATCCTCTTATATTGAAACAAGTATTGTGCATACCAAATATTATGAACCCCAAATCAGAAATTTTCAATATCTTCTTTGTCTTCAAATCTTCTTAGATCTTCAATAAATACCTGCACACAACAACTTGAATATCTTGTGATCAATCACGCACAGAACAGAGTATGTTAACAATGGATTATCACAAGATCGTATTTAGAACTAAAAACAGTCTAAAGATCCCTGTCGAAACTTCGATCTAGTTTGAGTGAGTCTAATGTCAGAAGAGAAGATTCTCAATCATAAACAAACTAGGTGCAATCAAAGTTCAACCACCGTTAGTCAATCAAATCAATCGAAAACACAAAATAAACCTCAATTATCTAGTTTCCCACCAACGGTACTAATAGAGCTTCTCAATCCCAAAGAAGACTTTAAACTGCGCGGTCGTAAGAGATTTCGCCTAATTAGGTTACTCTCCTCTCCGAATAGGCGGCTACACCAGTAACACCACAACCGAGGAAGTTTTATGTCACGAAGGATTAGTTTGATAGAAATGCAAACTTAAAGTATTTATAGACAAGGAAGTTTGGACACCAAGGAATTTCCAAAACTGAAAATATTCTCAAGATATTGAATATATTCCAAATTCGGTTTTCATAATTCCTAGAAATGCTCTGTCCAAAATATTAACCGAAAATCTCTTTGGAAAATCTTTAATTAGTAAATGCACATTACTAATTCTCATTTTCCTAAAATAAAATTAACAACATTAAACAAAAGATTCTTAACTTATTTATATTTCGATCCTGGGATTTTCTTTCTTTAGCTATTAAGGAATAACTTTGAAAAATAAAAGATAAACATTAATGTACGTGTTCAAAGTATGTCGACATCCTTACTTTGTAAGTCCTCTTTCATACTTATAACCTTGAAACTGATTTGCCACACTTCCAAACAAGTTTAGAATTGGTTCGTCTGACTTTCAAGAACTATGTGATTGATCAAGAACACTCAATCATAAATCATGGGTTTAACGGTGCTACCAAAACAAGTTTCGGTTCTACCTCCATGTGAGTATTGTGCAAAGTCACACTAGCTTTCCAAAATTCGGTTGACTAGGTACTAGGATCTGTTCCCCACATATATATGGTATCTAACTTATATGTGTTGCACATGTCCATAGGATTGGTTCCCCTTTGCCTAAAAACGTGTTTCACATGTCCATAGGATCGGTTCCCCTTTCTGCTAAAAACCTCATACAAGGATTGATTCCCCTTTGTGATGTGTTGCACCTCTTACTAGGATCGGTTCCCTTTTACCAAGAATCGGTCATACACAAATCACAAACTCGATCATACCATCTCAGGTGATTACTTAAGATCGGTTTCACTAATAAAAGTCATACCAATACATAAGTCAGGCCTTTGTGAATAGTTTTACCAAGAACACAAACAAGTCATGAGCAGTTATACTAAATCACACATATTGGTTGTTCACAATATATGCAATGAATAACAATACCAATAACGCCCGGCGATTTCCTTTCCGATTCATAAAAAAGTTTATGAACTTACTTCCTTAAAACACATGTAAAACATTGTTTCCTAGGATGAAATCCTCACCTCATACCAATACATAATCACAATAGCATTTAAACGATTATGTCGATGTCTTATATACAAAGTTTAATGGTTAAGCAATAAACTTCATATTGTATTCCTTAATATTATGTCTATCTAGAGTGTTCATGCTTCACAGTTTTGTTTTCAATATGCACGACTTGAAAGATACGTTAGGGAATCAAGAAGTTCAAGTCAAATATCACTAACCTCAAGCGGAAGGATGATGTTGTTGTTGTAGCTTCTTACTTCTTCACTCCTTCAAGTCTTCGCAATACTTGTAATGTCTCATATCCTAATACTTTCAAGCTAACCTATACGAAGTTGACTCTAGTACATAATCAAGTGACTCTTAAAATGAATTTTGATTCAGTAAAATATGACAACCAAACTTGACATACCCCCTTTGTCAATTTTAGTGACAAAACTCTTACAATCATATGGATAAACAAATTACAAGAATTCATTATACATACGCTTGATTCCTGAATTCAACAGCACAATAACATGTATTCATTCATTCAATCATTAAATGTCGTTGTTGACATTATAATAAAAAAGCTAATACTCCTCCTAAAGGTGAGATAGGTAGATTTTATCAATCCGCACGTCTTTGTTATACCAATTAATATGATATGCTACTTCCCCTTAGTCTATGCTTTCACTCTTTCGTTAGATAAACGTTTAAGCACAATTGTCCTTTTCCTTAGTGATACCAATCAATATAAAATCAATGTCAGTATCATTTGTTTACTCCATATATTTCTCCCCCTTTTTGTCACAAAATGACAAAGAAACAAAAAAAATAAAGGAAAGCCCGAAAATAATCTTACAAATCTCAAAATAGACTTGCAAACCTATAGAGTTAAGCACGAGGGTTCCACACACTATTTCTGATAACCAATATCAAAACCGAAACTACAAAGTAATTTGTTTTGATATGTTATCAAGGAAATAATAGCCTGAATCCCAATTTGGTTTAGCAAACAAAAAATCAACTAAGCACCTTAGTTCCTTTGCTAATCCGATTGTACAAATACAACCGCTTCGTTCGATAAGAGCAAAATAGAGATAACTCTATTTTTCTCATCAGACTCTAATTATCCATATAACTTAGACCTTTCACTTTTAAACAAGACAAGTACTAGGTTAGTTAACTAGTATTTCTTGTTAAGGCATTAGATTAGACTTGAATAACCGAAACCTCCACTTTGATAAGTCTAACTAAGATAAACTTAGTTTCTATTATCTGGAATCGAATTGGACTAAACAATTCATCTCGTAAACTTTTTCTTTCGTTAAGCCATAAACAATCCATACAAACCAAATAAATCAACTTGCATAATTATTCACCTCAACCGGAAGCAATTGAAACAACATAGACATTATAGCACCGCAATTGCACCGAAATTTTGTAAACCTAAACAATTGATACCACACAGTAAAGCAAGATAACAATAGTTTTTCTTAACCGGAACCAATTGAATCACACATACATCCATACAATAATGGAATAAAACATCAATTGTACCGAAATTTTGTTAATCAAAAGTAAAGTATATATGAAATAAAATCAGGCTTTTCTTAAATAGGAAAACAATTAACTAACAAGATTGTTACCTCAATTTTCGCATCCACTTCTCCAATATGTTTGCATCTTCTTCCAGTGAGAATTGATATCGAAATATCATTATGTTGTCATCCTTATGCAAAACAAAAGAATAACAACAACCAACCTTTACCAGAGAAAGGTTGAAAACCGATTTTTAACTATTGCAAGCAAAATTTGAAAACTACCGAAACACATATGCTTTTATGCTAAACCAAAACCGATTCAACATATTGTGACTTTTTCACATATTGTTTCTACCAGAACCCCTCATGATCTCTTGATAAAACCTACCAACATGGGCTAGAACTTAATCCTGCTAAATCAAAAAGTCACCCAAACCATAAGGGTTCACAACATTATGAGATTGAATATCAAGGTAATAAAACCGAAATCAAACATCCATAGCAACAATAAAGCATTCAAGCACATGCTATGTAAATCAAAAACCATCACAAGAATAATTATAAATCAAATAAATTTATTCATAATAGACTTAATACAATTATTGAAAGAAATCAAAAATTGATGTCTATTTTTCAACAGATCTTTCAAAGATCATCTTCAATTTCCTCAAATTTTTCAGGATCTTCATCAACAGCATCTCGACTGATATCTCGGATTCTGCACACAGTACCTTGATTATGTTCACAGGCTAATGCATTAACCTTTCGATTAATATTTCGAGCAAACTCCATGTTACCGATTCCAAGTTTAATCAGCTTTCTTTGGTTACGGATAACAGTTCTTAGTAGTGTTGCCTGTATATGATGAGTTTCAATAATACTGAGAAGGACTTGACGAAGATTGATAATATCAATCTTAGCATCCAAACTGTTTTGGATAAGGAGATTAGTGACATCTTCCTTTTCATTTTCTATATCTTCACAACCAGATTTATTGAAGGTATCATCAAGATGAACGGTTTCCTTAGAAGTCATTCCACTCAAGGATTTCAGAAGTTTTGCTTGAGATCTGGTTTGAGAATACATCTTTTAGCATAAGTTCTCAGACACGTTGAGTACATATATTTGAAATATCTTTAACACATACCAAACATAGATATCACCCATAAATAAATAATTCTGACAAGATTTGAAAGATTTTCGCATCTTATGTGTTACAAATTCACATCTTTATTCGAAAAGAAATTATCTTTCTAGATTTGTATCAAGAGATACATTTAGCTCGGAAACTTATCGTGTCTTTACACAAGTTGTTTGCAATACAACTTTTCTACACAAAGACCCAGAAAATTGCATCTTTATGTAGGTTGTGTAAACTCTCTATGATGAATAAGAGATTATAAACAGGAGAATGCCCGGGTATGTGTGCTTCCTTACATCCGAAGATTGGGCATTGTAAGGATGCACAATCCAATGCGGTTAAGCACTGGGATGAGGATATTCCTCATCAAATACCTCATGAGGAGTTCTCCCTTTTTGAACATCATCATGTTCCTCTTCGTGGGTTTTGAACCCATCCTATTTGTTAGGAAAATTGCGAGATGCAATATCCTTGATTATATCTTGTGCCTAGGATGGTATGTTCTTTGAACTTGAACCCGTGTGATCTAGATCTGCCAGTCGGCAGTATGCTAATGTCTCTTGTTCAAGGCATTCTATATGTCCTCTTAAGATATCCATTCCTAGTTGCAAATCATTTTCTAAACATTTATTTAGATATACCTCTTGACATGTTATAATAAGAAGTTTCTCAATTAGTACCTTAGTCCTTATCTGTGAATGTTCCAGCGATTGAGTAAGAATTTCACACTCTGTAGTCTGTTGATGAACTTCCTTGCACAAGGCCAGTTTTTGTTCCATATAATCTTCCAGATTATTTTGAAGACTGAGTGTTTCTCGCTTTCCTTCACATATTCTTACATTTAGTTGAACAATAAGTTCTGTGACATCATCTAGACTGTTAATGGTTTTTCCCTTTTCTAAAT
Source organism: Papaver somniferum (assembly GCF_003573695.1). Classification (NCBI taxonomy): domain Eukaryota; kingdom Viridiplantae; phylum Streptophyta; class Magnoliopsida; order Ranunculales; family Papaveraceae; genus Papaver; species Papaver somniferum. The sequence continues at coordinate 38,060,258 of NC_039367.1, read as the reverse complement.
AGTTTTCAACATGTTTGAAAAATCTTTCCAACACCTTTCAAAATTCAGAACTTGGGAAGGCTAGTGAATCGAATCTCTTTCCAGACGATTTTTCACTAGGAATTGGAGTCGGATCCAAAACATGTTTATTGAGTTTCAGACTCATTCTTTTCTGATCAGAAACCTGATTCACAATCAAGTTATTAGTCATAGACTTTTTCTTTGATTTTCAAAAAGACTTTCGAGACCAATTTTCGTTGACCTTATCTGAGATATTATTCTCAGTATCTTGACATACATTAACTGAGTTCTTCATAAGTTTAGCTTTGCTTTTCTTATTTTGACTCATATCTTATAGGTTGGATCGCACCAAACACAGATTGTTAGATCTTTTCGTGTTTTCCTGCTCTGATACCAACTGAAAAGGCGAGGGTACCCAAATATACCTCAAACTAAAACTTTTCCAACCTATAAGTCCTTTATCCGAAAGTGATTATCTATGGACTGAGTCGAGACAATGCAACTAATCGGTTCACACTTTGTGTGATCGTCTATGGATACGAGATCGAGACAATACAACATCGAAGTATGTTTACTTGATAAAAAGCTTCGGACTTAACCAAACACAATAGGATTGCTTATCAAATAAATAGGAATTAACGTTTGTGTAATTTACTTTAATTATAATAAAACAATTATAATGCGGAAAATAAAAGTAAATGACACAGCAAGATTTTGTTAACGAGGAAACCGCAAATGCAGAAAAACCCCGGGACCTTATCCAGAATTGAATACTCTCGGGATTAAGTCGCTACACAAAATTAAAGCAACTTCGTATAGTTGAGACCAAGCAACTAAATCTATAGTTCACCTAGTTCCGTCTGTATTCCCACGCTTCCAACTTATGAATAAGTCACGTACTTGGAACAATTCCTTTGGTTCGTATTCCAAACAGTAAAGGAACAACAAATATGTTTGGTATCAACTCTCTTCAACCAAGTGATGTGATTTCGACAAAGGCTCTTCTGTTTATCTGAAATAAACTCCTTCGTCAGGTTCTTAGATCTATCTTATTCTCAACTCCCAAAGGTAATTGTTAAGATTTTGCAATCAATACTTTTAATCACCAAGAATTGTATTGATGCCGATATAGACAACTAATCAATCCAATCTACCACAAGGATAAACCTATTATAGTTGGATCCTCTTATACCGAAACAAGTATTGTGCACACCAAATATTATGAACCCCAAATCAGAAATCTTCAATATCTTCTTTGTCTTCAAATCTTCTTAGATCTTCAATAAACACCTGCACGCAACAAATTGAATCTCTTGTGATCAATCACGCACAGAACGGAGTCTGTTAACAATGGATTATCACAAGATCGTCTTTAGAACAAAAAATAGTCTAAAGATCCATGTCGAAACTTCGATCTAGTTTGAGTGAATCTTATATCATAAGAGAAGATTCTCTAGCATAAACAAACTAGGTGCAATCAAAGTTCAACCACCATTAGTCAATCAAATCAATCGAAAACACCAGATAAACCACAAATATCTAGTTTCCCACCAACGATACTAATAGAGCTTATCAATCCCAAAGAAGACTTTAAACTAAGAGGCCGTAAGAGATTTCGCCTAATTAGGTTACTCTCCTCTCCGAATAGGCGGCTCCACCAGTAACAACACAACCGAGGAAGTTTGTTGTCACGAAGGATTAGTTTGCTAGAAATGCAAACTTCAAGTATTCATAGACAAGGAAGTTTGGACACCAAGGAATTTCCAAAACCAAAAATATTCTCAAGATATGCAATTTATTCCAAATTCGGTTTTCATAATTCCTGGAAATGCTCTGTCCAAAATATCGACCGAAAATCTCTTTGGAAAATCCTTAATTAGTAAATTGAAATTACTAATTCTCATTTTCCTAAAATAAAATTAACAACCTTAATAAAAGATTCTTAACTTATTTATATTTCGATCCTGGGATTTTCTTCCTTTAGCTATTAAGGAATAACTTTGAACAATAAAAGATAAACATTACTGTACGTGTTCAAAGTATGTCGACATCCTTACTTTGTAAGTCCTCTTTCATACTTACAACCTTGAAATTCCACTCTTCCAAAAAGGTTTAGAATTGGTTCATCTAACTTTCAAGAACTATGTGATTGATCAAGAACACTCAATCACAAATCATGGGTTTAACGGTTCTACCAAAACAAGTTTCGGTTCAACCTCCATGTGAGTATTGTGCATAGTCACACTAGCTTTCCAAAATTCGGTTGACTGGGTACTAGGATCGGTTCCCCACATATGTATGGTATCTAACTTATATGTGTTGCACATGTCCATAGGATCGGTTCCCCTTTGCCTAAAAACGTGTTGCACATGTCCATAGGATCGGTTCCCCTTTCTGCTAAAAACTTGATGCACCTCATACAAGGATAGATTCCCCTTTGTGATGTGTTGCACCTCTTACTAGGATCGGTTACCTTTACCCAGATTCGGTCATACAGAAATCACAAACTCGATCATACCATCTCAAGTGATTACTTAAGATCGGTTTCACTAATAAAAGTCATACCAATACATAAGTCAGGCATTTGTGAATAGTTTTACCAAGAACAGAAACAAGTCATGAGCGGTTATACTAAATCAGACATATTGGTTGTTCACAGGAATGCAATGAATAACAATACCAACAACGCCTGGCGATTTCCTTTTCGATTCATAAATAAGTTTATGAACTTACTTCCTTAAAACACATGTAAAATATTGCTTCCTAGGATGAAATCCTCACCTCATACCCATACATAATCACAATAGTATTTAAACGATTATGTCGATGTCTTATATACAAATTTTAATGGTTAAGCAATAAACTTCATATTGTATTCCTTAATACTATGTCCATCTAGAGTGTTCATGCTTCGCAGTTTTTTTTCCAGTATGCACGACTTGAAAGATACGTTAGGGAATGAAACATTTCAAGTCAAATATCACTAACCTCAAGTGGAAGGATGATGTTGTCGTTGTAGCTTCTTAATTCTTCACTTCTTCAAGTCTTCGCAATAGTTGTAATGTCTCATATCCTAATACTTTCAAGATAACTTATACGAAGTTGACTCTAGTACATAATCAAGCGACTCTTAAAATGAGTTTTGATTCACTAAAATATGACAACCAAACTTGACATACCAACGCTTGGTGGGTTCAACCGAGCTATGCTCTAACAGGTCGAACTCACAAGTGTTGCTATCTCAAGCTTGTTTGTCAAGTTTAGTTGTCAAAACTATAAGTCTTGATTTCTAGTCTACTTATAGCTAAGTCTCAGATTAGGATAGAAAGTGTAGTTGAGCTTTAGACTTCACGGCGTTCATCGATTGAAGACGAAGAACTACTAAGGGGAGATTGTGGAACTTCATCAACAAAAAGTATGTGGAGACTTGAACTCATCTATCACTCAAAATTCTATCTACTCTATCTCCTATTTGAGACAAAAGTCGTATAGCTATATTCAATGATTGAAATGGGAGTTGCTACGACCCAAAATCGAAGACTTGATAAACCAATCTGTCTGACATATAAAAGTCTATTGAATAGATAAATCTGTCTCCCACAAATATACCTATGAGTTTTGTTCTATCTTTTGATAAATCAAGGTGAACAAGAACCAATTGATACACCGGACAAATATACTTAGATGATTGATATTACTAGGATGTTCTTCGAGATTATAAGTCTGGTGTATCAATTGGTTCCTGATCACTTGATTTATCAAAAGACAGAACACTCATAGGTATATTTGTGGGGGACAAATTTATCTATTCAATAGACTTTTATGTGTCAGACAGATTGGTTTATCAAGTCTTCGACTTTGGGTCGTAGCAACTCTTAGTTGTGGGTGAGATCAGCTAAGGGAATCAAGTGCGCAGAGTCCTGCTGGGATTCAGAGGCGTGAGGAACGCGACTATACCTTGATCAGTGTGAGATTGGTTAGGTCTCAACTACATTCCAGTCCGAAGTTAACTAGGAGTAGGCTAGTGTCTGTAGCGGCTTAATACAGTGTGGTTTTCAAATCTGGACTACATTTTCGGTATCCTTGTTAACAAAACATATGGTATGTGTGTTATTTCTTTTCCGCATTACATTTTCTATATAATTGAAATATCACAGGTTGTGCGTAAGTTCAATCAATTGTGAATCCAACCTTTGGTTGTTGATTAAGTTGATTGACACTTGGATATTGGTTTTTGATACCGTCCAAGTTATTTTTTATATTTAATCGGGCTCGCAAATTCCTATTTGTTTGATTGCGGATTGAATTGATAAATTGAGATATAACTCTTTGATATATTTTTCTTAAGATTGAGTCTGACTGTCTAGTTGATTCTCTTGAAAGTATATTGGAGTTAGTCCATACAGATTGCTAAGCGAAATATTGGGTGTGGTTGTTAGACCCCCGCTTTTTCAAGCTCAAGGGTTATGTTATAATTCTGACGATGTTTACAAACCAGGACACTTTTGTAAGGTTAAGCAAAATATTTTCATGCTTCAAGTGGAGAATGTTGAGTCACAGGACATCGAGGAAAATGACGAAATTTTTGAAGAAGCTATTGAATCTCCAGTGACATCTAACATAGAGATCTCTCTACATGCTCTCACAAGCAATGCAACTGGAGACACCATTAGAATTCTTGGTATCCTCAACAAACAAAGGGTATCCATCCTTATTGATATAGGTAGCACCACCAGCTTCATTGACAATACATTAGCTTCTTGACTGCATTGTTCTATAGAACGAACTTCTCCCATGATGGCCACATTTGCTAATGGAGGAAAGACAGTAATACATGTATTTGTTCCAAGCTTCAGTGGACTATGCAGGGACATGAATTTGTTGAAGATTTGAGAATTTTACCATTGGGTGGTTGTGATATAGTTCTTGGTGATGATTGGCTATGGACATTAGGTGATGTGCTCTTCAATTTTGCTAAGTTGAGTATTTCTTTTAAGTACAAAAACAAGAGGATTACCTTACAAGGGACTAGACAAATAACTTTCTTGTTCATGATGAGTTGTGATGCAGTCAAGAATTTTTTTTTTCTAAAACTTCTCATGATATTGTGGGCCATTTATTCTCTATTTTTACATTTACTTCTCAACCCACAACACCTGCTATACTTCTTCCATTGTTACAAGAATTTACAGACATTTTTCAGGAACCTACTAAGCTACCACCAAAGAGCAGTTTAGATCATACTATTCCATTACAACCAAATTCTACACCTACAAATCAATGAGCATACAGATGCCTTTACATCCAAAAAGAAGTAGTCGAGAATATTGTCAGATAAATGCTTCAATCCGGGATAATTCAACCTAGTCATAGTCCCTTTGTATATCCTATTCTTTTGGTGAAGAAGAAGGATGATTCTTGGAGATTTTGTGTAGATTACAAAAAGTTGAATAGTATTACTATCAAAGACAAATTTCTTATACCCATTGTTGAAGAGTTATTGGATGAGCTCAATGGGAAAAAAGTCTTCTCAAAAATTAATCTAAGAGTTGGTTACCATCAAATTAGGGTGATAGACCCAGATATTCACAAGACAACTTTTAGAACTCATCAAGGCCATTAAGAGTTCAAAGTAATGCCATTTGGGCTTACAAATGCTCCAGCTACATTCCAGGCATTGATGAATGAAGTTTTTCAGCTAGTTTTGAGAAAATTTATTCTGGTATTCTTTGATTATATCTTAATTTACACCTCCAACATGACTGAACATATTGAACATGTCAAGTTTGTCTCCTCCTTACTTAGACAACATCATCTTTTTGCTAAATTATCTAAATGATGCTTTGGTCAATCTTCTTTAGAGTATTTGGGTCATATTATCACAGCTGAAGGAGTATCTGCTGATCCTAACAAGATTCCTTGCATGCAACAATGGCCAATTCCTACAACAATAAAAGAACTCAGAGGATTTCTTGGTCTTACTAGATATTACAGGAAATTTGTTCAAGGATATGGGGGCATTAGTAAGCCTTTAACTGATTTACTCAAGAAGGATTCCTTCATATAGAGTCTAACAACAACTGCATTTAACAGACTTGAGCAAGCAATGAATAACACCCCCATATTAGCTTTATCAGATTTCACAAAGCCATTTGTGGTTGAAAGTGATGTCAGTGAGGGATACATAAGAGTTGTTTTACTTCAACAAGACAAACCAATTGCCTACTTCATCAAAACACTAAGCCCAAGAGACAGAGCAATATCTACTTATGAGAAAGAATTTCAAGCCATTGATATGGCTCTGCAGAGATGGAGGCATTATTTACAAGGCAACAGGTTCATCATCAAAGCTGATCATCAAAGTATTCAATACTTTCTTGAACAGAAAATCACTACTGCCTTACAACAAAAATGGCTTGTGAAACTTTTAGGATTTGATTATGATATCCAATACAAAAAAAAGTACTGCAAATGTGGTAGTTGATGCTCTTTCTAGAAGACCTCCCGATTCAGATGTTTGCAATTCTCTGTCACTCTCTACACCAACATGGGTACATGATGTTCTAAACAACTATGTCCAAGATCCAAAAGCATACCAACTTATCTCCCGCATACTTATTAATGCCTTCTTAATTTTACTTATAAGAAGGGTATATTGAGGTACTAAAACATATTTTACATTGGAATTGGGGGTAATATCAGACACAATCTCTTAGAATCATTACATACTTCTACTTTTGGAGGCCATTCTGGCATACAAGAAACTTATGTGAGAGATAAAAGTCACTTTTATTGGCCAGGAATGAAAAACGATATCTTGTTGTTTGTATCTTATTGTGACATTTGTCAGAGAAACAAAAATGATCTAACTAATGTTGTTGGTCAGCTGCAACCTCTACCTATCCCTAATCATGCTTGGCAACACATTACTATGGACTTCATTGATGGTTTTCCTGTCAGCAACATAAAGAGTGTTAATATGGTCATTGTGGATAGGCTTACCAAGTATGCTCACTTCATTGCTCTACAACATCCTTATACTGCTGCTTATGTAGCACAATCATTCCTCAATCAGGTATTCAAACTTCATGGACTACCTTCTCCTATTGTGTCTGACAGAGACAAGGTCTTTACTAGTAACTTCTTGCAATATTTGTTTAAAGCTTTAGGTACTAGCTTGAGCTTGAGTACAACTTACCATCCTCAAACAAATGGCTGAACTGAAAAAGTAAATTCATTTTTGGATAATTACTTGAGATATATCATTGGCCACAAACCAAGCATCTTGAGTCCATAGCTAGCACTTGATGGATGGTGGTACAATACCATCTATCACAGAGGATTGGGGATGTCTCCTTTCCAAGAATTATATGGGTATTTACCTCCTCACATGACCTTTCCTTCTCATGCCATAACATCTGTAGCTTTTATGGAAACTTACTTAAAGTAGAGAGACACTATGCTTGATATACTCAAGGAGTCACTCAACAAATCCTAAGAAAGAATGAAACTCTATGCTGATAGTTCTAAAGTTGAGAGATCTTTTGAAGTGGAGGACTTAGTCTATCTTAAGCTGCAACCCTACAGCCAGGCCTCTGTTTCATTGACAAGAAATTTCAACTTTCAGCTAAATTTTATAGTTCATTTCCAGTTTTACAGAAGGTGGGCAAAGTGGCTCATAAGTTGGTGTTACCCCCTCATTCTCGTATTCACCCCGTGTTTCATGTCTCTCAACTGAAGAAGCACATTAGTGTGAAACATACTCCTTCTCCTACATTACCTGTTGTTGATTCACAAGAGATACTATAATGATACTATAGAAAGTGTTGAGAACAAGAACTGTCCTCTTAGGTAACAAACTGGTCAGGCAGGTGCTGATTCAATGGACAAATTCCTCACCAGAGAATGCTAAATGGGAAACAATTTCGAATATCAGATCTCGCTGTCCTCGATTTATCCTTGAGGATGACGAAAATTTTCAGGGGGAGGCAATTTTGCATTCTCTCTAGTATGGGTTACCATTTTGGCTGCATGTAGTTCAAGTTGTGGAATGCTTCATCAATTCAGTTAGTTTGTTATCTAGGGAGTGGAATGTCCGTTATTAGTTGGCACGTGTCTGCCATCAATAAAATAACCACTAGGGTTAATCATTAGGGTTAATTTGCTACAGATATGTAAGAGAAGCTTTTTCTCTATCTAACTGACTTATGAAATAAAAACCATTGTTGGATGCGTTCTTTTGAACACGGATTTTGCTTTAATATTTGGATAATATTATGAAATAGAAACCCAAGTGAGAACACACGTGCGATTCACATGCTTGAATTTGACTCATCCAACAATATGAAATTTGAAAACAATGAAACTTTTTAAGTAAAATAAAATTCTAATATTTTTATTTGTACTCGATACGTAGATAATCAAAATAGCTTTTCAAACATATAAATTTATAAAAATCCGTATATATTTTGAAAGATATTAATTTTAAATTTATTTATATATTTCTAAAACAATGGTAAATGTACGTATTTACCCTTTATTTTATTGAATTCACATGATGTAATAAAGCTTGGTAATTTAAATGAGGCCAATTTGGTAATTTCAGGGGTCTCATATAAAAAAAACCCTCTTTTCTTTATATTAGTTATTAGATATATAGGCTTGTGATATGAGGACGAGTTTAATTAGAAAAGGAAACTTCCGGTGAATATAAAAGGATATGACTAAGGAAACTTACGCACGACAAAGGTGTTTCTATTCTTGAGCAGTTTCTATTTTGCTACTTTTGAGCAGATTCATGGGAACCATCTAATTTAGAGGTATGCCTGTCTAGGTGGATGGACAAACTAAGTTTTAGGTAGTGGGAGAGGGGTTACCGAGTCAAATAAGCTGTCCGGATCAGCTGGAGACGACCGGGGCCGAGCCTTGGCTCAGTCTCGGCCTATTGTGATCCGGTCGTCTCCAACTGATCTGCCAACGATCGGATTTCTATATGGCTATTTTCCCCTTATAAATATTCGATACATTTAAACATACAACTCACACCAAAATTCAATCTTCTTTTGAATTTTTTCCACTAATCTTTCTCTTGAAATGTCTCATAAGGCAATTTCTCTTTTCTATAAAGTAAAATTTGAGGCTGCTGTAAATAAAATATGTGGTAATTTTTTAAAAAATCGAAAATGGTAAAAAGGGAAGATTTGTGCAAGTTTTAGAAGTTAATCGAGGAAAATGTTTCGTTAAAAAGCGAAGAAAAGCTTCAGTTTTGAAAGTTAACAACTGAAGTTTTCAAAAACAAAGGAGAAACGTTTCACTAGCACGTTGAATGGAAATTACGTCAAATGAAGAAAACCAGGAGGCCAAAGATTAAACTAGATTTCTAATGATGTAATTATTTAAGTACTTATTATTGTCTAAGTTTATATCTTTAAAATAAGTTGTAGTAATATTAATTAATGAACATAGTTATACCTTAAATTAGACTTCCGTTTTATATTAAGCGATTGGAGTTACATTTAGACCCACAAATATAGTAATTGATTTCATAACGACAACAATAACATCAAACACCATCAATTCCAGCGACATTAGCTTTGTAGAGTTCATAGCATTCAAAATGCTTAAACTCTCTTCCGCTTTCTTCAGTAAACTTGGTTTGAGCGATGGTTTTCTAAAAAACAAATAAACAATTAGTTACGATATTATGATGCAGTTTCTCAATGAGGACAAAGGTATTAAGATATACTCACTAGTTCTTCACTGGACAATCCAGAATTACCACAGTGAACCATACATAAAACTTCTGTATAACATTTGACATTATTAGTGATGAATGCAAATCTTAGTTCGAGGCTCTTGTTGTTTCTTATGTATTCATTTCGCAATGCCACAAACCTTTGCAACACTCTTTCCCAGAAATGGTCACTGTTCATGTTTCTCGTTATACGATGTATCCAACATCAAACAAGAGTAACATTTTATTCCATAGTAAACACATGGATAACCCTTCGTGTGAGGTGCAGATCTAATTGAGATAGACCATCTTTAAGAATGTTGAAACAAGCTTCGTAAAGAAAATGTTTGTCGTGAGTTTCCTCCTAATTATCCAGAGCTGTTTGGATCACTTCAACTTCAGTTACACCGATTTTTTCTCGATCAATTTCCCTTACCTGATCAAAGAATGGCGTGACAGCACGATTAATTGAATGATAAAGAAGATATAAACCACGAGTATCTCGGTTTCCGAGGTTCCCCGTTTCTGAGAGGAACATTGTGAAAATGTTCTGCCAAAAAGACGCATCTGACATGTCTGGACCGCACATAATATTTTCCATAATATGAAAAACGTAGGCTTTGCATATAGCTAAATCCTCTTCTCTAGTAACTTTAGGACCACGAATTCTAGCAGACATTTTTTAAAGATTTTTGTGTATGTGTTTATGGGTGAAAACTATTTCTGCCGAATTTGGTAATTTGGGGTGTGTGGATGAGGAATGAATCTAAACCCTAAACAAATGCACTGCACGGGAGTGCTTTGTGATTCGAGAAATCAATCTGTACAATTCTGTCCTAAACCAAGAAATCTCCGTTCCAGACTTACTTCGGTCACAAAGTGAAGGAGATGGGGTTGATCTTAGGGAGGGAAGCGAAGAAGGTGTTGAGATTGTGAAGGTGTTGTCTATGTATGACTTGTATCAGAAAGCTGAACTGGCTTACAGAATGAAAGCTATCAGTTCTGGTGTTGGAATACGATTGTATCAACACTTGGTTTCTGTTGTCTTGTCCTATTTGAAAATAGGGAGGAGAACCTATTTATACAAGTCATTGAGCCTAAACCACGTCTCTCATGGGAAGTGGAGAAAGTGGAGTGATGGAGTAGTGGAGTTGCGTGTGTTAGTGTTACATGATCAGTCTTGCCCACTTCTACCATCATCACTAACCGTCCATGACTTCCTGACACGTTCTTGTGATGGCGCGTTGTGCGATGCATGCTCTGAACCGCCAGACCAATACGCCAGTATGTATCCCCCAGTTTGTGACATGATTGATGTCTCGAATGTGCGGATCATGGGACCCACAAAAGGTAGCATGTAATGCTAGGTTAAATAACTAAGTTATTTGGGAATTTGATACTTGTAAAATATCACGTGAATTTTATGCATGTAATGCATCGAATATATTCAGCATGTATGAAGCATCGTTGTTGAGCGTCTTAAAATAACATCATGTCCAGCCTACTTCATGTGATGGTTTGGAGGATGCGCAAGCAAGTCCTCTCTTGGCCGACCACATGGTGTGGTAGAGTGGCGGATGGTAATCACCACGACACCTCATTGACCAACTAAATCCTGACCAGGGCTGTATAACCAAGCAGGTGAAGTTGAACGGACGAGATGATTTTTGAGACACTCATCTGCGACCGTCAGTGGAATTAGGGTTTATGAAGAGGTGCGCAAGCATCACTCTTCAGCTTGGTCGAATCCAAGCTTGGGACACGATTTTGGCAAGGCCGATTGGGCATACGTGTAGACGACATGCCGGTGTACATGCCCATACCTCACTGTCTCGTGAAAGTGTAATCTAGATCGCTCAATTTGTCTGGCAAAGAGGAGCGGCTAGGATTGATTTCCGACAGAGATTTTGTGCCGCAAAGGCCGCGCGTCATGACAACTTTGGGCGCGTGTTTCGAGTCGACCAAGCCTGGTTGGTCTTGCACGATTAGTCTGGTGTGCAGACGACAGGCTGATGTACACGCCTGTATTTCATTGTCCTATAGAAACGTGATCTAAGCCACTCAATTTGTCCGGAAAAGTTGAGTGGTCGAGATTAGTTTGCAATTGGGAGGTGTGACCACGCCTAGTTTGGGCGTGCGAATCGAGGAAACTAGGCATGATATGCATTGGCTGATCGGGTGTGGAGATAGATGGGCCCACGGTGATCATGTTGATTTGCATCGGACCTGGCTAGTCTAATCCTTGACCCTTCATTCGTGCAGGAGAAAATGGACACTCGTGATGTTCAAACCCTAATTAGGGTTTCACCGGCCGTGCTTCATGCCTTGTTTGGGCGCACGAACTGGAACGACCAACTATAGTTGGTCCTGACTGATCGGTCATGTGTGTAGGCGGGCCCACGGTAATTGTGTTGACATGCTCTGGGCCCTTTGAATCTACATCTACACCCTCCATCTATGCCTGCGAATATGGATGGTTGAGACTGCTTTGCGACACATGTAATGTGCCACAGACCCTAAATTAGGATTTCACGTCCGCGCTGCTTTGGATGGACGATTTGGCAAGCCATGCTACCCTTTTGGGGAGGCCGACCATGCGGGCCCGCATTGGGTCGGTGGTGAATACTCCAATACCTGCCTGAGGGTTATGGATTCGATCTGAGCCATCCAATCATGCTGGTGAAGTTGGATGGTCGTGTTCGTTTCTGAGACTGATATGGACAGTTCATATGCTCAATCGGGCTAGTATAACACTCCGAGAGTTATAGCCTGTACGGGTATTTCGTACATGCTTCATTATTAATGCTTGGAGATTCGTCATGCCGCACCAATGATAAGAGTGGAGCAGTACATGAAATACAAGGCTGGTCATACATTAATAATGTTATAAATTCACAAGGTATATGGGATTGTTGCTACATGCTCCATTTTAGGTGAATTAGTAAAGTGGAGAAGTATTCATACTTATCAGTGGCTTTATCCTTTGTAGGATGTCAGCACATAATTTTGGCTTTTATAATTTTAGCCCTGAACTAATATCCACCATCAACATTAAGTCCCCTGCCTAGCGCATAATGGTTGCATTATTGTGGGGTAGGCATGTGATGGTGACTGTTAAAGATAAAACTTATGAGACAAAGTTAGATGTTACCAGGAGAGACGGGTCGTCTTGTCCTTGGAGCATGTCACGTTCAAGAGGCGTCCAGGCGAGCGTTCCCCTAGTATGATGTCGGTCTTGCCTGCTTCGATCGACCTTGATATGCCTGCTTCGGTCGAGAGCCTGCTCCGTGCTTGCTCCGTTCGAATGTCGGTCTTGCCGGATCGACCTTGCTAAGCCTGCTTCAGTCGAAGGATTATTGCGCCTGCTTGATCGAACGTGGGCTTGATGTGTCTAATCGACGGACTGTTGCGCCTGCTTTGTTCGTGGGAGTATGCTAGGTGTGACGACGACCTTGGTGGGACCCAGGGGCGTAGGCAACCACATGCAAGGGGGTGCAGTCCCTTGGATTTTCAAAACCAATACTACTCCGGTATTTTCCAAGGCCAAAAAAAAAAAATAGTATATTTGCACCCCCTAGAATCTTAACATTTGCACCCCTAGAATCTTAACATTTGCACCCCAAAATCTCTAGCATTTGCACCCCAACCCCAAAGGAAAATACGCCCAACTAGCATTTTTGACTTTCTCCCATGTACGTTCGGATCAGAGACCCATTACGCATAGAAAGAAACCAAACACAAAACTCTCTTTACTGATTAGGTATATTTCGTTCTTCAGAAGAAAAAAAAAATCTTTACCCATTACAACACGAGATTGAGAGTTTGGATTGAATATTTCTAGTGTTGCTGATCGTTGGCTAATTGGGTTCTTGTAAATTACCTGATCTGGTTACAGGTACCTTCTGGCTTCTTCTCTCAATCCAATTTTTAAGTTTTGATCAAAATTAAAAATATGGTTCATGTTAAACGTTTGGAGGTTTAGTTTAATTGCCTTGTATGGAAAGTAAACAGATTGGATATTTGTGATTCTTATGTTTAATCAAAGTATTTGGTTCAATTTGATTTTGGAGATTTTAATCTAAATCTAAAATTAGGGTTTATGTTAAATTTTGGGGGTTTTAGTATCAATTTGTCTTGTTTGAAAATTGAAGGGATTGGGTATCTGTTGTTTCTTATGAGTAATCTAAACTAGTGTTTAATCACTTCTATTCAGTTCAATTTCATAATTAGAGTTGTGTTCTTAATTCATGTTTCATGGTTTAATAAATTTATCTTCATCTTTGTTTAGGAATATCAATGGATAAGTTTGTGATTAAGAGAAAGAGAATACCGGAGGGAAATTCCCTTCATCTTCTAGTACTCCTGAACCACAACAGGTACCTTCAATAATTGAAATACACTCATCTTTTACTGCTCCACAACAAAAGCCTTCAATAACCGAAGTACCTTCATCTTCTACTGCTCATGGTCCAGAAGTACCTTCTGCTGCCCCTGTTTCTAATCCACAAGTAATTTCCACTATTATAAATGAGTTATCGATCTCGGACCTTCCAACAGACCCTGCAATGTGATGATATTGGTGATTCCATTTTTGCTATTATGGTTGACGAGTATCGAGATGTATCTGTTAGAGAGCAAATGGCAGTTTGTATACGTTATGTCAACAGGAAAGGATGCATTATTGAAAGGTTCATTGGCATCATTCATGTTCGTGAAACGACGGCAATTTCATTGAAGAATTCAATTGATGCTTTGTTGGCCAAGTATGATTTAAATATAAATAGATTGAGAGGGCAGTGTTAGATGGTGCTACTAATATGCAAGGGGAGTACAATGGAGTTAAGGCACTCATATTAAGAGAAAACTCATCGGCGTATGTTATCCATTGTTTCTCGCATCATCTTCAATTGGCATTAATGAATGTTGCTCAACAGCATGGCGAGGTTGCATTGTTCTTTACTATAGTTAGTGAAGTTGTTACTATTGTTTCTGCCTCTTGCAAACGCAGAGATGTTCTTCGAGAAAAAGAATTGGCTAGAGCGGTTGAACTTGTTGAAAAAGGTGAACGTTTAAGTGGCTCGGGATTGAATCAAGAAACTTGCCTCAAACGACCTTCGGACACGCGTTGGGGTACACATTACAACACACTGCTGAATTTAATTTTGATGTTTCCATCAATTTTAGACATGTTGGAGATTGTCAGTCGAGAAGGTGCTAGTGAAGCGAGGGGAAAAGCATACGCTTATCTAATCTTGATGCCGACATTTGATTTTGTATTTAATTTGCTTCTGGTGAGCACTTTGTTAGGAGTCACTAACGAGTTGTCGTAGGCATTGCAACGGAAAGACCAAGACATTGTGAATGCCATGAATTTGGTCAAGATATCTAAAGAACAACTACATACCATGCGAGGTGGTGGGTGGGATAGTCTTATGAATGATATTTTTGCTTTTTGTGCTAAAAAAAATATTGCAGTTCCTGAAATGATGTCTCCGTATGTACCACTCGGGCGAGGTATACGTAATTTACAAGAAGAGACAAATCTGCACCATTTTCAAGTGGGTTTGTTTAACAATGTCATTGATATGCAAATTGCAGCGCTTAATGACCGTTTCGATGAAGAGAACACCGAGTTGCTTCTTTGCATGTCACATTTGAATCCAAACGAGAATTTTTCAGCTTTTGACAAAGGTGCGTTAATTCGTCTTGCCAAATTATATCCATCTGATTTTTCTGAAATTGAAATCATGATACTAGAACGACAACTAGACACCTTTCTTCGTGATGTGCTTTCTAGTAACGATTTTTTTGAGTTGGATGGAATTAGTGGGCTTGCCAAGAAAATGGTTGAGACGAAAAGAAATATAGTATATCCTCTTGTTTACTTGTTGATTACATTGTCTTTGATACTGCCGGTTGCTACAGCTATCGTTGAACGAGTATTTTCTGCAATGAAAATAGTGAAGAATCGTCTGCGAAATCGTATTGGTGATGAGTATTTGAATGAATGTCTAGTGACATATATTGAGCGAGAAATTTTCCGCAATATCAGTAACGAAAAGATTAGGAAACGATTTCAAGGTATGGCAAAACGTCGTGGCCATTGTTGAATACAATAAGACTTGGATTTTTTGGTAAAGCATATAAGGCGTTCTTTTGGGTAACAATACTGCATATAAGGTAGTTTTTTTGGACTTTTTATGGATATTGGAAGCACTTCTACATGATGCATAAAAATATAAAATTAGAGAAACAGATCTGATTTAGAATTAACTATCTAACATGTGTCTTGTGGTCTGTATTTGTTGTTACGGAAACACGAGTGTTATGATATAATATTATATTAGAATGAAAAATACTTTTGTTAGAACCTTCAGTTCTATTTTTTTTGTTGATTCAAGTAGTTGTTGGCGAATTTGATTATTGCTTTCGAGGTACACATACTTATGGCACAATACTTACGGAATCTAAATTTTTTATTATTGCTTTACATATATAGAAACTAAGGTTGTATCGTATAGTCGAAAATGCATGTTTTTTGTGACTAACAGGTTGAGCGCCGCAGATTAATAATATACTACGACGCTGGAGACGATGATGGTCAAATAACATGCATAAAAGGTACTCAATCTTTAATGTGCAATGATTTTTTTCTCTAGCCTTTTTATTTTCCTGTGATTTTTTTTTGCACCCCCTCTTTTAAAATCCTGGTTACGCCCCTGGTGGGACTGGTTTCCTCCTTCAGGTATTTGAGCCAAGAAGGGAATAGAACTTGTATGCTCCTCTTCCCATAGACAACCGTGCATGTAACCCTGAACGGATGTGAACCCCACCATGTATATGCTTCGACCAAACGTTGCCCTGTTGCACCTGTTTGATAGGCATGTGGGCCCGCCTACTTCGCTCAACCGTGGGACTCATCATGCGCCTGCTTGATCGAACGTGAGCTTGTTGTGCCTACTTCGGTTAAACGTGGGTCCACTGTGTGCCTGCTTTGGTCGAACGTGGGACCCGATGTAAGCATGCTTTCTTCGAACATGGAAGATGTGCATGCTTCAATTAAACACGGGTCCACCGTGTACATGCTTCAAACGTCGGCCCTGTGCTTCGATTGAAAATCGGCCCTGCTGTGTGCGCCTATTTCATTCGAATACCAGCCTTATGACCTTGATCAACTCCGGCTTCGTGGATTCGACCAACACCGGCCTTGTTTGCTGACGTGGCTCAATACCAGCCTTGCTTGCTTTGCCCGAACGTGGGACCCGCCGCGTGCCTGTTTTGTTTGGGGGCGGTTGTGCCTGCTTTGACCAATCTGGGGCTAGTTGTGCCTGATCAAGTGGGACCCGCCGCGTGCCTGCTTTGACCAGACACCAAACCTGTTGCCTCACCCAACACCATACTTGCTCCTTGACCAACACTGTCCTTGCCTTGACGAACACCGGCCTTGCTGATTTGACGAACCCCGACCTTGCTGATTTGACGAACCCCGACCTTGCTGACGGACATCGCTGCCTCGACCAACACCGGCCTTGCTGTTGTGACGTCTTACTGACTAACACCGGTCTTGCTAACCAACATCGGTCTTCCCTTTGCTCGTGGGACCCAGGTTGTTTGCTTTGCCCAAACGTGAACCTTGTATGTTCAAACGTGGTGTGGGTCCCGCTGAGAGCGTTGAAGTAGCTTCTGGAGCGAGCAGGTCCTGGAGAGCGTTAGAGCAGCTTCTGGAGCGAGCAGGAACCGGAGAGCGTTAAAGCAGCTTCTGCTGGAGAGAGTGTTGAAGCGGCTTCTGTTGGAGAGTGTGCTGAAGCGGCCTCTTTTTCAGCTTGGTTTCCCTTTGCGAATTACATGCTTCTTGATTGACTACCTCTCTTCTATTGAAGAAGTTCTTGACTGACGACGAAGGATATTCATGCCGAGCCTCAGTCCCCAAGCGTGGTCTACGTGGCTCCATCTTGTATGCCCGACGGGTCTTTTGTACGTAATGGTTGTTGATATGGTGAAGCTCTGGATGGTATCAATCGACGAGCAACAACAGTTCTTGGCAGCAGCTGTGATCAGAAGAGACTGGCAGGGAGAGGCGTGGTGGCAACTTGCACGAACTTGGCACCCTCTTAAGTCCCAGGTGCAATCTCCTTTGGTAACGTAACTACTTTTTCCACGGGAGACAAATTCTGAAAGCGTCTCTCATTGATGTAGTTACCGTCGATCCAGATATGGAATATCTTGGACGTTGTTTCATTATTGCGACACTCTTGCACGTGGTGCTAGAGTTGAAGTTGGCAATTTTGGACGCGCAGGATGTTGTATCTCGGTGGCTTTCCTCTTGCTGCTTTAGTGAAACTGCTTACAGAAGGCTGAAGGTTGTATTGCCTGTTGGTGAGATGTATGCTTCCGCGAACATCATGAGGCTCTTCATTACTGGCAGGCTTGTTCTTCTAGCAGGGCAGGTGCTGTCGCAACTAAGCGTTTAGCAGCTTTACGGAGTTCAGAGGATGTCTGAAAGCGCAGGTTCTTCGACAAAGCACGATAGACAGGTTCCGTCATATTGATGCACAATTACACCACTTGTTGTTCAGTCACATTTGGATCGTGACCCTCAAGTGTCCTGAATTCGGGACGCTCCATTAGATCCGAAGATGTCCCTGGCTCGCTCTTTGTCCGGGCTGACATGATAGGTGAACCCTTGTGATGATTTGGAGATGACAATATTCGTTGAATCTTTTGAAACGCTTCCTGTTGTAGTGCGGTCCAGACGAAACTTTCTCGTCTCTTCAGCAAGGGAGTGAATGAAGCAACGATCTGGGCTAAGCCAGGTATAAAACGTCGAATTCACCCTGCCAATGAAGCTGTGCAGCCCCTTAACGGTTCGCGGCAGCGGCATTGTGAGGATAGCTTGAGTCTTGTTTGACTACTATATCGTCCACGTAATCTTCAACTTGTTGCACCATGCTCATACATCCTTATCTGGTTGTAGTCGTTACATCCATCCATGGAGGAGAACATGCCGTGTTCACTGGTATCATCTACCAACATGTCGATGTTGGGTAGAGGAAATCGTCATTGGGGCAGCATTCGTTCAAGTCTCTAGAATCCATGCAACACCTGATCTCGCGCCTGAATTGCCTCGGAGATTGTTTGACCGGCTTGGATCGGAGATTGTATGAATGCTTACACAAGGTCGAGCTGATGGAGATAGGCCTAAGAGATTCCTCATCGTCGAGCTCATCAGTTGTGGAGTTGGTACCATCTTGCAGCTATCGTGGAGCGTCTAGCACTTCTTCTTGTGGCTGATCGTTGTTGAAAAATTTGTTGGGTGGAGAGAAGAATTAAGATGCCTCGTCAGCAAGGATGCATCATGGGGCCTAGCCTTCGATGATGCAGGTCGGTCCTCCTCCTGGATTGACGCTCAATTTGGGAGTGGGATGCAATGGACTTTGTCTGATCCTTCCTGCGGAGCTTCCCTCGGTTTGAACAGTTCCACTCCGCATATTCATCCGTAAGGAAACAATGATGCAGGAATACGAATGACTTCTTTATTCAGCATAGTCTTCAGGCATTGGCGATACGTTGAAGGGACGATCTCGTATGTCCTGGTCTGGTTTCATTCAAAGTCTGTCATTGTGGTAGGATGCCATACGATCTTGCCTGAGCGAACCTTGGCCGTCCTGAGAGTCTTGAGAGTAATCACATTCGAAGACGCTCCCGTGTCGATGAGGGCCCTCTTGATCTCTGAATCCTTGATGCATGTAGTAACGTGTAGGGCCCGGTTGTGACCTTCTTCTGGTTAATTGCAGCAAAACGTCTCTGCCCGTTGATTCTTCGAGATGTGTAAAAGTTCGCGTAAACTTTCCACTAGAGAAACCGCTTCCTGATCCACCAGCCTCTGGCTCATAGTGAGACTAGTGATTTGAGGAGGATCGTTGTGAGGATCAGTCCCAGTGTAGGAATCTCCATGACAGGACCGTTCATATCTGATGTCACTTCTTTGATCATGTCCATGTAGGTCCGCGCCGCCGAAGTACCTTCTCTGGGTGCGTTGAATGCGTTCCTTGTTGGCTCCAGGGGATGTCGCGGCTCTTGTGGCAATCGATCAGTTAATGTCTTAAGAAAAGTGAGTACCTCTTTCTGTGTTGCAGCCATATCCGTTTGAGTCTTATCAAGGACTTCCTGCCTCTCCATGCGATGGTATTGGGAGATAGTCCTCCTCTTGCTCCTCCAGCTCCTCGTTCTGATGAAGGGGTGGAAGTTGTTGCTCTGGTGACCGCCGGAGGCGTTACACTTGAGGAGATGCCGGGATTTGTGGCTGCTATGTCTCTGGTGATGGGAGGTGTTACACTTACTGGAACATCTCATGCTCCGCTAGTTCTGATAGTAGAGGAAGCAATTCCACGAGATACATTGATGGTATTGACTGGCTGCACGGTGACACCTAGGATATCAACACCGAGAGTGTTGTCAATGCTAGTCCCGTCAGGATTGGTCGCTGATCCAGACCTAAGATCCACCATTTTCGAAATCAGTAAAATTGAATTGGTATTGAAGAAATTGACTTCACAACCGAGAGATTAATCTCCCACTGTGGTCGCCAATTGTTTATGGGTGAAAACTATTCCTGCCGAATTTGGTAATTTGGGGTGTGTGGATTAGGAATGAATCTAAACCCTAAACAAATGCACTGCACGGGAGTGCTTTGTGATTCGAGAAATCAATTTGTAAAATTCTGGCCTAAACCAAGAAATGGCCGTTCCAGACTTGCTTCGGTCACAAAGTGAAGGAGATGGGGTTGATCTTAGGGAGGGAAGCGAAGAAGGTGTTGAGATTGTGAAGGTGTTGGCTATGTATGACTTGTATCAGAAAGCTGAACTGGCTTATAGAATGAAAACTATCAGTTCTGGTGTTGGAATACGATTGTAACAACATTTGGTTTCTGTTGTCTTGTCCTGTTTGAAAATAGGGAGGAGAACCTATTTATACAAGTCATTGAGCCTAACTCACATCTCTCATGGGAAGTGGAGAAAGTAGATTGATGGAGTAGTGGAGTTGCGTGTGTTAGTGTTACACGATCAGTCTTGCCCACTTCTCCCATCATCACTAACCGTCCATGACTTCCTGACACGTTCTTGTGATGGCGCGTTGTGCGCTACACGCTGTGAACCTCCAGACCAATACCCCAGTATGTATCCCCCAGTTTGTGACATGATTGATGCCTCGAATGTGCGGATCGTGGTACCCACAAAAGGTAACATGTAATGCTAGGTTAAATAACTAAGTTATTTGGGAATTTGATACTTGTAAAATATCACGTGAATTCTATGCATGTAATGCATCGAATATATTCAGCATGTAATGCATCGAATATATTCAGCATCTATGAAGCATCGTTGTTGAGCGTCTTAAAATAACATCATGTCCAGCCTACTTCATGTGATGGTTTGGAGGATGCGCAAGCAAGTCCTCTCTTGGAAGACCACATGGTGTGGTAGAGTGGCGGATGGTAATCACCACGACACCTCATTGACCAACTAACTCCTGACCAGGGCTGTATAACCAAGCAGGTGAAGTTGAACGGACGAGATAACATTTGAGACACTCATCTGTGACTGTCAGTGGAATTAGGGTTTATGAAGAGGTGCGCAAGCATCGCTCTTCAGCTTGGTCGAATCCAAGCTTGGGACACGATTTTGGAAAGGCTGATTGGGCATGTGTGTAGACGGCATGCCAGTGTACATGCCCATACCTCATTGTCTCGTGAAAGTGTAATCTAGATCGCTCAATTTGTCCGGAAAAGAGGAGCGGCTATGATTGATTTGCGACAGAGATTTTGTGCCGCAAAGGCCGCGCGTCATGCCAACTTTGGGCGCGTGTTTCGAGGCGACCAAGCCTGGTCGGTCTTGGCCGATTAGTCTGGTGTGCAGACGAGGGGCTGATGTACACGCCTGTATTTCATTGTCCCATAGAAACGTGATCTAAGCCACTCAATTTGTCCGGAAAAGTTGAGTGGTCGAGATTAGTTTGCAATTGGGAGGTGTGACCACGCCTAGTTTGGGTGTGCGAATCGAGGCAACCAGGCATGATATGCCCTGGCCGATCGGGTGTGGAGATAGATGGGCCCACGTTGATCATGTTAATGCACACCGGACCTGCCTAGTCTATTCCTGGACCCTTCATTCGTGCAGGAGAAAATGGACGCTCGTGATGTTCAAACCCTAATTAGGGTTTCACCGGCCGTGCGTCATGCCTTGTTTGGGCGCACGAACTGGAACGACCAACTATAGTTGGTCCTGACCGATCGGTCATGTGTGTAGACAGGCCCACGGTGATTGTGTTGACATGCTCTGGGCCCTTTGAATCTACATCTACACCCTCCATCTATGCCTTCGAAGATGGATGGTTGAGACCGCTTTGCGACACATGTAATGTGCCGCAGACCCTAAATTAGGGTTTCACGTCCGCGCTTCTTTGGCTGGACGATTTGGCAAGCCATGCTACCCTTTTGGGGAGGCAGACCATGCGGGGCCTGCATTGGGTCGTGGTGAATACTCCAATACCTGCCTGAGGGTTATGGATTCGATCTGAGCCATCTAATAATGCTGGTGAAGTTGGATGGTCGTGATCGTTTCTGAGACTGATATGGACAGTCCAGATGCTCAATCGGGCTAGTATAACACTCCGAGAGTTATATCCTGTACGGGTATTTCGTACATGCTTCATTATTAATGCTTGGAGATTCGTGTTGCTCTGCTGAGAGCAACATTCAGTCGTCATGCCGCACCAATGATAAGAGTGGATCAGTACAGGAAATACAAGGCTGGTCATACATTAATAATGTTATAAATTCACAAGGTATATGGGATTGTTGCTACATGCTCCATTTTAGGTGAATTAGTAAAGTGGAGAAGTATTCATCACTTATTAGTGGTTTTATCCTTTGCAGGATGTCAGCGCATAATTTTGGCTTTTATAATTTTAGCCCTGAACTAAAATCCACCATCAACAGTACGAAAATTTTATAATGAAAGATTAAGATAGAGAAGGTGTGGTTTTGGAGTTGAAATCGTAAGAATTTTATAAGGAGTGGAATAAGAGTCGTTGGTTGATACTAGCCGTTGTCAGCTCAACCAAGGTCGATCGTCTTATTGTGAGACGAGTTAAACAGCTCTATTATAACAATCATATTTATCCTTATATATACCATACATTGTAAGCAATTTTTTCGAAACACAACCAAAAATATTCTCAACAGAAAAGGTTCTAACAAAATGGCCATTGAATCACACCCACAAAATCTCAGGTATTTGCAATGTCAATATCCTAGCTGTCGTGAAGAACCACGAATGTTGGCTGATGTTATGAATGATCAAGAAGATGAAAAGGTAGTAGCATCTTAGAGAAACATGAATATTAAAGTCCGGTTGAAGAAGCCACAATCCTACCAATACAGACAAGTAACATCTTGGAAAAACATGAGGCTTAAAGTCCGGTTGAAGAAGCCACAACCCGACCACTGTGGAGAAGTAGAGATTGCAAAACAGATGATTAGTGAGTGATCAAGCCCTGGATGCAAATTTTTTATGCATTTGCACACTTCTACAGAAGCAGACACATATGAAAAACACTTATGGAATGTCCTTCGTGTTTTAAGTTGGAATGGATTGATTAAGTGTATGAACTGATTCCACCACCGTTATATTGTCATTAGATTAATGGAAATGTCTTTGTATTTGCACTACTCTTATGTTTATATCAAAAAACATTAGATTCCATTAAACGTTACTTAGTCTCACATTAGTTTTCATTAAACGCTACATTATACTTAGTTACTAAATCATTAAACAAGATAATTGAACATCCCCCTTCATGGAGCGGCTGTTCGAGCGACTTTTAGAGCGGCCGGTGGAGCATCTCGAAAGCAGAAGGGATTGAACCTGTGAATACCTCTAAGGATATTGAAACAACCTACAAACTAAAAAGGTCTCCCATTAATTTGATGTCACATTGTTGCAGCTCTTTGGATCAATTCATCTTCAGTTTCACTGTTAATCCTATTTCGGTTAACTTGTATTACCATACCAAGAAATTGGTTGACAACATGACTAAATGATTGAAAATGATGAGACAATCCAGTAACATCACGGTTTCCCAGGTTCCCCATTTCTTCAGCGAACATTGCAAATACTTGTTGCCAGAAAGTCATTTGCGTAAAATTCGTACAATGGATATTATTTCTTGTTTGAAAAACATAAGCTTTGCAAATTGCTGAATCTTCTTTCAGAGAAACCTAGGCCCACGAACTCTGATAGCCATTTTTTTAGATTGAATGATGAAGATTTAAGTGAAATTATGAAGAATTTGTAGGTTTAGAAGGTTGAAAAGGTGTGATTTTGGAGTTGAAATCAATTCAATTAATAGGAGTGGATTCATAGCCGTTGTATGGAGTAGTTGTTGCCAGCTCAGTATGAACCGATCGTCTCAGTATGAGACGATGGTCGTCGTTGCTTGGGCTGAGTCTCAGCTTAATATGACACGGTCAGTGTTGTTAGGACCCAACGTCTCAGATTAAGTCGATCGACTCTGTCTGAGATGCTATGAACAAATCCTCTGATTTAGAGGTTTGTCCATTCGTTTTAATGGTTTGCAAGCCCCACTATAGGTGTATAATGGACAAATCTACTGGTTTGTTGGTCCCATTGGAGTTGCTCTTATAACCAGGATTTGAAAGATACAATCAGGATATCAATGGAGGTCTAAAAATAACAGGATATTTATGGAATTGCTTGTATTTGTAATACCTCCTACAACTGGCAATATCTTTTTATATACACCGCAACTGAAGTTTCCCAATCAAATCGGAAACTGAAGGTTAAGGAAGATAAGGTGTTGCAATCAACCTCCAAGCCATAGGACAAGGGCCAAATCGGGTCCCCAAGGTGGTTGCTGATGTATTTTCCCCCAGGCCTAGGAATTTTTTATATGGTTGAAGCCTGAAGGGTGCTTATTTTTACAAACTCTTCGTTCCGGCGGAAAATTTCATAGGACCCGGGTGCTCAGATTGTATACGACAACAACCCGTACTGATATTGGAAAGGGAAATTTCTTGTTTTGTTCAAGGCCCATATAGTTAGTTTTCATAGGGTCCATCTATATTTCTTGTTTAACCGAAGGTCCAAAATAGTTTTAAACAACGAAATGACCAGAATAGTCTTGCTTCCAAACGTGTGTGTTTACACATACGGTCTCCCAAATATCACTCGATCCCTTTCTCTCTCCTATCAAAAACCGAATCTCATCTCCCCTACCAAATCAGAGAAAAAAACATTGAAAATCATCAATGAAAACTAAAGAAGTCATAAGAATTACTTTATTCCCCTACTAAATCATCATAAAATCCCGCCGAAAACCCTAGATTTTTAATGAAATCTACATTAAAATAGTAAAAACAAGAAGAATCGTCAGAATTCTATGAGAAGAAGAATTAATTGAAGATGTTTATACTCCAAATCAGTAGAAGATGATTTCGAAGAATCACCAGTAGCAAAATAGAAGAAATACATTACAAACAATAGAAGCAATAAGCAAAAAAAGGTATATTTGTGTTTTTACTTCACTTTCTATTTCCCATTTTTATTTTCCACACTGTGATCCAATAGTACACATCTCTTGTACTCCGAAAAACATAGTTTATGCTTGAATATACATCACAAATAACACGCAGTTTGTTTTTCACACTACAACCCGACAGTGCTGATTCACTATACTGAAAGGATCATAGGCTAATTATACCTAGACGACATAATCCATGGGTATAGAGTATATATACTGGTAAAAAAAAAGTTCAGACTTGTATTTTGCTCTTTCATAACATGCAGTATTAGTTTGTAATTAGATAGTGCAGATTCGTTATACTGAAAAACCTAGGTTATTTAGACTTAGATATCAAAACTCATCATTGAAGAACATATATATTGAAAAACCCTTAACTAGTTATGTAACAATGTAGATTATGCACTATTTCGGCAGTGTAGACTTCGTGTACTATTTTGATTGACAGACTTGTTATGACTTCTTATGTTCAAAAGTTGTTTTTGATACAAGTTCCTTTTATGATCTAGAGTGCAGCTTTCCTATACTATGGTTATTTGTTTGATTTTCTTACATGAAATGGAATAGTATAAAGAGATTAATACCAAATGATTTTTCATAGGATTAATTATTGTTCATTTTCTATTTCGGTTATACAAATTTTGTTTGTTTTGATTTTTGCTATATGCATTGTAGAGTGCAGATAACATATATTGTGGCTATTGTATACAATTTTATGTTTTTTTTTTTTGTATTTTCATCAGATGCATCTCATAAAAGAATTATGATAAGAGTGTAGAATGCATATACTGTCTTAATTTTTATACTTATCTGATATTTTAACAGTACATATTTTTTATACTGTGGTTATTTGTTTGTTTGTTCGCAGTGTCGATTGCCTATAATGTATTATTTACAATCAAATATAGAGTTATATTGTTGTCAGATGTTAATTAAATCCCATCTAATGTGGTTGGAATAACGTTTTCATTTGCAGGGATGAGGTATTGCTTCTTATCAAACAGTTTCCGGAATTGATTGTTGATAGATCGACGAAAGATTTATGTCTATTATAGTTGCTAGATAAGAAGCCGTTTGGTTTTTCAGACAAAGTTAAGCTCACATGGTGGCGATTCTTCATCTGTTCATGCTAGTTACATAAAACCTTATTTGTATATGTTTTGCTAGAAAAGATAATCAGTTACTTGTAAAAACATTATCCACTATACTGAAAAACCTTAATTATTTATGTGACAATGTACATTATGCACTATTTCGGCAGTGCAGACTTCGTATACTATTTTGATTGACATACTTCTTATGACTTATTATGTTCAAATGTTGTTTTTGATACAAGTTCTTATGATCTGGAGAGCAGATTTCCTATACTATGGTTATTTGTTTGATTTTCTTACATGAAATGACAAATGATTTTTCATAGGATTAATTATTGTTCATTATTTGTTTCGGCTATGCAAATGTTGTTTGTTTTAATTTTTGGTATATGCATTCTAGAGTGCAGATATCATATATTGTGGCTATTGTATACAATTTTATGTGATTTTCTTGTATTGTCATCAGATGCAGCTCATAAAAGAATTATAATAAGAGTGTAGAATGCATATACTGTATTAATTTTTATACTTATCTGATATTTTAACAGTGCATATTGCATATACTGTGGTTATTTGCTTGTTTTCCGCAGAGCTGATTGTCTATAATGTATTATTTACAATCAAATATAGAGCTATATTGTTGTCAGATACTAATTACATCCCATCTAATGTGGCTGGAATAACGTTTTCATTTGCAGGTATGAGATATTGCTTCTTATCAAACAGTTCCCGGAATTGATTGTTGATAGATCGACGAAAGATATATGTCTATTAGAGTTTCTAGCTAAGAAGTCGTTTGGTTTTTCAGACACATGGTGGCGATTTTGCATGTGTTCATGCTAGTTACATTAAGCCTTATTTTTATATGTTTTGCTGGAAAAAATAACCAGTCACTTGTAAATACACTATCCACTGTATAATCCCTAGTGTTTCTTGATATATACTCTGTCCAATATTCCTCATAGTATAGTTGTGCTACAACGCCTAAAAATCTGAGTATAGTTGTGTTGTACTGCCTAGTTATGAAATCCTCTTTCTTAGTTGATTGACAGTTATAATTTTGTTTGATTTTTAATTCAATTGAGAGTTTTTCATGGGAAAAGGATTCACTGTGATAAACTATTATAACAAGAGAGAATTATTATTGGTAACTAACGAATTAAGATTCGTACGATGAATAACACTGAAAGCGTTCATAAAAATGTAAATGCAGTTGTGCTATACTATATATATATATAAAAAAAAATGAGTACAGATAAGTTGTACTGCTTACAAATTAGAGTATAGTTTTCTTGCACTGTTCAATTACAAAAGAAAGTAATTATTACAAAGAATTTTTCTACTGAAACAATACAGTAAAACTTTTGTACGCTGATCTTTCAGCAGTGCAGCGTATATGCATGTTGCTTTTCAATAGTGCAGCATATATGCACTTTGATTTTTCAGCAGTGTATATTAAATGCGAATTATCTACAAATCAAACACAAAATCCCATGCTGAACATGACCATATTTAGATGGGTCACTGTACACATTAGCATAATCCACATGATATGAACTTTTCTCCTCCGACCTCTTGAAAAGTAACAACATTAGCAGTGCCATCACCAATAACAAGTAAAATGTAAAGGAATAGCATCAGGATATCTGACGTGCACCAACTAGGTTTCCCCCTCCTTTGCTACCCACAATAATAATCAGTTCAATATCATCCGTTGTTGCACTGGAAAGTTGAATGAACGACCAGTAAAGTGGAGGACTAGGAAAACATGAAATAAATTGCATTGAAACAATAACCTTTCTTCTAAAAAGCAATGTCGCTGGAGATGTCAGCTTCCAAACAAATTAGAAGAGTTATGATCAGAGCTCGTTTTTCTAATCTAGCTAGCTCCTCACCTTAAAAGCAAGGATGAATGGACAAAAGATTTAGAAGCAAGGTAACCCATACATATATTATACTGTAATTTGCAACTCAATACTGAATTCCTCGATTCCTCATCTATTACTGGAACCAAGAACACTTTCTTCAATGTCAGTAACATCCATTATTCACATATGGATACTGAGTTAAAATAGATTTAGAATTAATAACATAGATTTTCAATTATCACTGTATCTACAATAATTCCATCATAGTCCAAGAGTGTGGATATTCTATACTAAGTAAAAACTAGTTATTTTGGTTTAGATTCATGTAGTTTATTTCATTTTTCATAATATACGGTTGGTTTCGCATTATGATTCAACAATGTAGATACCCTATATTGATAAAAACTAGGTTATTGTTGATTTCACATTATGATCCAACGGTGTAGATACCCTATACGGATAAAACTAGGTTATTTAGACAAATTATAAACGAAGAGCATAAATATCCTATACTAATAAAAACATAGGAAGTTTTCTCTAAAAATGCACAGTACAGATACCTTATACTGATAAAAACCTAACTATTTTTGGTTAAAATGAAAAAGATTATTGATAGCGAACATTATAGCTTGCATGCACTGTTAGATCATAGTAAAAAAATGAACGAAAAAAACAAAAATAAATATAAAAATAAACAAAACTAACTTGAAAAATAAGAATTTAGATCAGAAATAAGAAAATTAACAAGATTAAGAACATTAATAAGCAAACAAGTTATGGATCTATAGATCATTAAAAAAGAAAAGAAAAAAAAAAGATCCAATTTAATCAATCAAAAATTAAAAAAACAACAAAAAATTATAAGAGGAAAGAAAATAAGGAAGAAAACCTAAATTAAAATCATCAAAAAGAAAATAAACTTGCCAAATACAAGTAATCCAGCTTGATTTCGCAAAATAATAAAATGTTACAAAAAAATTCTTTATCGCCGGAGCTTTAATTCGAGAAAGAATTAACAGAAAACAATATAGATGGGAGATTTATTGTTTGAAACAAGATTAAACATATCTTCTTTGTTGAATTTTGTTGATGATTCAACAATACTCGATGATGATATTTTCGGATGGGGTTTTCTTCAATCTCCATTGAAGAGCTCTATGCGAGCAAAAGAAAATGAGAGAAGAAGTATAATTTCAAATATGAAAAAAATGATTGCAGGATAATGTTGGAATTTTAACTAGTACAACCGTTGCCAAGGTGGGTGGGCCAACCGAAGAACTTGAAGAAATGACACAACTACATTATTGCATGGATTCAGATTTATAAATGAAAAAAACATTGTAAAGATGATGTACGATCGCTGGAAGTTGGACGGAAAAGTAGCTCGGGTAACCGGCAAAGTCCATCCAATCACCGGTCAAATGAGTCAACCCGTCCTTGTCAGCTGAGTCAACCCGGTCAAGCACTGAGTCATGGTCTAGTCAGATGGTGAGTCAGAGTCGGCTTAGCTGACTGGTCCAATTTTCCAAGGTCTAAGCTCCTGTTGCGCCTCACTGCGCATCACAACTTCAGTTCAGCCACATTCCACAGCTGCGGAAGCTTCATATCTTCCCAATCTCAGTATTTAGCTCTCCCATTTTCTTCATTGCAGCACCACCGTAGCACCTACAGTTCCCTGACCACTGCTTCACACCAAATCAGCACAAACCAACTGCAGCTACCCATTTTTTCAGTTCCATCTCAGCCTGAACTCCATTTGCTGATCAATTGCACCATTATCTGCAACTGAATTCGCCAGCACTGATCTTCTCAGTCCACTGCATCTATTGCAATTGCAGCTGCAATATCAAATTCATTCTGTAGCTTCATAAATAACATCACCAGCTCATTGTCTTGCATCATCCGTAGCTGCATCTCCGTTTCATTCACTGCGCAGTTGCATTTTTCAACACAGATCAAGCCATTCCAGTTCAAACATCCCAACACCAAAACTGCACCTATAACTCACCACTTCAAGTTTATCTTCTCAACTCAACTTCATCATCTTCTGCCAACACCATTTCCTCCAACTGATGACAACAACAAGCCAACACCACAAACAACACTGCCAAATCTTTACTGCTTTCCACTTCAATTTCATTGCTCCGGATCTTCCATGCTTTCCCTGCAATCATTCCTAAACATACATCTATAAGAAAATGTTGGTGTTGTCAAGAGTTCAGACACAATAAAACCAATATGAGCAGTGTGGATTAAGATAAATAAATTACCAGAAGATCTTCATTCTTTTTGCTGAATTCTGCTATAGCAGTTAAAGGATCCCAATGCATATTGTATTTTCGAGCAATTTCAATCAGAAGACTGAGTTTTACTTCAGCAGATGGTGCTTTTACAAAAAGCTTTTCAATTATCTACATATTTTAATAAATCAAAAGGAAACAAGAAATTACTAAAACCCAAGTTATGAAAAGATTGTAAAACAAGGTTATACTTTGAATCGCAAACAAGACGTAATGGATCTACTTTACAGTGCGATTAACATTGGTGCCAGATTTGAGCTCAGTAGCGGAAGAAATGAATTTATTTCCATATTTTGCAGTAAATATACTTACCCAAACCCACTTAGTCTAAGTATAACCCTAGGAACACAGAAAATAGTGGAACAACCAATTCCGAAACAACATCGAATTTTTTTGGAATTCCTAAGTTCTCACACCATCCATAAGATATTCAAACTCCTCCCACCCACGACATTTCACTCTTCCTAGTCTCCTACTACCCAAATTGTTTCTCGCTGAATACTTCTGAGGTACGATGAGGTGTATCACTTAAGACTACAAATTACAGATGAAAGCCTCAAACATTGGCAGAAAATTCAATTCTCATTTCTCACTTACTATTTCGTTCTTTCACAAACTATTTGATACTTGAACAACTGGACTTGGATTTGCATAGGCCTGCAAATTACACAACCAAACATTAATAAACCCCCAAAAATCTGGAGGAAATATAAACAATACACACCAAATTCAAACACATAAACCCTTATCTTAACATCATCCACATGGATAAATCTGTCATGCTGAATACTTTCGTAGATCATGAGAACTGGTACTCTTAAATAAAAATTAATATACAAATTATCTAAGATTGAACCATCTTAGAAATGGGATGGGAAAATGGTCATGTAAATGTTAGGAAGTTAAGGTCAAACAACCCATGATTTCCAGAACCACCATGTTTTTTTCGGATTTCTTCTTGGTTTTTGATTTCACGGTTTCCTGTATCTTCGATTTTTCCTTTCTCTTTCGTTTTTCCCTTTGTTTTCCCTGCGTTTTTGCTTTGGTTTTTTAGGGTTTTAGGTCACTCTTCTTTTAGGGTTTTGCTTACAGACCGTTATGGCGATTTTCACCAGAGCTTCCTCCCATTGTCGTTCGTCTGAATCACAGCCCCTTGAAGCTTCTGCATCAACCGACACAGTCTCATCTGATATGCTTACCTTCCACTGCCCGTTCAAAACTTTCCAAAATTGTCGTGACTGTGTTAATGGTAGAGGATACGCTAAGGTTTCTTTCTTGAAACACCTTCAGGACATACATCTTTCATCAGCAGCTAAGGTGGACTTCTGCAGAGAGTTGATTGCTACCGATTTGAACATTTATCTCGTCTGGGAGAAGCTTCCATGCAGCCTTCGAATGTGGTTGTGTTGTCGTTGCATGCATCTTCATGCTTGGTCGATGCCTTGCAGAGGTAGACAAGGTTTTGTTCATGATGAGGTAATTGTGGGACCACTTAACGGAGATGGAGCAGATTTCCTTCTACACGGTCTTGTCAAACCAGGCAGTGCTGCTAGCTTAACACTATCCAGTGTTGTGAGCTGTGTTGAATCTACAAACGGTGTTGAAGCTCTCCCCTTGAGTGTCGATACTGGTGTTCTTCTTTCCATAAACTTATTGAACGTCATCTTCCAACGGCAGTTCACTACTATGAAGTGTATTCCACACCAGTGCCGGCTTAGCTTCTCCAGGGAACTGAAGCATTCTCTCGATAGAGTTATCGTAAGCCCAGGTAATATTTTCATGTGGCTACAGCTCTTACTTCTTCCAGTTTGCACGCTAACTTTGTTTAGACCGAAGAACTCCGCTGAGGCAAAGTCGGGCAGCCGTAAGAAGCTGCAGATAGCAGCAATAAACCAGGCCATATCGGTGTGGAAAGAGCCTAATGGCTGCTCCATTTTGGTATCGAAACTATTACAACAACCTGTCTGAATGGGGAATGGAAAGGAAGACTCGAAGAAACATGGCGCTGCCAATATTTTGGCCTGCCAGAAGAAGATTAGTTGCGGTCATTACTCGGCTGCAATACGGGTACTTTCTTCATAAGGGGTAGCTCCGCGTAACGAGAATACTTATATGGATTTGCAAGATAAGCATCCTTAATCTCCTCCCCTTGTTGTTCCTTCGGATGTTGTGATAGGTGACCTAATTACGGTGGATTCACGGGCTGTCTTGGGAGCTATTAAGAGCTTCCAAAAGGGTACTTCTTGCGGGCGAGATGGCTTACAAGCGCAACATTTGGTTGATGTTATGAGTGGTGCTGCAGCTGCAGTGGCGGATAATTTACTAGCTTCGATTACTGGGGTAGTCAATCTTTGGTTGTCCGGTAAATGCCCCAATAGCTTGGGCGAGTTTATTGCCAGTGCGCCTTTGACTCCACTACTCAAACCAGGGGGTGGCATTAGGACAATTGCGGTTGGTACGGTTTGGCGAAGGATGGTTTCCAAATTTGCTGCTTTTTCAGTCGGGAAAGAGATGACCTCTTACTTAGGCGACTATCAATTTGGAGTGGGTGTGCCTGTCGGTGGGGAGAGTATTTTACATGCTGTAAATAGCTTACTAGAGTTGAAAGGTCACTCAGACACAATGTCAATGTTTCTTATTGACTTTTCCAATGCTTTCAACATGGTGAGTAGGTCGCATCTCATCAAAGAGGTTCGTCTTCACTGTCCAGTTATTTCTCGCTAGGTAGAGTTTTGTTATTTGCGACCTGCTAAACTCTATTATGATCAATATATATTGTCTTCTGCTCTCGGGGTTCAGCAAGGGGACCCCCTTGGTCCCTTGATTTTTTCCTTGACTCTTCATCCTCTTGTGAAGACTATTGTTTCTCGCTGCACCCTTGATTTGCATGCTTGGTACCTTGATGATGGCACCATTATTGGGGATACTTTGGAAGTATCCAAGACCTTGAGTATAATAGAAGTTGAAGGACCTAACAGGGGGCTACATCTTAACTTTCGTAAAACTGTAGTCTTTTGGCCATCTATTGATCCCAGAAGCACTTTAGACGGTGTTTTCCCCCCAGATATTGGTAGGCCCTCTAATGGTGTTAAGATTTTGGGAGGACCCGTGAGTTTGGATCCGAGCTTCATTAGTGATATGATGTTGACCAGGGTGAATAAAACTGTTCAACTGATGGATGCAATCGAAAACCTCAAGGACCCTCAGAGTGAGATGCTATTACTTCTTAATTGCACTGGTGTGTCTCTTCTATATTTTGAAATGCGTACTACCAATCCAGCGGCATTGCAATCAGCCACTGATGTTTTTGACGATCATTTGCTTAAGTATTTGAGACTCTTAATTACTGGAGATGGTGCAGGGTTTGGTCCTCTACAGCAGCGATTAGCTACTTTGCCTATCAAAGATGGTGGACTTGGCATCTACACCATGGCGGATACCCGTACTTACTGTTTCCTTTCCTCTCAGAATCATACCGCTTCTGTACATAAGACAATTCTGGGTAGTTTATTCTCAACAAACAAAGGCTCTGCTTATCAGTTGGCTCTTCAGAACTTTATTCAGGTATGTGGATCACCTCCTTCTTACTGTGTCGATGATACTGCCCCCCCCCCTTCCATGCACTCCCTCGCAGTCACTTATTTTGATGCAATTAAGAAGCAAATCCCAGACCAATTTTCCATGTCTGTAAGAGATTCTGTTTTATGGCAGTGTAACCGTATCAAGCATGCTCAAGATTATCTACTTGATGTGACAATCAGTGGTCTTAACCAGTGCATTATGCCTATACAGTTTCGGGCTGTGATTTGTTATCGTCTCGGTATTCCTCTGTTTGTTGAGAATAGCTTATGCACTAGTTGCAACAAATCTATGGACATTTTTGGAGACCATGCGCTTCATTGTGCTAAAGATGTTGGAAGTAAATTTCGACATGATGTTGTCCGTGATATTACTGTTGATATTTGTTACAAAGCTAGTGTACGATCTCTCAAGGAGGTTTCTCTGGGTATTGTTTCAGATGAGGATGAAGACTTGATGCCTGCCGATATTCTTGTTCTCAACTGGGAAAACGGGCAAGATGTCTGTATGGATGTTATTGTTGTCTCTCCCTTTACTGGTGATGGTGTTCGTTCTTTTGTCCCAGGGAAATCCATTTCTAAGGAAGTTTCAAGGAAGCGTGCTAAATATCTGGACAAGTGCACTTCACTCGGTTATGGTATGGGGGTCTTGGCCTTCTCTACTTTGGGTGAGCTCGGCGAAGATACTTTATGTTTTTTTAAGCGTCTGAAGAATTGTATTGTTAACAATGACGCTAGTAGTGGTTATGGTAGTTTTTTTTCATAGAGTAGGCATTGCTACTCAGAGGGGGGTTGGTGCCCAACTTGTTGCTAGGTTGCCAACCAATAGCTCTGTGTGATTTATTTTTTTATAGATATATTTTAATCTATACTACTAATTGTTTTTTATTTTCTTAGAGAACATACATCTAAATACATTTTCCAAACATCCATCATACAATCATGTATGAATCCATCTTCACTAACATGACCATGAATCACTGGAAATATTATATCCACAGAGGAGGCGACATGTTCTGCAAATTCAGACAAAGACTCGAAACCTTGGGCAAGGCTGCAAAGCAACACAAGCAGTAACAATTAAGTCAAAAATTAGTGTTCAAACGTTTGATAATATAAACACGATTTTATATCTTCTTAACGGTTAACCTTTCAAGTTTAAAGTCAAAATCTGCCGGAGTATTTGAGTACATCTGCACCAAAGTAGCACACAAGGAAAAAAAAAAATCAACAAATCAAAGTAGAAAACAAGAGTCTTAAATTCAATAAATTGCTCCAAATTAGTTCTTGGAGTTGCTAAATTGAACATTTATTCTTAAATCTTCAGAAATGCCCATACACTTGAAATTCTTTAGTAGCTTATATGATGATTACCTGAGCAGTCGATATCGCATACGCATTAATATTAATAATAATTGACATGCAAATCATCTCCCTATCATCATCACACAATTCAATCATGTTTAACATAAATATTCAACAAAAATTTAAAGCAACACTAAACAAATATGAGTTACTTACTACCTGTATATGATCAAGCAGTGATCTAGCAGAATTAAGTGAAATCCCAATATAGCTAAGATTAATTTCACTTTCAGTTCTTCAATTTCAACCCCGTCGTGTCGCAACAGCATCTCCGTCATCTTTTCTGAACAAAACCCATAAATTACACAACCATGATCTTCGTTCTTCTCTTAATTTGAAAACATCCCCGACAATCACCATGGTAACAGCATCGAACCCATCTCTCTGATTTCTACATCGCCGATTTGAGTTCCTCAACCCTTCTCTCTGCTAACAGAGAACCACATCTTCTTCTCCGTAACATCAAGACTCATAAAAAACCCTCAATTCTCAGACCCTTGATTTAATTCTTCAATTAATTTCGGATTTCGCTACAAAACCCTAACTCTTCCCTTCAAACAGCAGCGATCATTTCCATTCTTCCTGTTGTTAATCGATGGCAGCATTCACATCTTCTACTTTGAATCCTTCTCAATTTCTATCTTCAATCATTTCTATCTCCAATCATCTTTCATTAATCTTCAGTGTCTCGATCTCCTCTCTCGGTTTCATGGTTAAAAGAAGAAAGAAGAGGGAAAAAAAAAAGAAAACGAAAAAAATGAGGTGACTTTACCTTGGATTTTACTAAACTGCCCCTCAACAATTACTACATTACCAACCTCTGTGTCCTTTTTATGCACACGAAATTTACGTGATTACCCATCGTGTTTTGTTGTAATTACGCCAATCTTAGTGAGAAATAGAAGTATAAAGGGGCTCTTTAGTCCTTTCATTGTTGATCGAAAATGGTTTGGGACACCAAAATCCAATCTTTTTGTCTCAATTGATCACTTACAATTTACAAAAAAGTGACCATATAAAGGTCTTCCCTCGCTTCGCTCGGTCGGCCCAATAATATTTTTTAGGGAAAATTAAGCGCAGACCCAAAAAAAATAATATTCTCATTGTCAAGCCCACAATTAATTTTTAGTTCCGTGACACCCATAATTATATAAAATTATTAAAAATGTCTGCATGACGGATTATGCATCAGGGGTATAATTGGCAACGCAACTTGGATATAACATATCTAAAAATCCGCGCCTTGAAATTTTACAAATTTTATATCGTTGGAAATCTTTTTAAGAGAGCTACGCAACGAGTACAAACAAGAATACCAAAATTTTGTTTTTCACGAAAAAATCGGAAGTGATCATCATTTTAGGCAAAATTTTCGAAAACTTGATACATAACCATTATGCAGCCACCAAAAAAGATGCATAACACTTTTTGCAGACGCATAACGAATTATGCAACCATTTTCTCCACTGCATAACAAAGTTATGCATCTATAACAAGTTATTTAACCATTGTTTTGGTTGATTTTATTGCGTACATAAAAAAAATTGATGCATAATGCAGTACGCATCCATATTTACGGATGCATATCAGGTTATGCGTCTATTTTCTCGATGCATAAAAGATTGTGCAACAATTTTCTCGATGCATAATGCATTATGCAGTCATATTTTCGGATGCATAACAGGTTATGCATCCATTTTCACGACTGCATAACATGTTATGTAGATATTATTGTAGGTGCATGACAAGTTATGCAACCATATTTTTTGTTGGTTTCAATACTAAGAAAAAAGCATCTGCATAACGTGTTATGCAACCATTTTCTGGACTGCATAACAAGTTATGCAAAAAAAAAAGCTGCAAAACGTGTTATGCAACCAATTTCGAGAATGCATAACAAGTTATGCAACAAATTTTGTAGATGAATAACCTGTTATGCATCACTATTCACACCTCCATTTTCTTCTAAATACACGTCACACGCACACCAAACCCATCTATACTTCCATCTCCTTTTCCATATTTTATTTCTTCAACTAGTTTCGATACATAGCAACACACTCTTTCATGCACTAGATGATTGGTGTCACCTTCCCATGCCACTTAATTGTTTGTCATCCAAAAGTTTGACCATGTACTTATATACTCGGGATGAAGCTTTCATTGTCATACCTGCCAATTATACAGATCTTCTAATTGGCTGCATGTAATTAAAAACGTTCCCCTCCAAAGAGTCAGACGACTTTAGGCTGTCCCCCGGTATACTTAATAATGCCAATAAAGATTCAGAAGTTTTGTACGATGAGTCATGTTCAATCAGACAGTACATGAACACAGACGACTTTAGGCTGTCATGTTCAACCTTCTCTTTTCCTATACACAGAGGATGAGAGAAAAGAAAAAAGAAATGGAACTTTTGATGTTAAAAGCTTTAAATGTATACACTGCTGGTGTTGCTGCTTCTGGTATAGCTACTCCTACTCATACTTGACTCTCTGGATACTGTTTTGGCCCTTTCTGTCTGTGTTCTCTGATGAGAAAGGGAAAAAAAGTATGTAATTTTTGTTTGTTTTTGAGAAATCACATA
Source organism: Papaver somniferum (assembly GCF_003573695.1). Taxonomy (NCBI): domain Eukaryota; kingdom Viridiplantae; phylum Streptophyta; class Magnoliopsida; order Ranunculales; family Papaveraceae; genus Papaver; species Papaver somniferum. The sequence continues at coordinate 38,022,133 of NC_039367.1, read as the reverse complement.
TGAGAGATCCCAAAGAAAAAACGAAATTGAATGAGACTGATCAATGAATCCTCTTTCGTCCTTACAATGAGCAGCAGCAGCACAAGAAGAAGAAACAACACTGCTGTGAAATCATCAATTTATGTCGTAAAAAATGATTGTCTCTCTCTTACTCTTTGTCTGATGGGTGAAACCCTTCAATAAAAATGGAGAATAGTGGAATTAAAATCTTTGATAACTTCATTAAAGATAAATCATTCAAATCAATCTTTCGTAGAAAATCATATATCGGTGTTGATTCTACTCTTCCTTCTCCAAAATCCATCCCAGTTCTCTCTCCAATTGCTAATTCTGTTGTCTCTCGTTGCTCCAGGTTAAACATCACTTCTTTTGTCTCACTTTCATCACCATCTTCAACTTCTAATTCCAGATAACCATCATCAATTTCTTCTTCTATTTCAGAAACAATCTTAAACCCTAACTCACCAGTCACCTACAACAACAATAGAAACGATCTCTAATCTCTATTCTACTCTCAGATTCAAAAAATCATCAAAAACCTATAATCAAAAATTGTTTCTCCCTGATTATTACTTCGATTCCTAATTTTCTCCTCCATGATTCATAATAACATCATCTCCTTCATTGTATATACAACTTCATCAACAAAATATATTTACCCAATTCTTAAACTCATCTCATAAATCATCAGCAGATAAAGAACATGGAAAGAGAAGAAGAAAGAAGAATAATTTTTCATGAAGAAAACGCAATTTTTTTTTAAATGGGTTTGCTAATAATTTTTCACGAAGATATGGGTGCGCCCATGAACTTTTGGGACGGTGGGTTTGACAGTGGAGAAAATTTAAAAAATGGGTGTGATTGTAGTTTTCACTATTTTTTATTTCATCCACACGTTCCTGGACCTTGAAGAAAAAATTTTGGTCCAAAATATTTTATTTTGGACCTCCAATTAAGCTGGGCTTAATGAAAGGACCAACCATTAAACCAGCCCACTAGATTCAGACCTATTGGTAATTAGGGAAATTAGGGGGAGACCCAAAAAAAAAATATTCTCATTCTCAGGCCCACAATTAATTTTGGGTACTGTGACACCCATAATTATTTCCGTGACACCCATAATTATATGAAATTATTAAAAACTTCTGCATGACGGATTATGCATCTGCATGACTGAGTTATGCATCAGGGGTATAATTGGAAACTCAACTTGGACATAACATATCTAAAAATCCGCACCTTAGAAATTTACAAATTTTATATGGTTGGAAATCTTTTAAAGAGAGCTACGCAACGAGTACAAACAACAATATCAAATTTTTGTTTTTCATGAAAAAATCGGAGGTGATCATCGTTTTAGGCAAAATTTTCGAAAACTTGATACATAACCATTATGCAGCCACCAAAAAGGATGCATAAAGCATTATGCAGACGCATAACGAATTATGCAACCATTTTCTCGACTGCATAACAAATTATGCATCTATCACAAGTCATGTACCCATTGTTTTCGCACCCTTCTTGAGTATAAAAAATTGATGCATAATGCAGTATATATCCATATTTACGGATGCATATCATGTTATGCATCTATTTTCTCGATGCATAAAAGATTGTGCGACAATTTTCTCGATGCATAATGCATTATGCAGTCATATTTTCGGATGCATAACAGGTTATGCATCCATTTTCACGACTGCATAACATGTTATGTAGATATTATTGTAGGTGCATGACAAGTTATGCAACCTTATTTTTTGTTGGTTTCAATACTAACAAAAATGTTGTTGCATAACACGTTATGCAATCATTTTTCGGACTGCATAACACGTTATGCAACAAATTTTGTAGATGCATAACAGGTTATGCAACTGTTTTTAGAGTTGCATAACAGATTATTCAACCAGTATGGACAACAACAACACCAATACATCTGTAGCTTTCCAACCAACAACACCTATCCCTTTATTTCATCATCTTTACTTATACTACCATCAATACTTCTTTTTCTTCTGGTAATGTTGTGAATTGTATACGTTAAGTTGAAGATCATCGTAATGGAGGAATATTTACTAAGAACAACAACTAATTGGTTTGATGGGTCAACAGAAGATGATGCCGAGTTAGTAAGAGAGCTTTACTGCCATATACAAACCCATGATATATCTGTGCCATAAACCTCCTTATCCTTGTTCATCTCAGGCTTCTAAACCACGCCCTGAGTCCTCAAACACAACCGCAAATCATCCCAGCAGTACACGGCTTAGAATGACATCATATCTGCCTCCTATTGTTATATCTCCTTCACTGACTCTCTGTAAATATTCATCAGCATCCCTGGAAAACAGCTGCAAAGAACCATAGCAATAATACATATCTTAAGACTGAACTTCAGCTCAACATACAACCAAAATAAGTCCCAGACTTGGTCATTCCAGCCTCATTCCTTGCTTGCCTGAACTGCCCTTTATTCAACAGCTCTACTTCCGACGTAGCAGCAACACCAGCTCCTTCGCCTGAGAAAAACTTGACCAAACCCTTACAAACTTGAGCCACACTGCTGTCAACACTAATCCAATTCGAATCCCTGTAAACAGTTCATCATTCAGTTGTATAGAAGCAACATTTTACTGCTGAAATATCAGCTCAAATCGAACCCAGTTCAGCTCCAAACTCGGCTGCAAAACCACCAAAGCACAGGAACATCTCCTTTTTATTGTTGCAATCGAAGTGCTCTCAAAAACCCATTGCTTCTGCTCATGAACAAATCTCAATTCCACTGACATCTTCACCAAACAGCAGCCACCATTTCGATACCCAAATTGACCTGCAAATTGAACTACAACCACCAGAACACAGCTTCTACTCAGGTCCAACTATTGGAGATATTGAGACAGCACTATCGGTTACAAGTCATCACCAGCAGCAACACAATGATGAATCCAGTGACATGAGCATCTCAGTTTATTCTCTTCCTCAACTGCTCAAACACTAAACCCAGTTTCATATTTCTTCATTTAAAACCCCCAATTCACAACAGCAGCAGATTATCTTCTAACCCTTGAAATTCATCTGAACCACCATTTTTCTATTAATCATTTGTTTCTCAAATCGCCGCTTTGAGCTAAAATTCACCACCATTTCCATCTGAATCTCAGAAGCAGATTCAGAATCCGAGCTTCAATTTCTGAGCAACTCTTGTCTTTTTCTCGATCTTTAGCAACATCAATTTCAAACCCTAGATGCAGCAACAGAGAAGAGATTAATCACAAACATTAACAGCATCACCATCTTCCAGTTCTAACTTGATTTCTTCATCGAAGGCAACGACAACCCCGGCTGTATAATCTGCTGGTAATTTGATCGAAGCACTAAAGAACCCATGAAGATAAAGGTCTTGTGAGACAAATCCTGAACCTGCACCAGAGATTTTAACGATTACTTCACAGTTGGAGGAACAGGAAAAAGAACTGAAGAAGAAGTGTAATTCGACCATTAAAACAGATGAAAACATAATTTTTGAAATTGTGGGTTTGAGAATAATTTTCTTCCAGAAAATGGGTGCGCACCTGTGTTTTTCTGAGCGTGGGTTTCATAGAAGAAAAGTCTGGGAGAATGGGTCTCCCTGTAGTTTTCACTTGGTAATTTCTGGAGACGGTAGAAGTACTGTCTCATAAACCAGGAACACGCTTTAAGGTAGTAAGGAATGAAAACTTCAAAACAACAAATATTTCCTTCGGAAAAATAATAAAAATAATATCAACACTATATTCCATTTTTTTTCTATTATTTGATTGAAACAATGAAACAGAACCAATTCTTGGTTCCGTTTGTACTTACAACTTACAAGCGGGAAAATGAATCATGGGAACATGAGCAAATACAATTGAATATGGAGCCACAATTATTGGCTCTGTTGAGTTTACGTGTATGGGTTCTAAGAGAGGAATCTCCCCTTCAGAATTTACAGCCAAAGGCTCCCCATTTAGAAACATTATTTGGCTGTGTAAATCCCTGTCTTTAGCTGTTAAGTGGTACTCTTCTCTTGTATTTTCAGATATTTTTGAGCTTCGGACAATCTTCGCATGCCTTGATCCTGAAGAGCGGTGGTGAAATTTCAATTTCAAATGATGTTTTGTTTTAGTCATCATATGAACTTCTGCCGTAGAGTTACCACTGAGATTTATCAATAGCAATGTAATTCCTTTCTGTGAAAATTGGTACAAAAAAAAAAGATCAAAATGGATAGAATCCCAATTTCACAAGAGAGCAGAGTTTATAAAATGGACTAGTTCTCTTCTCTATCCAAGGAAAAAAAAATCATACTCAAATTTACTTAAGTTGATCCAACTCACAGATTGTTTAGCACAATGTGCATATGCTCGAATTTTGTTTGTTCCTGTGAAGTTAGTCTGTAAGACATTTCTTCCCATTAATCTATGCCATAGAAGAGCACTGCACAACATCAAAAACCAAAATAAGCTAATTAGGTAGTACTTTGTAACTTAGCTAGTTCAGTTTTATCTATCACCTGAATGATAATAGTCTCCATTTCAACAATTACCTGTAGTAATCAGGATTTGGTACGAACGTAGAAGTATTAAGAAGGCCATAGTTTCCGCCGACCAAAGTTTGTCTACAATAAGTTTTAGTATCATAAACTGCTGACATGCCAAGCTGATCCAAGTACCTGCATATTTTCCGATATTTATAATAAGGCTTGAATTAGAAACATAATAAATCTTAACCAAGTTAAGCAAAAAACCTCACCAGAAGCTAAACACAAATGCATTTGTGACTAGATTATGGCCACTGTTATAAGCTCCTCCTGCTTCACCAACCCAAGCAGTAGCTGAAGTTGCAGAATTCTTCAGGATGTTCTTCAAGCTCTTAAATGTATCGGTTGCACCATCAAGATATTTTGGATCGAGAATCTTGTCGACTAAGTGGTCATCGACACCTACTTTCCAAAGCAAGAAGCATTACAAACTGAACCCAGCAGATTTGATGATACTTAGTATCATTCTTGAATTGTACTTAATTATACACGACTTCAGATTTACCTGGACCGAGATTGTATATGTGGTGTGTCACTGCATTTAGAGAATTTGGTGTTTTATCAACAAGTTCTTTGTACCACTTCGCGTCAAAGAATCCACCTGGTGCAATCACCAGTGGTTTATCTTTGGAACCACTGTAAATATCCTGCACGATAGTATTTAGGGAAATCACATCAGAGGCATACTGTGCTGCAGTAACCCTTGCTCCAATTCCATTTCCACTCAGTTCATTACCTAAACATTAAATATAATATAATGAAGATACGATCACCTTAAATTTCTACTCAATCTTAAGGGTGTAGATTTGCATCCATTCTAAAATGAATGAGGAAAACATGTAAGATTGCATTTGTGTTCCTGTAAACACTAACTTTGCACACATGTTATAAATTTTCCATGAGTATCAAATTTTTATACTACTGTTAGTTATAATGAATTTTGTTGTTTCTTCATCAATTTTACTTACGGCTTGAAGGATGGATTCAACGGAGGCATCAAGGTTTCGAAACTCAATTCAACCAACTGTATCAGTTGGTCTAAAGACTAAAACTGAGAATTTTCAATACAACATATCGAATTAATGGAAGGTGCTGCTAACTATGGGTATGAAAATAGTGGTTTGAGGGATCACTTGCTACTAGAATCGATATTTCCTACAGTTGCAGAATCATTTTTGGGAATTTTGAGCTTGCATCATGTCAAAAATGTGTAGGTGTGTGTGCGCCCGAGTGAGAGAGAGGGAGAGAGAGTTCATACCAAGTTCCCAGCCATAGATGGCGTATTTCTTGTTGACTGTGTAACGAATAAGAGCAGCAGCATTTTTGAAATCCCAAGGCCTTACTGCAGAATGATCGCGAGTCATATTCCTTCCATTGAGTGCGTTCAACCCAAACACAATCGACGCCCTGAATAGATATAAGAAATGAACAGTTAACTCATCGACACAATGAACAATTCAACCTTGAAAATTAAAATGAAAAAGCAAAATAAAGAAGAAAGAAACATAAAATACCCAGCCTTTTGGAAGAAATTGTTTAGCTCATCCCATCTAGGCATGGGTAAGCACCCATCAGTATATCCAAATAGTAAAGAATCATCAGAGGTGTTTTTAACAAACTGGTTACAGGGCGGTCGAGGGTCTCCGACATCATACAAGACCTTATCTTGTAAAGTACCTCCCAGTCTAAGCTTCAATGGTGAAAAGGCTGCAAAATTTTGAAGTCTATATCTCAGTTTATCTTGTTAGTGGTGAAAGGCTGCGAAAATGTGTGAATTTTAACTGCCGGAAAAAGTTCTTACCTTTGACAGCATTTAACAAAATTGGGTTGTCAAGGTCCTGCAAAAAGCACAGATTGAAGAAAAGTTAATTGAATTACAGAGAAAAGGGGTTCATTTTTCAAACAGTTAATGCAATGACAAGAGGGAAATGTGAAAACCCGTTTCAGAAATTGATCATTTAATCATACTTTGCGTTTTGAAAACCAAATTTTGAAATTCAAACTTAAAAAACTCAGAATGAAGCAAAGTAAGTGGAGAGAGATATTAAAGCAAACACTCAAACCCGCGACAAAATGATGTTCTTCTAAAAATCAGACAAAGCCCATACTTTATGCCAAAGAAACTTAGAAAGAAACATATTTAAAGAAGAAAAATCAGAAAACAGAATGAAGTAGTAAAATTACCAGATTAAGAAGAGAGGCGAGACCCCAACTACAAGTTCCGTAATCACATTTCTCAGGAGGCCACCAATCCAAAGTAGCACATATGAAATCATCATCAGTACTTCCGATGGCAACTCTTCCATCAATAAAAACATTTCCTTTAACAGTTTCTTCAGCTTTTCCATTAAAATTTAAGAAAAGAACCCAAAGAAATAACCTAAGAAATGCATACAAAGTGCCCATCTTGAGATTTAACCAAAACTCGAAGAAATCTCAAGAAATGTTCTTGTTTTGTTTAAGTTTATGAAGGTCTAAGAAGAAGCCATGAAAAAAAAGAAGTAGTAGCAATGGATGCGTTAAATACAGAGATACCCATTGGAGAAAAGTACACTTTAAATAATTAAATCACAAGGACAAAGATAGAGAAGAAGGTGGGTTTTTTTAACTTTAAACCAAAGTCAGTATGGTTAGATAGAAAGCAACTTATTTACTTGCTTCATTCAACATGAGGTATAAATTTCTTTCTTTCTTTTTTTGAAATCCACTCTTTTTTCTTATTTAATGATTTACTACTATAAATATTGGGAATTCAAAATATCGGATAACTTTTTCTAATATGATAACTTACACCTAACTAATTTATTTTCTTTCCTTTTTTTACCATCAAAAATCTATTTACAGCTATTTCCCTACAGTACTTCTAAATACTGTTGTGTTCTTCGGGAAAAAAAGAAAACTCACATGAATACTGAAGAATTAATCATTTGTAATAACAACCATATGGATGGTACATGTAAAGTTTTCAAAATTTGGTTATCTTGAAGCAACAATGGTCTACATTCTCATTGCGAAACTCATCAGCGTACCGGTTAAAGATGAAAGTAAATTATTTTCCACTTTCGTTATCCGTTTACTAATGTGCATTTTGCGACATATCTAGTATACTCTATAGTATTTAAACCCACCTACAGTGAAGAGTGACTCTTGTATACGGGTGACTATATGCGTGCACTACTTGGAAAATGTAGGAATCTTCAAGATAGCTGGAGTATGAGAGAGAAAGTTTATTCTTAATTAGAATTTTATAACTTTTCAAGGCATATCTTTGAGATCAAAGTGTCCGAAAGCATGGGTGCCTTTTATCGTCAAAGCAGCAGGTTATTCTAATCCCTCACTTTGCATTTAGAGATACTTTAACTATGCTTACTAGTGTCATGCCCGTGCTTTGCACGGGCTCAGATGGTTTGTCCCAATTTTCATTGGATTACGTTTTTTAAAAGGTCAAATTATTATTTACAATATGAGCACAGATTCAACATCAATGAGTCGTATTATTGTTTAGAACTGCTTACTCAAGTGTCGAGGTACAGTTTCCGGTACCTACCAAATTTTGAAAGTGGTACTTTAGACAGTTGTCAATAAAAGAAGTGAAGTGAAATGGTTCTCATGACACTTATCAGCCAAAGAAATAAGTGAAATGGTCCACATAACACTTGTCATCAAAAGAAATTAAAAGAAAAGTGGTCCCAAAAAATTAAAGTAACATTTGATTTTTCCAATTAAGAAATTGATCTATTTTTTTGAAACATTTATTTATAAAAACTGACATATTAAAAAACAACGTACGGAATAACTATCATCTGAAAACTTACGGAATAGTTGAACTCAAAAAAGAAATCAACAGTTCCATTTCGTTATCCCCGTACAGGGTTATTACTCTCGTCACCTTCCATTTCATCTTCATTATCCGTACTTTCTTCTTCGTCTTTAATTACTATCTCGACTGACTAAAAGTGGAATTTCATAATAAGTGGCCTCACATTTTTCTTCTCCACTACGCTGACCAATGATATTTTATCAGCAGTCTCCTCACCTTGGTCTTCAGCTTCATTATATGCCCGGCAATTGGTAGCATTTCGTCATTACTTTCTCCATCTTCTCCCAAGTCACCGTTAGTTTTTTTTCTGCATCAGTAGAAGTAATAACATAACTAATTCACAAAAAAATATTTTAAGAAAATTGTTTCTACATCAGTAAAAGTAATAGCATAACTGTTCAACTGTTCAATAAAAGTAATAGCATGACAATTGAATTACATTGGTGGTGCAAGTAATAATTTAATCAAGTTGGATTGAGAATATGTGTCTATCCAAAAATTCCCTTAGAACAAAGGGATACATGGTCCTTAGGTACATTATCCTGTATTTGAGTTCCCTAGTGTATTTGTCATTATGTATAAATGCTAGTGTAGTTTTACAAACAATAAATGACAGCGTAGTTAATTAACTTACATCTTGATTCATATGATGAAGTTCAAGACCCCATAATCTTTACTTTCAGCTCAAGTGCTTTCAATGTTTTCTGGTTAGTCTTTCCCCAAACTAAGATCACTGAATGGGGTATAAACTATCACGACATTACACAAAAATTGATCCATGTTCATTTAACACTACCCACCACGATACAAATCTGGAAATATCACAACAGTTTGTCTTTACTGATGCAATCAACCCATAGTAGCTTACAACCAATCTCTCTAACAATCTAAATCTAAAAATGTCACCAAACTATGGAGAACAATTTACCAATCGAAGTTAAAGAATTTACCCTGATGGAAAGATCCGTAACTTGTTTGTACAAACACATTGTGTGTACGACGTCCCGACAGCCCGAGAAGACCCCACCAGCTATATTTGATACCACTGGACTCCACGACTAAAGCAAAATTGAACTTGCACCTGCAGACAAATCATCACAAAAAACAAAGATATGGTTGCCTAAGAAGTCATTAATTATCAGAACTATAAAAACACTATTTTAGCGATAGTTATTAGATGTTACATACCTGCAAGTAATTTGCAAGCAACCGTCCTTTTCCACTTATTAGATGTTACATCTTGGCTTCCTTTTCCCTCAGATAGTTTTGCCAACAACATGTCTTCTTTCCCTCCTCTCTTTAGGTCCTGATATAGTCGAAACAATCAACTTAATTTGCTTAATAATCAAAATATCTTAAAGCAAAAGCAGGTACCTCTCATAATCAAAAGTTCAATTATTAAGCAACATTCCTTCTCCTTTAGTTGCAGAGATTTAACATACACAAAGAAAATCCAACAATTAGCAATTAAATCCCAAACCTACAAAATTCCAAGAATATTAACAAAAAATCGAAAGCCAAATCAGAAAACACAAAATTGGATCATAAGTGGAAAGGCATTTATTGGAGCAGAAGTGATAATCCATTTTATAGGATCTTTTAATTTTTGCTGACTGGGGGAGAAAATGCTGTAATCCAGTTGCTGACTGAGGGAGAAACACTTTCCAAAATAACTAAATATATATATATTGTTGCGCCCGTGAGAAAAACTATAATAAAAACCATCGATTGGGTATACGGAACTTTTCACTACCTGTTAACAAATCAATTAAACAGGAAGCACGAAATATGACTGAATCGGAAAATACTATAAGAAAGAAAGAGATCAAAAATTAAGATGGGAAAAAAAGAGATCGAAACAGAACATGGAGAGACTACAATAAACCAAATCAAGAAGATCACTGATCGACAGAAGTAGAAAACCCAAGAAGTTATTGGAACCGTACGAAAACCCTAATAATACCTTGATCGACAGATATCTGCTGCTGTTCATGTGGATTTTTTCTTCTGGTGGGTATGCTTATACATAAGTATCAATCATAACGTGCTAGGACTATAGACACAGCTGGTATATGATGGACATCTGAAGTACGTTTTCTTTCACCATTACTGGTAACCATGGGTGATTAAAGAGTGTTGGAACAAATGGAGTTTGTTGATTAGCAGATTAGGGTTTGTTGTAAAATGGGGGTAGTAGAGAGGGAATTACATTATAGCCGGACGTATAGGAAAGGAGAGAGAATTGGGTCGAAAACAACAAAGATTGGTGGTGTGAAAAAACTAAAGTTTCTTATTGGTCTAAATATTCTCGGTGGGGCAAGAAGCTCTAGAATTTGAGCTTGATATAGCTTTTAACCACATCATAGTATTTTCTCCTGAAACTATATATACTAGTGTTTTGCCCGTGCATTGCACGGTGATAAATTAACGGAGCACCATAATTCTTTTTCCAATGTTCGGTAAGCATTTTGAAGTTGGCAACTGCCACATAGTTTATAGTTTGGAACTATTAAATATTGGCATCAGTAATGCTACATGATTCACCACCTCTTTTAAGTACTCAAATAATGAAACAACTACTAATTAAGAAAAATATAGCAAAGTGTTTCAATTGAAAATAACTGAAATTCAACAATTCGTGACTACATGGATATTCAATACAGGGGATAGTCAACAATAACTGTATTTGTTGACTACATGGAAGTCAACAAATACAAGGGATTTTAACCCTAATAAGAGGAGGCTAGGCTAGCTAATACAGAGAAATTCCAATGTAATTCTTATATCAATAAAACATCACTCTCCAAGGGGATTCATCCGTGGATGTAGGCACAACTTGTCGAACCACGTTAAATCTTTGTCTTTCTCTTTCTCTTTAATTAGTTTATATCCCTAATTTCACATCATCATCATCAAATCATGGTGTTTGGTGCCCAAAAACAATTTTGGGTACAAATAATCGACTACTTGAATACTAAAACAGATTCAAAAGAAATTGTTCAAATGTGATCCAAAATAAGCATAATACAAAAAGACATCTTCTTTTATGTTCTTTTTGTCTACTGAAAGATATAACTTAAACCCGTCAACCGGAAAACATAAATTGTCATGTTATTTAAAATGAACTATAAATTACTATTTATCAAAGAATAGGAAAATCATGTATACCTTGGGATTTGAATGGATAATCAGTTTGAAATGTAATACCAAGAAAAATACAAAACACACCTCCTTCATATGGTGATCCTGCAAACAGTAACACAAAACACAAAAAATTGGATTTCAGAACTTCCTAATACCAAAACAAATCTGAGATGCAAATTATTGCATTATAAGCAATCATTCAACATCACTAATAATACCAACCAATCTGGTTAATAACTTACTAAATCGTGAAATTAATACCAATCTATGATGGGGTTAAAAACTTCTTTGCAAATTTGCAGATGTTCTCCTCAACCTAAAAGATTGAAAAACAAAAAAAAAACTGTCAGTTCGGGTTAAAAATCAAATTGATTTATACTTATGTTCTGAATTAGATTTAGGGGTTTTAGTTTCTTACAGTATGAGAAGAGATCTCTTGTAAGGGAAAATAGAATAGGAACACCTTACTGTAAAAACAAAAGAAAATCAGGAGAAATTAAATCGTTTATAATACTAAAAGTTCATTAAATTTATGAAACAAGAACAAGATTGATATTATCCTGGTGATTTCAAGAGAAAAACAATAGATTTAGGATTATAAAGTTTCCTTTTGATTTCTGTTGAGACATGGGTTTTGATTTTGAGATACGGGTTAGGATAAAGCCTTGTTTTCTAACAATGAGTTTCAATTTGTGAGGTAGAAACAATCCAGATTTATATTCTAGGGTTCTTGTGGTTTCCGTTGATTATGTATATGTAAACTAAATCAAGGGAGAAGGTGTTGTTATGAAGATGGAAGCAGTGGATGGTGGTTGCGTGATCTGTGGTGGTGAAGGAAGTGGTGTGCTGGTGATGGAAGTGAGCGGAGAAGAAGAAAAATAGATGCAGTCTCTCTCTTGCGTAGAAGAGAAATGAAGAGATAAGGAAAATGGAGAGAGTGGTCGCCTCGAAAATTGGACCATAAAAATGTGAAGTTCACCGGTCCCAGAGTGGGTTTTTGACTGAAGAATAAAATATTAAGAAAAAAAAATTAATTCTACGACCAACTTAGGCACTCGCCAGATATTTTTTATATCTCAGACCGTCTTGACCGGTCCGCGGTCAATAGACCGTCAGTGAGAGTCGCGACTGTGGGTTGAAAATACCCCATTTTCCATTAGTGTTTTACCAATTAGTGGCATATCAAGGTTTGTTGTATAAACAGATTTCTTACCTCGTCTGAATTTGGAATTTCTGGATTTTTTATGAAAGCCTTGTTGATCATGTAGTGCCAGATTCATCCTCTGCATGTTCTCCTGAAGTTTGGCAATTCATGATTTGCATTTCCACAAAACGAACAAATCAATAAAGATTTTTTGTTCTGTTGAATTGGCTTATGTTTATCACAATATTCTTCGTACATTGTTCCAGTATTAGTCGGAACAGGAGCGTTTTTGTGTTTACATTTTTTCTTTTAAACCCCAAACCATTTGTGTTTCCAAAGGACTTCTGACCAAACAACATTGCTGAGATTTTGTCAGAACTTCCGGATAACCTTTGCAGGTCATTCTTGAGAGTATTAATCTCTTTTTTCTTTAGAGACACGGTTCTGGTGAATTCATCATTAAGACAATCTATCTCAAGATTTTTCACCTGGAGCGATGATTCAAATTTCTTCAACAAAACCTTTAGTTGAAGATTTCTTGGTGAATCTCTCTACTTTTATTCAAGAATTCACAAATCTCTGTATCAGACTCAAATTCTGATTCAGAAATTGAGTAGATGGAGGTTTCTGCTGCAAGAGCTGAGAGTTTATTGCACACACCAGACGCATCCAAGATGTTGACACCCAGGGAAGATTTTTTTAGTATTGAATCATCTGAAGCATTAGCTGGAGAAAGATGTTTATCACATCCTTTACTTATTTTTACAAAATCCTTGATCTTTTCTGTTGTCAGTGATTTTCCAAAATCAACGTGATTGGAACAACATTCATCAGCCCAAGACAAGTTAGAAGATTCACTTGCGTTGGTCACAGCATTGAACGCAGATGTCCTGACTGTGTTTTGATTAAGATCAACAATTTTTAACTTTCCAATTAGAGTATTTCTGGAAAGCTCATCAAGGTTATTTCCTTCAATGATGGCATGCTTCTTAGAATCGTATCTAGATGACAATGATCTAAGAATTTTCATCACAATGTCCTTTTCAAGAATAGTCTTACCCAATGCAAAAGATGCATTAACAATTTCAGAGACTTTGTGATTAAACTCATCAAATGTTTCTTCATCTGCCATACGAAGGTTTTCCCAATCAGAATTTAGGTTTTGAAGCCTAGCTTCTTTTCCACTGGTATTCCCTTCAAATACGGTTTCTAAGATATGCCAGGCTTCTTTAGACGTTGTGCACGTAGTCACATGATGCTGAAGATCTGGGGCATGTCATGTATGATAGCATTTAAGCCGTCAGAATTTTGCTTTACAGCAAAGATTTCTTCTGGACTATATATATCTACCAATATCCTTAGGTATAGAAGGATCATAGCCGTTAACAACACGTACCCATGTTTGAAAATCACGAGCTTGAAGAAAAGCGCGCATAACGATTTTCCACCATAAGTATTTTAAGCCATCGAAGACTGGTGGTACGTTAATGGAGATAGAATTCCTGTCCATAGAGTCAGATCGCTACAAACACAGACTTATAAGGTTTTTAAACGTGTTTGCCTGCTCTGATACCAATTGAAAAAGCGGGGATCTAACGACCACACCCAATATTTAGGGGTTCACCTCGGAAAAGATAATTATAGATATTGAATATTGTATATATTAAAGGTGTACTTAAGTCCGCGGCACAGGTAGGAAAATTATGATTCACTTCCTGCCTTAATTTGTGGAACAAATTTTATACTTTTTTGCCTTAGTTTTGATTTGATTGGAGGGAAATTTCATGATGTTTCAGATGGAGGCTATTGACCCCTTTCCTTCTTTTGTGAATCCTGATAACTGTGCTTAGAAGTTAATTTTGGGTTTTCATATTTGTGCCAATTTGTATAGGATGAGAGGAAGGGTTCGAAAAATGATGGAGATGGGTCTGCAAAGAAAGATGGTGCAGCAGTTCAACACGGACATAAGTTCTTTGTGGATCACCATAAGCTTAGCAAGGCAGAGGCAGAGAAACCAGTCTCACCTCTTGATGATGATTTTCCTGAAATGGGTAAGGTTTATTGTTTATGCTGCAAGTAAGTTGAAATAATATAAATGGGATATGCTTATTATATACATGAGTTTATTCCTTCTTTGGTTGACATTGAGTACGGTTTTGTGTTTCTTAGCTTGATGATTGTTTTGATTTTGTTTTATTATCAGTTCGTTCGCGAACGTAATGGTGAGAGATGATCAGTTCAATTCTAACAAGCACAAGAACCAGTAAATTGAATTGAACCCAATGGTTTTGATTCTTAGAAAGTAAGCCAAAGAGGTTCTGCAACTTTCTGTATGGATTTTGTTTTGCCGGGTTGATGGAGCATGGTCTTTTACTGACATCACATCTTTCTTAATTCTATGTCTAATTTGTAGTGCTCTAAGAGGCATCTGTGATTAGAGATGTAAATACTAATCCAAATTCAGTTAGAAAAAAAAAACTAATAACAGCTAGAGAAATCACTCGACGTTCATGAGGTTCTTGCTTTGCCACCATCACTTACCTGTAGTCTTATCCATGCAGTGATGAATCACCAAAGCATATTCTTTGTGCCCACCCCCAAGTTGGAAACCACTTGGGCACAATTAGATAAGTAATGGTTTCACTTGACGTTCACGAGGCTTTTGTTTGTAAAAACATGTACGTACTAATGCCCTTTCCTTGATGTTTTGCCTGAGCAAAAAAAAGACTTTGTTTGTGCAGAGTAGGACATTCATATTGTCTCTTCATTTTTGATGTATGCAGGGTACACTTAATGTGTGCTAGAAATAGCCATAAAAGCTGTCACAAAGCTCAGTTCAAAAATTATGTTGAATTAAGAATGAACTCATGGTAGTAGCTAAACCTTGGATTGTCAATTTATTTAAGTTGAATTCGTACTTTTGGCCAATTCTCACATGTAAACTATTTTATTAAAATTTTAGGTAAATCTTATATTCCAAATTTTGTACGCTGATTAGCGTATCCCATTCCCTCTTCCTACAGATTAACTTTAAGAATTCCCCGTAGGCTCTTACCAGTGAACAAATATGTGGTTTGTGAAAATACATTTATAGAGGATATAACTTATGCTTGAAACTGAAGAGGTTGATTTTTACTTCTCATGGTTATCAGAAAATAGGTACCGTATTCTGCAGGAATACACCTTGCTTCTAATCAAATGTGAAGTGGGCTCTTGGTTGGCAAATTGGAGGATACCCAGGTCACCAGGTAACATTGGTGGTACGTTTTGTGTTTCGATATCTTTTAACCAGGGGTATTTCTTAGTCAGTAACATTTGTTATTTCTCACTCAGGGTTCTTAATACCGTTTTGGTAGAGACATTTCAGATGCTCACCACAAAGCTTGCTTATATGCTGGGATTAACATTAGTGGCACTAACATTTGTTTACACAGTTGCTTCTCAGGAAATGAGCTTGGCATCAAAGTGTATATAGATTCTATCAGTACATACTGCAAGCGGTTTCCATGTTGTTGATGTCTTTCCGACCCAGATCCTCCATCTTTGTTGTTGTCTGAACGCATGACGTCCCCATTTTCTCCATAACCACCTCGATCACCATCTTCGCTGAAATAACCAAAAAAAAAGGAGAAAAAAAACTTAGTCATTCCAATTCGGTTAGTAACTTATCGAAACAACATGAGCAAAGAACTCTTAGATTTTTCTTGTCCCGATGTGTTTTTAATTTGTAATTTTCACCTGAATAATCATATTCATGAGAAAGATGCATTGTGAACCCCTGGTGCCACAGCACTATGGCAGAATCATAAAAATCGTACTATCTAGATGTATTAGAATTTTTAATTTGTTATCAAAAATCAAGCGTGCATATTTTTAGTCCTTCGACTTGATCGCAAGAAAGGATAATGTGCCAAATTAAAAAAAAAAAAAAAAACAGATTGTTACTTTCAAGTTGTGGATGTGGCATGCAATTTGCAACAACATAATCAAGTATCGTAACCACGTGGCTAGGTGGTGAACAGTTAACATGAATGTGATTATTTAGCTGACATATAAGGCCTACCCCTATAATAAAAATAAAAATAATAATAATAATAATATTATGTTGCTTGACTCCCTGCCAAACCTGTGCAACTCCCTCAGCTCATCAGCAGCCAAATTTGGACCAGAAGTGTGACTATGTGGAAAAATTGCATCCGTTTCATAGTTATTATTTTCACTAACACCGCCATCACTATGAGTGATTAATGGTTCAAGATGGACACCGGCTTTTGCGTTGTACTGACCTCCTTGCTTGCATGGTCTGCATGTATCGCCACTAAAGACGACAACTTGAAGATATATGTAAGCAAAATCCCGGTCATAGTCATTTTTTTTCGTGTAAGCAGGACTATACTTTCTCAGAAGTACCATCCATCCTCTATGAGAAAGGAAACATTAAGTGCTCAAAGAGTCTTACTTACCAGTAATTCATCGATCTGCTTCTCTCTAGTGTGAAATCTACTTGCTATTATGACGGGTCTTTCCTCGAAGCGGTAACAGGAAGCCCTATACAGTTTGAGTTACTAAAGGGTGAAACCAAAGTTAATAGTAAAATCAAAATTGGTTTTGAATTTACCAACGAATGACAACAATTAGGGGGAATTTTCTGCTCTCAAGGGACGTTCGACATCATAGATAGTAAATCTATATTCAAGTTTGGGAAGGCTAGTACTTAGCTGAATCAGTAGAATCTGAATTCAAGTAAGTGTCTTGGCTGAAATATTGTTATAACAACGAAGTTAGTCCAGAAAAGACACAAATAAAGAAACACACAATAAATCAGCCCAAAATATTTTTAGAATGGCTTCTCCATACCTTGAAGAAATTCTGCTGTCACCATTCCAGACACCAAACAGATGGTTCCATATTAAATCGATGGAGGTTGCCACTGCTACAGAGTTGCCAATCCAGATTGTGTGAGCTAAGCACCTCATAACTTGCACAACTACCTGAAGAAGCACATGAGTTTGTGTTCAGTCACATTACCAAACCTTTCAAGTGTTGGAGCCTTTTTCAAGAAAATTTATTCCTATGATATTGAAAATTAAATGGGGTGCTTTCTATGATATTGAGAAAACAATACTATATATTATCAATCAATAACCAAATAATGTACATTTCAATAGGTGTGGTTAGTGGGTAATGGATTTAGCGATGAAGATCAGATGAAGGCTACAGCAGGGACGTTCTTTATACCATTTTCGTGAATTCCTCCATGGATTTGGAATTTAAAAGATATGCATAAAGATTGTGTCTACTTTAGTACACCGGCAATGACAGTTCCTTCCAAAATCGAAAATATACATTCTTGCGAGGGAATTATAAAGCTTTTTTAGTTAACTCGAAATTTATCACTAATTTTGATATTGCCAACTTAACACAACAATATGGATTTTGTATGTAACAGGACTGGCTGCCAAGAAGGGTAATGAGCACATTGCGAATAGATGGAATAGTTCACGCATTGGAAAATTGGGAATCGCACTGGACGACATCGAGAGAGAATGGGTTGCAAGTTTGTGACATGGATTCCACCGCAACTACCTTTTTTTCTCTATATTTCTGTTAATTGAAGTTTTAAGAAATTTTCCTAGATTGGTTTGTGGTGGGTAGTTTTCTCTGTAGAGTGTAGTTAATCAGTGCAATGTTCTAAAACTATTTGCGTTTCTATGGACTACATGCAACAATTATTCCAAGAATGGGCATAACATTGTTTGAGCTGTATGTGTCTATAAAACAATGAATTCTAGACCAAAAATTGAGATTATTGAGTTTGACTTTTTTTACCTTGACATTGTAAACTTTGTGATTGATTCTCAGAAGCCTGTTAAATGCCCGTCAATGTTTTTAGTATCCTCGGCAATCTTTGCTTTGGTACAATTGGTTTCTGCAACACAAAAATCATCCAAATCAATCAAATAAAACAGTGTTAATCGCCAAATCAAGAATGAAAAAAAAAAAAAGCGAGAGAGAGAGAGAGAGTCGACAGAGGCTTATGAACAGAAGTGTCAGAAGAAAATGGTGGTGACACCTGGTAGTGGCGAAGGAGGTAAAACCCTACTTTATATTTTCACAGCCTCGATCTACCTGCATGTCCTAATCTCAATCGTATACCTAAACTAAAAATTCGTGAATTGTAAACAGATCAAAACTTGTTTTTAGGATATGGAATGGAAGAACGAAGAAAAGATTATTAGGGTTTTAGCCTTTTATTTAGGATATGGAATGGTAGAACGAATAAGATGATTTGGGCGAAGGTACTCACCACCCACCCAGGCATGAGTGTTAAAAAAGTATTAAAAAACATTTGAAATCCTTGATTCTTATTGGTTGGGGGCCAGGAACTCTAGAATTCAAACTTTTGGCCTAACTTTTAATATGAAAATAGTATTTCGGTCTCAAATTATATATACAATAATAATAATTGCATTAGTTTAAATGATCGATTGTTTGATTATTTTCAATTTCTATGGTTTTGTTCCGCTCACAAAACAATCTTGTGATTGGTAAACCCTGGTATTTCCTGTAATAATCATGAACATATATTTAATTTATAAGGTCTATTTCTATGTACCATGTCAAAATATTCTATTTGGCATACCAAGTGGCATGGCAAATGAGTTGTACTACTATGGTAAAACAATTAAGCGATTGAATTCCTAACAAGCGATATTGTCAATAGCGCCAGCGATAAAGACTATCGCTGGATATAATACTAATATCGCCCGCTCTAATAACTAATGCCTACGGCTAATTCTTTCTCGCCTATAAATAGGTATCGAACTAAACTTTTGCACCAATTTTTTTGCACATTTTTTCTCCTTTCTATTTCTTAATCCAAATTATTTCAAAAAAAATCAAATGGCAGAATTTCAAACCAACTTGATTTGGCAACACAACTTGATTTTCTGGTGTAGTGGTTGAAGGTGTTGTTAAGAAATATGTGATAGTTATAAAAAATTAGGTAAAAAGCAAGAAAAAGTGCGATAAGATATGTGATGGTTGAAGGTTCAAGTTTTGGATATTAACCAATTCAAACCTGCAACTAAGAAAAGGCAGAGAAGAGTTCAAGGCAAAGCAAATTTGAAGCCAAAAAAGAAGATAAACAAAGGAAACTGCGTTCATGAGCACATTGATTGGAAGTTATATGAAATAAAGAAGATAAACAAGATGAAGAACATTGTTCCAGATTTTTATTTTTTAAGCCTATATTTTAAATTATTATTGTCTAGTTGTATGTCTTGTAAAATGACTATTAATTATTAATTCGAAGTTTAATGATTTTAAAAATTCGACTCTTTTAACTAATTAAACTTATATTCCATTCTTAATCCAGTCTAACATTTTAATTAGGGTTACATTTTAATTTTAACTAATAAAGTAAGATAAATATTAAAAATTAATACTTAGGCGTAATTTGACAAATAAGAAATTAGAACATGAACACTGGATTATATTTGGGCAACACTTTTAAAATCTCAAAGCAACTTCCATATTGGAAGTCTTTTCCATTGAGGCGGCGCCACTCCACCCGATACCTTTGTTCAATGTCCATCATGGTTTCACCATCCCTCATGTTTCGACCCGCTTGCATTACTAAAGAAACATACTTAACAATTTCCTTGTGGATTACAGTGAAGCGGTGACGCGATCGCATCTCGAGTGTTGAGGTTCATTGTTTGTTCTTGAAATTTCCCAAATATCCTTTGCCAAAATGTTTGGGTTTGGAATGCATTTGCAATGAAAAAAACTCAGTTAAAAAAACATAATTCCTACAGATACAATCATCTTCAACAGTAGTAAATTTTGTTAATTGCCTTCTTATTCGACTTTGCACATTGGCTCGATTAGCAACTCTTTGATTTTCGGCAGCATGTTGGTTTCCTATGAACTCGGCCATGTTCATATTTTCAACCGTGCTTATTGAAGAATTGAAAGAGTGATGAAAAGTGGTAGACTGTGAGATTGAGAAATTCTAAAGAGATTTAGAAATTCTGGTTTGAGTTGAAATGAAATTGAACTTGAGTATTTATAGGAGGGAAAATTCTTGACTGTTGGATGGAAACCATCTGAGCGATGATCTAACCAGCGAGCGATAACATGACTATTGCTGGCGCTATAATGACCAGCGAGTGTTATTAAGACCATATAGCGATGGACAATCTACCGCTCGCTGGAAACTCCATCGTGTATACCTATATGGTATATTTGACACATTGCCATATAATTTTGCCACTTTGACATACCCATAGTGGGCGCAAAAATGGCAAATTCTGGTGTTTGACATGTGCATAAGAATAGGCCTAATGAAATTATTATCAAGATGTCTGCCTTCGTTGAAAATAGTAAGAAATACAAAATAGTTCCCAATACAGGATCATTTGATTTTTCCTCCTTAGAGCCACTCCAATGTGACTTAGCAAAATAACCAATTTAATGGTCCAGTGGATGGGCAAACTCATTTTCTCACAGTGGGTAAAGAGTTTATCATTAATAGTTGAGACGATCGTCCAAGATTGGGTCGGTCATCCCAGGTTGAGTCGATGCTCGGTTCAATTTGAGTGGAGTAACGATTGAACTACAATCGATCGTCCTTGGGATAGTCAACGATAGTTATATCTTCAACTGTTATCCAACAACTATATCTCCGTTATACTTATATAAATCTCCTTTCATCCACCAATTAACACATACAATTTCTATCTATTTTTTGTTTTCACAAATATTCATTCAGTTTCTTCAATATATTACTTGTTTTCAGTCGTTTCAATCGAGATTTGTTTTCAATTGTGGATCATAATTTGGAAAATGAGGAAATGCACTCACATGCGCTAAAAATTTTCCAACAACAATATGTGTTTATGCGGAAGTTGAATCAAATAGATGAAAATTCAGACGATGAGAAAACGATGACGAACACCATGACACAATTATACACGGGAAAAATACCACGAGCTCCAGAACCAAGAGAAGTATTAACAAGAAGATCTATATGGAGATTTCGAGAGGAATGACATCAACAAATAAT
Organism: Papaver somniferum; assembly: GCF_003573695.1. NCBI lineage: Eukaryota > Viridiplantae > Streptophyta > Magnoliopsida > Ranunculales > Papaveraceae > Papaver > Papaver somniferum. The sequence goes on along the minus strand of NC_039367.1, from coordinate 38,000,397 downwards.
GAGTGATTATTTAAACAACTTGTTAGAGCATAGCTCGGTCAACCTCGCATGCGTTGCTATCTCAAGCATGTTTGTCAATGTTAGTGATCAAAACTATAAGTCTTGATTTCTATCCTACATAGCTAAGTCTCGGACTAGGATAGAAAAGTGTAGTTGAGCTCAAGGATTTCATGGTGATTCATCAAACAACGACGAAGATCTATACAAGTAACCGTGGAATTTCATCAACAAAAAGGTATGTGGAGACTTGAACTTATCTATCACTCAAAAGTCTGTCTCTTCTATCTCCTACTTCTTATGAGACAAAAGTCGTATGCTATATAGACTAGATCATAGACATTTGATATTTCGAGCTGAGCATTCATTGCTTATCTTTTATCTCGAAATCGTGTGTTGGTAAAGAGTTTCGCTTTGATCAAGTTTATCTTCACCTAGTGACGAAAGTCATGAAAAGTTTCAATCACTTTGAGAATTGCTCTGACGTGAATCGGTCTGTGAATAACGGCTACATAGCGTCCTCTGAGAATGTCTCCATGATTGAAATAAGAGTTTAGATTACATAACCATGTATTCCTTGAACCGAATTTTTCGAACTTTGTTGATCAAGAGAAATCGGGAGGATTGTGGAATTGGCTTGCCAAGTCTGCGAACCCAGTCTGCAGACTCAGTCAGCGAACTGCCAGAAGTTCTCGACCGAGAATTTCTGCTGGATTTTCCAAAACTCATTTGTGTGCTAAGTCCGCGAACTCAGTCCGCGAACTGGCGGAAGTTCTCTTTCCGAGAATTTCTGCTGAGTTTGGAAAACTCAACCGATTAACTTAAGTCCGCGAACTTGTTTGTGAACTTAAGAGGTTATGATCTAAAGATGTGCTTTGAACATGAAACATTAAATTACTAAGGAATGCTTTATGCAAACCGTGGCTATAATGTTCATGAGCTGATTCAATCGAATCGAATCATCTTTGTTTCAATTGTGTCTTGTGTAGTTACATAAAATCTCATAGCAATTGAACAACTCTCTAACTAGTTCATTTGAGTCAATTGAACTAGTTATGGTGAAGAAGAACAAGGTTAATATGAAATTCTCACATGGTTAATATTTTGGGTTACTATGTTGAACCAACATACACGTACACGTTTGGGCATGGTTTTCACGAACCCAGTAAACGTCTACCCAAGTGTGTGTGACAAGCTAAGTTTTCGATCTGACGGTTGAGAAATATTATCTTGAATTTAAATCAGGTTTTCATCTAACGGTGAATAAGGATTGCTTTGTACCTAAGGCAAAACCCTGATTTGAAGGATATATAAAGGAGACATCTAGCATTGTGCAAAACTAATCCCCACACTCTGTGTGCTACTAGTGCGCCCGCTAGAGTCGTTCTCCATTAACCTTTGATTTTCTTCTCTAAAATCAGGTTAACGACTTAAAGACTTCATTGGGATTGTGAAGCCAAACCGATACTACTTTATCGTAGTTGTGTGATCTGATCTTGCATCTTCTATCGTACGAGTACAATCGATTGATTGGCTTGAGATCCTGAGAGTTCTCCGATAGGAAAGATAAAGTAGTCACAAACATCTTCGTCTCACTGTTTGTGATTCCTCGACAATCCGCTTGTGTAGTCAGGAAGGATTGTAGAGAGGTGATTGATTAATCTAGGCTGTTCTTAGGGAATATAAGACCGGATTATCAATTGTTTCCTGTTCACCTTGATTTTATATCAAAAGACGGAACAAAACCTAGGGTTTATCTGTGGGAGACAGATTTATCCTTTGATAGACTTTTCTGTGTGAGACAGATCTGTTTATTATCAAGTCTGTGATTTTGGGTTGCAGCAACTCTTGGTTGTGGTGATATCAGCTAAGGGAATCAAGTGCGCGGTATCATGCTGGGATCAGAGGCGTAGGAGTACAACTGTACCTTGGATCGGTGGGAGACTGATTGGGGTTCAACTATAGTCCAGTCCGAAGTTAGTTTGCAGTAGGCTAGTGTCTGTAGCGGCTTAATAAAGTGTGTATTCAATCTGGACTAGGTCCCGGGGTTTTTCTGCATTTGCGGTTTTCTCGTTAACAAAACTTCTGGAGTCTGTGTTATTTCTTTTCCGCATTATATTTTATATAATTGAAATAATACAGGTTGTGCGTTAAGATCATCAATTGGAAATCCAACCTTTGGTTGTTAATTGATATTGATTGATCCTTGGATATTGGTCTTTGGTACCGTCCAAGTTATTCCTTGTGTTTGATTAAAGACTCGCTATTGTTTTAGCTTGAGTAAATCAAAACAAGTGAGAGATATTGACTCCTTGAGATACTTTAATCTAGATTGAGTCTGACTGTCTAGTTGATTCTCTAGCAAAGTATTTCAGAGATAGTCCATACAGATTGCTAAGAGAAATATTGGGTGGTGTTGTTAGACCCCCGCTTTATCACAACTGATGTGTCTACTCCGATAAAAAAAAAATCAACGTCGCTTCCATATGCCACAACACTTGGTCATTAGCTTATTGGAAAGCTTTGTCGGGTAAACCCTAAATTCAACTATCAATTTGATGCACGAAACGTACAAGGACATAATCATAAATAAAAGATCATTGCATCTCTAAGGATTATGAGTTATAGTTTACCAGCGGATGCTTGTGACTAGTACACTCGTATGGAAAAAACAACAACATACGAAGATCTTCGTATGTTTTTCGAAACCGTAGTCGACCATTTTGGTCCGCATTTTTACGACAACCAATACAAGAAGACGTCGAGCGACTACTAGTTGAAAATGCAAAGAGTGGCTTTCCCGCAATGCTAGGTAGCCTTGATTGCATACATTGGGTGGCATGGATGTCCTTATGATTGGCGAGTTCAGTATAAGGGTCGCTACTCAAAACTAACTATTGTTATAGAAGTGGCAGATTTTTATGATTGTTGGATATGGCATTCTTTTTTGGCCTCTCAGGCTCAAATAACGACATCAATATTTTGTATAAATCACATTTGTTTGAAGAACTGAATTATGGAATTTCTCTAACTGCAAATTTCACTGTCAGTGACAATAACAATAACATGGGGTATTTATTGAAGGAAAAATTTATCTAGCGTGGTCAACTATAGTTCAAGCTTACCCTGACACACCCGAACACGTGGAGAACCATGATATAACGTATTTTAACAAGAAGTAGATGGGGTGTAGGAATGATGTCGAACGAGCATTTGGAATTTTGAAGAGAAAGTTCCATAAAATTTGTGGACTATATCGTTCATTTAAACCAATTTAAATGAATAGGATTATGCCACCTGCATCACTTTGCATAATATTGTAATCAGGGAAACTCGACGGGATATTAGTTGGACAAGTTATCCAGATAAATATTTGAGGAAATAAGTTCAACCCTGCTGGAGTGCTCCCGCAAGAGAGTCCATAATGATAGAAGAGAAAAATTCAAAACCGAGGTTTATATTTAAGACTAAGGGAGCATCTAATTACGCACAATTGTGTTGAATTCGGAAGAAGAAACCCTCACCTGATTTAAATTTTTTTAATTTATTTTTTAGTTATCATTTCAATTATTTTCGTATTGTAATATAATTTAATTTGTAATTTGAATTAAACAAACATTGAAATTCAAACTAAGGATCACATTAGAAGAAATAAACAAAAACACAAACTAAGGATCGCATTGAGTTTGAAACTAAGGATTATTTTGAATTTAAAACTAAAAATTAGATTGAAATTCAAACTAATTAAACCTGTATAATGACATTATTGTTATCCCCATCTATGGTGTCCTCCTCATCAGAATCAATGTCAACTTTTATTGGGCGTTTTCCATCCTTATGTGCTTGAATTTCATCAAATTCATCTTGCCAGAGTTGTAGTTATGCAGCATTCATTCCTGACATGTCCATTCCAAAGATTCCTTTCATCTGCGCGTTGGAAAAAATATGTTCGACCGCTTTACGACCTTTCTTCATTTCTGCAACCATATTCTTATGCTCTATATTAATTTAACAGTATCAGTCTTTTCTTGCTTTTCAAAAAAAAATCTTGAATGTTTAATTCTGAAGTTAATGATTATGCGACATCTTAAGTTGTTTTTCTGTTCCTTTTTTCTCTTTTGACATCCATCATATTTTCCACCATTTCCATTGATATCAAGAATAGAATTACCATGTTCGGATCCGCCTGTGTTAGGTTGATGGTTTGAGTTTGTTTCTGGTGAAAAATAAGGAGACCCTTGAAAAATATTTGTAGTCTCATAAGGTGATTCCTTTGATACTTGATATTCATTCAACAGATCTGGGTTATATTGGTTCCGCTTTCTGAGAATGTGGAAACAGGCTTCACGCTTGAAACTCGTATTTCTTGTTCTTTGTCATTTTTCTTGAGTTTTTCATTGTTGCAGTTTGCACATTTATAAATTACTTATAACAACAAAGTTACCACGTTTTAAAAATCAATTAAACAATCTGAAATGCGACTTACCACATCGATTTCAGTATCACCACTATCTTGGCAATGATTCATTTGCATCATCAAAGCTACCCAATTGTTCACATTTTTGTTGATTGTATTAAAATGAACCGATAACGTAGCAACATTATAGGTTTTTATATTCCCAGTTTATTGAAAAAATTATTTAAAAATATTCCCCCCAAGGCGCATTAAATTTTTGTTGAACACCATTGATGGGATCAAGCGTAAATATTATGTAACCTCTGAAAATAGCTTTATCTTCATCCAGACTATAAGTTGTGTTGATGGTGGATTTTAGTTCAGGGCTAAAATTGTAAAACCAAATTTATGCACTGACATCCTGTAAAGGATAAAGCCACTGATAAGTGATGAATACTTCTTCACTTCGCTAATTTACCTAGTGTTGATGGTGGATTTTCATTAAAGGCTAAAATTATAAAGGCCGAAATTATGCGCTGACATCCTGCAAAGGATAAAGCCACTGATAAAATGGTGAATACTTCCTCACTATAAACTTATAGCATTATCAATTAATGCATGAACATCCTTGTATTTTCTGTACTGCTCCACTCTCATTATTGGTGCGGCATGACGACTGAGTGTTGCTCTCAGCACAGCAAAACGAATCTCCAAGCGTTAATAATGAAGCATATACGAAATACCCGTACAGGCTGCAATTCTCGCAGTGTTATACTAACCCGATCGAGCATCTGGACTGTCTACGTCAGTCTTGGAAATAATCACGACCATGCAAGTCGGCCACATAGGGGCAAAGTCACGCCTGACAAAATAATCACCAAACGCAAGCCCAGAATGGGATATCCAGACTGGTGTGGAGCAGCTTGGAAAATATCGTGCGCACAAGACCGCCTACGGCAATCTCAAATTCATCATGACCGTCCAACTTCACCAGCATGGTTGGACGGCGTAGATTATCCCATGACCGGTTAGGCAAATCTTGTCCTGTACACCGGCGGACCTTCTTCCTACCTGCATGACCGACTCTTCCCTAACCTGACCAGATTGCAATATACGATTGTCCGAAGTTAGGTCAGCATGGAGAATTGAGGGTCACAAAAAAGTCCACTGAAAACCTAAAATTGATCACGACCATCCAACTTCACCAGCATGGTTGGATGGCTTAGATTAACCCTGAGATGGTCGGACACATACCACCACACTCAACACCGTCCTAATAAGTTCCCCACACAATCAGCCTCTCCAGATGAGGTATATAACACGTATTTTCGGTTAGCCAAACTAGCTAACACGCTGCCGGCCAAAAACCTTAATTAGGGTTTTGTGTCACAAATCGATCACGAGCGTCCATTTTCTCCTGCTCGAATGGAGGGTCCAGGAATAGACTAAGCAGGTCCAGTGAGTATCAACACGATCACTGTGGGACCACCTATCTCCACACTCGATCGGCCAAGGAATACCATGGCTGGATGCCTCGATTCGCACGCCCAAACATAAGTGGTCACACTTCCCAATTGGAACCAATCTCGACCACTCAAATTCGTCGGACAAATTGAGTGGCTTAGATCACGTTTCTATGGGACAATAAGGTACAGACGTGTACACCAGCCCGCCGTATGCATGGCTGACTGATCGGCCAAGACCGACCAGGCTTGGTTGTCTCGAAATGCGCGCCCGAAGTAGGCATGACGCGCGGCCTTTGCGGCATGAGATTTCTGTCGCAAATCAATCTCAGACATTCCTCTTTGCCTGAAAAATTTAGTGGTCTAGATTGCACCTTCATGAGACAGTAATGTATAGGCGCCTACACCAGCATGTCGTCTACACGCATGCCCGATCGTCCCTGCCAAATATGTCTCCCATGCTTGGATTCGACCAAGCTAAAGGTTGGTGTTTGAGCACCTCCTAAACCCTAATCCAACGGTCGCAGATGTGGGTCGCAATCCATCTCGTCCGTCCAATTTCACCAGCTTGGACGGACAACCTAAGACAGGAGTTAGGCGACCAGTGAGGCATCACCACGATCACCGTCCACCACTCTTCCACACAAAGTGATCGGCCAAGTCAGGACTTACCTGTACAACCTCCAAATGATCACTCGAAGATGGCTACACATGCATCTATTTTAAGTTGCTTAATCCTGACTTACTCCGTTGAGCCTTAAAATAGCGATGCTTCACACATGTTGATTATATTCGATGCATTATCTGCATGGAATACACACGATATTTCACAAATATCGACTTCCTAAATAACTTAGTTATTTAATCTAGCATCACATGCTACCTTTTGTGGGTCCCACGATCCGCACATTCGAGACATCAATCATGTCACAAACTGGGGGATACATACTGGGTATTGGTCTGGCGTTTACAGCGTGCAGCGCACAACGCGCCATCACAAGAACGTGTCAGGAAGACATGGACGGTTAGTGATGATGAGAGAAGTGGGCAAGACTAATCGTGTGACGCTAACACACGTAACTCCACTACTCCATCACTCCACTTTCTCCACTTCCCATGAGAGACGTGGGTAAGGCTCAATGAATTGTATAAATAGGTTCTCCTCCCTATTTCAAAACAACACAAGACAGAAACCTAGTGTTGATACAACGTATCCAAACACCAGAACTGATAGCTTACATTCTGCAAGCCAGTTCAGCTTTCTGATACAAGTCATAAATAGTCAACACCTCCACATTCTCAACACCTTCTTCGCTTCCCTCCCTAAGATCAACCCCATTTCCTTCACTTTGTGACCGAAGCAAGTCTGGAACGGCCATTTCTTGGTTTAGGCCAGAATTATACAAATTAATTTCTCGAATCAAAAGCACTCACGTGCAGTGCATTTTTTTAGGGTTTATATTCATTTCTCATCCACACACCCCAAATTACCAAAACCAGCAGAAATAGTTTTCACCCATAAACAATTGGCGACCACAGTGGGAGATTAATCTCTCGGTTTTGAAGTCGATTTCTTCAATACCAATTCAATTTTACTAATTTCGAAAACGGTAGATCTTAGGTCTGGATCAGCGACCAATCCTGACGGGACTAGCGTTGACAACACTCTCGGTGTTGATATCTCAGGTGTCACCGTGCATCCAGTCAATACCATCAATGTATCTCGTGGAATTGCTTCCTCTACTACCAGCACTAGCGGAGCAGGAGATGTTCCAGTAAGTGTAACACCTCCCATCACCAGAGCCAGAGCAGCCGCAAATCCCGGCATCTCCTCAAGTGTAACGCCTCCGGTGGTCACCAGAGAAACAACTTCCACCCCTTCATCAGAACGAGGAGCTAGAGGAGCGAGAGGAGGACCATCTCCCAATACCATCGCATGGAGAGGCAGGAAGTCCTTGCTAAGACTCAAACGGATATAGCTGCAACTCAGAAATAGGTACTCACTTTTCTTAAGACATTAACTGATTGATTGCCACAAGAGCCGCGACATCCTCTGGAGCCAATAAGGAACGCATTCAACGCACCCGTAGAAGGTACTTCAGCAGCGCGGACCTACATGGACCTGATCAAAGAAGCGACATCAGATATGAACGGTCCTGTCATGGAGATTCCTACACTGGGGAATGATCCTCACAACGATCCTCCTCAAGTCAATAGTCTCACTATGAGCCAGAGGCTGGTGGATCAGGAAGCGGTTTCTCTAGTGGAAAGTTTATGCGAACTTTAACACCTCTCGAAGAATCAGCGGGGATAGACGTTTTGATGCAATCAACCAGAAGAAGGTCACAACCGGCCCTACACGTTACTGCACGCATCAAGGATTCATAGTTCAAGAGGGTCCTCATCGACACGGGAGCGTCTTCGAATGTGATTACTCTCAAGACTCTCAGGACGACCCAGGTTCGCTCAGGAAAGATCGTATGGCATCCTACCACAATGTCAGACTTTGAAGGAAACCAGACCAGCACATACGAGATCGTCCTTTCAACATATCACCAGTGCCTGAAGACTATGCTGAATGAAGAAGTCGTCTGTATTCCTGCATCATCGTCTCCATATGCACCAATATGCGGGGTGGAACTGTTCGAACCGAGGGAAGCTGCACAAGAAGAATCAGACAAGGACCATTGCATCCCACTCCCCACATGGGCGTCAATCAAGGAGGAGGACCGACTCGCATCATTGAGTGCTAATCCCCACGACGCATCTTTGCTGAAGAAACATTCTTCTTCATCCGGTGAAGCCTAAACCCATGTTCACACTAAGAGGGAACGAACTTTTGTGGCTAGTTGTGACCAGAAAGGGAAAATGGTATACCGACACTGCCATTATCAATTAGCAGGAGAGACTGTTACCCAGTCTCTCCACCCAATGGAATGCTACAACAACAACGAACCACAAGAACAAGTGCTAGATGCTCCACAACAGCTGCAAGATGACGCCAACTCCACAACTGATGAGATTGAAATCGTTGGCGAATCTCCTAGGCCTATCTCCATCAGCTCAACCTTGTGTACGGATGAACGCACGAAGCTCGTGGAACTTATCAAAGAGTACCAGGACATATTCGCTTGGAGGTATGAAGAAATGCCGGATTTAGATGAAAATTGGTCATCCATCATCTACATGTCATACCTGGATCCAAGCCGGTTAAACAGTTGCAGTTCAGACACGAGCAAAATGGACAGATCAGGTGCTGCATGGATTTCAGATACTTGAACAGATGCTGCCCCAAAAACTATCCTCCTCTATCTAACTTCGACATGTTAGTAGATGCAACCAGCGGACACGGCATGTTCTCCTCCATAGATGGATGTAGCGGCTACAACCAGATAAGGATGTACGAGCATGATGCAAGTAAGATAGCTTTTCGAACTCCTCTCGGGAATTTTTATTATACTGTACTGCCATTTTGTTTAAAGAATGCCGGCGCAATGTATCAACGCTCTATGGCGGCAATCTTCGACTGGAGCCGATACCTCAAGGGAGCTGCCTCAAGGAGATAACGATGTCCACGCGTCATGTTGAGCAAGATCCGTGCGAGTCACTCTATCAGACAGTGGTGCATGTCTATCGTGCTATGTTGGAGAATCTGCGCTTTTGGTCATCCTTTGGAGCTGTTGAACGCTCATCTACAACAACATCTGCCTTGCTAGAAAGAACCAGTTTCGCTGAAGTAGTAAGAGGAAAACCAACGAGATACAACATCATGCACGCCAACTCCAACTCCAGTACCGCATACACGACTGCCACAATGATGAAACAACGTCCAAGATATTGCATATCTGTATCGACGGCAGAAACATTAAGAGACGCTTTCAGTCTCCCATAGAAGAAGTAGTTGCGTTACCAAAGGAGTGTGACTGGGGACTTCTTAGCGCATTGTCCATCTCAAACATGGATGCAAGCACGCTATCATTATGATTCCAAGATGTTAAAATACGAGTATACACTCACGAGTACAGGCGTATTGTCAAAGATCGGTGATATTCCTGGATGTCTATGAAACACAACGTAGTAAAGACGACCTCATGAAACCAGTGTGACAACATCTATCAAGTCAAAGGCTCGGTGGATACTCGCGGGCAGGGGACTGACTCCCTCTTTTTCATTCAGAGGCAACATCAAGAAGTTACCGGTTCCATCATGCTTCTCCCTCTAATAACGAGAGACCGCCAAGTTCGTGCCCGTATCTATCAATCCTCTTCCTGCCAGTCTCTTCTGATCACATATGCAACTAAGAACCGTTGGTCGTTTGTTGATACCATTTTCCGAGCTTCACCACAACAACAACTACTACGAACACAGGTAATCCGAACTTATGCATATTTTATTTTCCCATGGAGAAGTAATAGAGCTACGAAGGCAAGATGGAGATATCTTTATGATAAACCCACCGACCATACAAACCATGTAAACCACGCTTGGGGACTGAGGCTCAGCATGAAGTTCCTTCACCGTCAGTCAAGGACTTCTTCAACACGAGATATATAGTCAATCAAGAAACATGGAATTCGCAAGGGTAAATCAAACTGAATAGGAAGCCACTTCAACGCTCCCTCCAGCAGAAGCTGCTTCAATGGTCTATTCAAGAGCCGGCTCAACGCTCTCTTCGGGACCCACGTTCGCTTCAGAATCCTGATTCAATGCTATCTCCAGGAGCCGCCTCCACGTTCACTCCAGAAGCTGCTTTAACGCTCTCTGTAGGACCCACATTCACATTTGAGCACACAAAGTTCATTTTTGAGCAAAGCAAGCACGCGATGGGTCCCACGTTCGAGCAGGCAGCAAGGCCGGTTTTTGGTCAAGCTAGCTGGGTCGGTGTTTGGTTGAAGTAGCAAGCATGACACTCGAGCAAGCACATATACCGTACGGGCAAAGCAAGCAAGGATGGTATTGGGCCACGTCAGCAAACAAGGTCGGTGTTGCTCAAATCCGCGAAGCTGGTATTGGTCGAGATCGCAAAGCTAATATCCCGTCACGCAAGCAAGACTGATATCACGTCACGCGAGTAGGCTTGTATTGGGTTACGTCAAGCCAGTATTGGTCAAAGCCGATAAAGGTCACAAGGCTGGTATTGGGCCACGTCAGCAAACAAGGCCGGTGTTGGTCGAGTCCACGAAGCCGGTGTTGATCAAGGTCATAAGGCTGGTATTCGAATGAAATAGGCGCACACAGCAGGGCCGGTTTTCATTCGAAACACGGGGCCGACGTTTGAAGCATGTACACGGTGGACCCGTGTTTGATCGAAGCATGCACATCTGCCCATGTTCGAAGAAAGCATGCTTACATCTGGTCCAACGTTCGACCAAAGCAGGCACAAAGTGGACCCACGTTTAACCAAAGCAGGCACAACAAGCCCACGTTCGATCAAGCAGGCGCATGATGAGTCCCACGGTTGAGCGAAGTAGGCGGACCCACATGCCTATCAAACAGGTGCAACAGGGTGACGTTTGGTCGAAGCATATACATGGTGGGATCCACATCCGTCCAGGGTTACATGTTTTCTATGGTAAGAGGAGCATACAAGTTCTATTCCCTTCTTGGCTCGAATACCTGGAGAAGGAAACCGGTCCCACCAAGGTCGTCGTCACACCTGGTGTACTCCCACGAACGAGCATCCACAGCAGCCCCACATTCGAGCGGAGCAAGCACGAAGCAGGATCTCGACAAAAGTAGGCATAACGAGGTCGATCGAAGCAGGCAAGACTGACATCATGCTAGGGGAACGCTCGCCTAGACGCCTCTTGAACGTGACATGCTCCAAGGACAGGACGACCCGTCTCTCCTGGTAAAATCTAACTTTGTCTCATAAGTTTTATCTGTATATGTCACCATCTAGTGCCTACCCCACAATAGTGTAACCATTATGTGCTAGGCATGGGACTTAATGTTGATGGTGGATTTTAGTTCAGGGCTAAAATTGTAAAACCAAATTTATGCACTGACATCCTGTAAAGGATAAAGCCACTGATAAGTGATGAATACTTCTTCACTTCGCAAATTTACCTAGTGTTGATGGTGGATTTTCATTAAAGGCTAAAATTGTAAAGGCCGAAATTATGCGCTAACATCCTGCAAAGGATAAAGCCACTGATAAAATGGTGAATACTTCCTCACTATAAACTTATAGTATTATCAATTAATGCATGACCAGCCTTGTATTTTCTGTACTGCTCCACTCTCATTATTGGTGCGACATGACGACTGAGTGTTGCTCTTAGCAGAGCAACACGAATCTCCAAGCGTTAATAATGAAGCATATACGAAATACTCGTACATGATGCAATTCTCGGAGTGTTATACTAACCCGATCGAGCATCTGGACTGTCTACGTCAGTCTTGGAAATAATCACGACCACGCAAGTCGTCCACATAGGTGCAAAGTCACGCCTGACAAAATAATCACCAAACGCAAGCCCAGAATGGGATATCCAGACTGGTGTGGAGCAGCTTGGAAAAGCTCGTGCGCACAAGACCGCCTACGGCGGTATCAAATTCATCATGACCGTCCAACTTCACCAGCATGGTTGGACGGCGTAGATTATCCCATGACCGGTCAGGCAAAGATTGTCTTGTACACCGGCGGACCTTCTTCCTACCTGCATGACCGACTCTTCCCTAACCTACCAGATTGCAATATACGATTGTCCGAAGTTGGGTCAGCGTGGAGAATTGAGGGTCACAGAAAAGTCCACTAAAAACCTAAAATTGATCACGACCGTCCAACTTCACCAGCATGGTTGGATGGCTTAGATTAACCCTGAGATGGTCGGACACATACCACCGCACTCAGCAACGGCCTAGTATGTATCCCACACAATCGGCCTCTCCAGATGAGGTATATAACACGTATTTTCGGTTAGCCAAACTAGCTAACACGCGGCCGGCCAAAAACCCTAATTAGGGTTTTGTGTCGCAAATCGATCACGAGCGTCCATTTTCTCCTGCTCGAATGGAGGGTCCAGGAATAGACTAAGCAGGTCCGGTGAGTATCAACACGATCACTGTGGGCCCACCTATCTCCACACCCGATCGGCCAAGGCATACCATGGCTAGTTTCCTCGATTCGCACGCCCAAACATAAGTGGTCACACTTCCCAATTGCGAACCAATCTCGACCACTCAACTTCGCCGGACAAATTGAGTGGCTTAGATCACGTTTCTATGGGACAATAAGGTACAGACGTGTACACCAGCCCGCCGTCTGCACGCCTGACTGATCGGCCAAGACCGACCAGGCTTGGTCGTCTCGAAACGCGCGCCCGAAGTAGGCATGACGCGCGGCCTTTGCGGCATGAGATTTCTGTCACAAATCAATCTCAGCCATTCCTCTTTGCCTGACAAATTCAGTGGTCTAGATTGCACCTTCATGAGACAGTGAGGTATAGGCGCCTACACCAGCATCCCGTCTACACGCATGCCCGATCTTCCCTGCCAAATATGTCTCCCATGCTTGGATTTGACCAAGCTAAAGGTTGGTGTTTGAGCACCTCCTAAACCCTAATCCAACGGTCGCAGATGTGGGTCGCAATCCATCTCGTCCGTCCAATTTCACCAGCTTAGACGGACAACCTAAGACATGAGTTAGGCAACCAGTGAGGCATCACCACGATCACCGTCCACCAGTCTTACAAACAAAGTGATCAGCCAAGTCAGAACTTACCTGTACAGCCTCCAAACTATCACTCAAAGATGGCTAGACATGCATCTATTTTAAGACGCTTAATCGTGACTTACTCCGTTAAGCCTTAAAACAACGATGTTTCACACATGCTGAGTATATTCGATGCATTACCTGCATGGAATACACACGATATTTCACAAATATCGACTTCCTAAATAACTTAGTTATTTAATCTAGCATCACATGCTACCTTTTGTGGGTCCCACGATCCGCACATTCGATACATCAATCATGTCACAAACTGGGGGATACATACTGGGATATTGGTCTGGCGGTTTACAGCGTGCAGCGTACAACGCGCCATCATAAGAACGTGTCAGGAAGACATGGAAGGTTAGTGATGATGGGAGAAGTGGGCAAGACTAATCGTGTGACACTAACACATGCAACTCCACTACTCCATCACTCCACTTTCTCCACTTCCCGTGAGAGACGTGGGTAAGGCTCAATGACTTGTATAAATAGGTTCTCCTCCCTATTTCAAAACAATACAAGATAGAAACCTAGTGTTGATACAACGTATCCAAACACCAGAACTGATAGCATACATTCTGCAAGACAGTTCAGCTTTCTGATACAAGTCATAAACAGTCAACACCTCCACATTCTCAACACCTTCTTCGCTTCCCTCCCTAAGATCAACCCCATCTCCTTCACTTTGTGACCGAAGCAAGTATGGAACGACAATTTCTTGGTTTAGGCCAGAATTGTACAAATTGATTTCTCGAATCAAAAGCACTCCCGTGCAGTGCATTTTTTTAGGGTTTAGATTCATTTCTCATCCACACACCCCAAATTATCAAAACCAGCAGAAATAGTTTTCACTCATAAACACATTGGACCGGGGAACTTTTGCTGATAAAATATTTTCTGTTGATGTATTTTGGGTTTGTGATGAAGTAGCCATTTTTTTTGGATTTTTTTCTTCTGATTTAGAGATTAAGAGTTTGAGACTGAAAGTGAAACTATAAGAAATTTTGGGTGTAGAAGGAGTGATTTTAGAGTTGGAGGTGGTTGAATTTATAGGGAATGAAATTAGAGTCGCTGGATAAACAAGCCTTCATCGGCTCAAGTAAGGTCGGTCGTCTCAAGAAGAGCCGACACTCGACCTTTCCTTGGCCGATCGCCTGAGGTTGATTCAATTGTCTTAGTTAATGGACTCAATTTGAATCAGAATGGGCAAACACTCAAATTTGATCTTTTGCGCGTCATGTTTGCTTGTTTTCCAGTCTCACTATGGGAATATGGAGTGGAAATGGGCAAATTTTCCCATTTTTCCACCCCACTGGACTAGCTCTTAATAGTCCAACAATTTGATTTTTCGACTTTACAATCAAAGATAATATGCACATGAGATCCTCTACAAGTTTTTGATAAAATCTTAAAAATACGCTAGTAAGGTCTATATATCAGACCTGGGATCCAAAACCACCTATTTTGTTAGATTTAACTGCAAGTGTGACATGAAGCATGTGTTACAACATATATCGTGGTACATAATTGATGGTCTTTTGATTGTTAGAAAAGCTTTAAGTGAGAAGACCCCATTCAAACTTAGAAATAAAAAATAATTTTTTTGCCCAAGTACACTTCAAGAGAAACTTGTCATGCAAAACGTAAGAAAGTCTGAAACCCCATTACCAACCACCAAAGAATGCATTGCGCTCATTTGACTAGAATCAACCTACTGAAACCTTTTCCACGACAAGTTAAGGTTACTCTACCTTCTCAAAAATTAATCATGGTTGTTCTCATGTATGAAAAGCTTTTTAAACTTTGTTATTGTTATGGCTTCTTTGGCATTTTGATGCATAAATATCTATCGCTATTTCAAAGATATGAAATGAAAAAAATCGAATTCGAGGACCTCTTTTATGAAAAGATGACAAACTTGGAGATTTCAAAGTATTCTGATGTCATTATAGCCTCTATATAACCAAAACATGTCTTAGAACATCTCCAATGTTAGGGGCGAAGGTAATCCTAGGTGGAGGTCCTATTGATACCTTTTTGTTGTGGGTCATTTTTATGTGGTTAAAAAAAATGAAAGTTATACTTTCTACCTAAAACTTCATCTCCAATGCCAAGATATTACTAACCTAGAACTTAGAGACAAATTAATTTTTGGAATAAATAATTGATTATGTGTCAAAAGACCTTGGGTCATGGAGAAGGTAAAGATATGACTTTCTCCTTTACCCTTTCTTATGAGATGACATCCATGTCGTGCTTTTACCTTTACCTTGATCTTGGTATTGGAGATAAATTCTTGGTTAGAAAAATGTTAAATCCAATGTGTCATGTCTTTTTAAGACCTCCACCCCTAGCATTGGAGATGCTCTTATAATCAATCTCTTTCATTGTCGTTGACCTCTGGCCAAGCTCTGAGTTCAATGGTCTTCTCATGAAAAGATTACAGCTCAAACATCTAATATGGTTAGTGAAAAATACTAGAACCCCCTACTATATGGGTTCAATATATAGAAGCCCCACAAAATGGATCCTTCACTATCAACTCCATACTTTAGGAAAATGATACTGTTAGGCCCAAAAAATCAAATTTTTTTCAGATCTGGCCCATAATTAATTATTATGAATTTTAATAATGACAACACTACCCTTTACTATATATACAAGAGGAATCTCAGTAGATATTTTCATTTATCTGTTCTTTTTCTCTCTCTCTTCTCCTTTCATTTTCTCTTTCAGCTCCGGCGGAAAAACCCTAGAAAACTTCTTCGTCGTCTCCAAATTTCACCGAATCTTCATTTTTTTCATCGATTTCATCTCCGTAATCTCATATTTCGAAATTATTCATCGATTTATCATCATTTTAAGCTTAGATTCATCCATTTCGTAATCCAAAACCTATAAAAATTCAGTGAAATGTCTGTGAAATTAACTCATAATGCGATTTCTGCTATTCTTAGAGGCGATTCAAACTTAAAACCTCTAGTTCGAGTATTTAGATAGAAAATCTACTGGTAAATCACAAGATCCGCTTCAATTACTTGTTTCTGACTCAGTTTCGTCTCAATATGCTGTTTTAGCAACTCAGTTGAATGAGAAAGTGGTCAATGGCGATATTCGTAAAGGATTTGTGGTTCAATTGATTGACTACATGTGTAATATTAAGTTTTCTCTTAATTCCGATCTAATTTTAGGCTTGATTTCAATTTTTTGGTGTTACGAATCTTTGAAATGATTCTTAGTAGGTTTAAACTAATACAGGTGTTGCTTAAACTAGAACTTTATACCGTGTTTTGTTGTGTTTGAATGATTTTATGATTGTGTTTTGTGTTGTATGTGGAATTGTTGCAGGGAAGGTGATACAGAGAGGCTCAAAAATTACTGGAAAAGTTGTTTATCCATTAACAAAGACAGTACACATCGTATGTTTGAGAAAAGGCATGAATGAGCTCTTCTTCACTATTTCAAGCTCATCTGATTCTTGTTGAGTCTCCATGCAAGTGTTATTCCTGCAATTGTTTTGCCATGAGTTATTGGATTGGATTTGTTTAATCTTAAATTAATAAAATGAACTCAAGCGACAATAACAGCTTCAATCATTTACATTTTGTTGGAACAAGAAGCTTGAGAGCCTTGAGGTAAACTAATTCCTCATGATGTATTAATATTTCCTCCTGATTTTATGATTCTTATAACTTTGACTTGCCGTACGTGTTTCGGTGATTGACACTCTAAGCATCATCCTTGACAGGCACTAAAGAACACATTTAAGAAATTGGACCATGACGTATATATACAAGAGTTTTTTGGCACAAGGTATGTATGACTTTAAGCATTGTCGAGAGACACTCTGTAGACTTACCATCAAGTGTCTTTTTTAACACCATTCACCATTTTTTATTTACCAGACCAAAAACCAGATATCACCCTTTTAATAGGAAAACAAGAGAGAAGGGTCCATTTTTGCAGTACTCAAGCTGTTGAGGTATTCCTCACGAATGACAGTAACTATATCATTCATTTTTATTTTATTTTATGGAATTCAATATGTACTCCATGTTGTCATAAGTAAATGTAATACTGACAGGTGCTGACAAATCAATCGAGACTCTTGCAAGCTCAACTATCGGAAATGCGTAATAGACTGAGGTGCCACTCCATAAATATTTCTCATCTCAATTATTTGGTTGTTGTTTGTATTAGCGGTCATGTACTTAATTATTTGAATTTCACTTACCTCATTGCACTAGCCCCCAAACTGATGTTTAAATGAATGTAGGGCCCTCTGCCTTCTTGAACTATAAAATTATCCATTTGTGTCAGCCAACACTGCTTACTTGTTGCAGCTTGCTATACAAATTCAAAATTTGGATAATTATATGATTAAGTTTGCGGTCGGCTGCACTGTTTCGGCTGTTGGAAGGATCCAAATAAGATAAACAATATAGAGGATCTAACAATAATGGAAAATTCTATCAGGGAATCACTTGCTCGGGTCAGATTACATAAGGTATGGTTATATTTTTGATTGATTATGTTTCCTTCACTTAGTTATTTTGTGGTATTATCAGCTATTCATGGTCTAACTGTATTGATATTGGCATTTTTTATGTGAAAGGAAAATTTTGGGAAGCAACCACTTACGCCAGTAGATTGTGACCAGGTAGCAATGTGTCGTCAATTTTATTTCTGATCTTAAAAGTATAAATACAGATATGGTTTAATCTTGTTAAGTTATTCCATTTGTAGCTCCCGAATGGAATGAATCTTCCACCTTGTAGTTACATACTTTCCTTTGGATTTGTTTTAAGCTACGCATGTAGTTATTGGATTGGATCCAGACGTGGCTTGTGCAGATTCGAATGACTTACATATGTAACTAACAATTACACATGCCATATGCATGTGTAACTGCTGATTACATATGAATTTTTGTATGTATAAGGGTCTTAGAGCAATACTGCTGGTATGTCCTTTTGTCAGTTTTCAATAAAAAAATTTCATTGATTGGTTGGTACATTTCATAGTTCATGTTGTTTAGGAACAATGTTAGCATCTTTCATCTGTTTTACTAGTGTATGATCAGTTAGTGGCGGTATGCTGTTGTAACTTTTAAATCCACTGCAGATACCATGGTGTGCACTTGATGAGATTAATGCTGGAGTTTATAATGGACGTATGCGTGATTCTAACTTGGCAAGCTAAGATTGATCTGTTTTTTACATATCAATTGCTGAGTGTGTTAACTTGGAAGTTAAAAGTATGTGTAGCTACTAGTTACACATGCTAATTAGATGTGTAACTTTTAGGTACACTAACTAAATGGATGTGTAGATACTAGTTACACATGCTAACTGATAGACATTAAGAAGCTTCAAGAAGCAGGAGTTTACACCTGCAATAGATTGACGATGCATACCAAAAAGATAAAACTCACTTTTTGATTTTGAATCTTAAGTTCTTGAGAATGTCATGGTTTTGTCAAAATTTTAAATGATTTTCTCTTTTTTTTGTAGAGTTTAAATGGTCTTTAAAGGATTATTAAAAGCCAAAGTCGAAAATCTGTGAAGCAGCCGAGAAAATAGTTGTAAGTATTTAAATCATCTTCCTAAACTACTCTGGATTTTGGATTTGTTGATTGTGTGATTTTCTTTTCATTTTGTTCATTTCTTAATATTGCATATGTAACTCCCAGTTACACATTTCATATCATGTGTAACTCCAAATTACACATGCATTTTATGTGTACCAGCTGATTATACATGCTTGTTTTAAGAGTGTTTAGTTAGTGAATTTCATTTTAGATTGGTAGATGTAATAGCAGCCTAATGATGGATTTGTTACTTTGGTCTTACTATAATGCAGTCCTTGAGCCAAATCCAAATGACCATGTGTCTGCCTATATGCAAGTAATGGAAATGGTAAATTGTTAGTCATTCTAGTTTTGTTAATAAGAGCTATGTTCGTGGATTTCAGGTGACACGTTTTGTCGGTGATGTTGTCTCTCCGGTAAATCTCGTGACCTGCGTCCTTTCTACTTTGCTTTTGTATCCTGTCTTAAATGAAGTCCATTGTATTTAGCTCGTATGCTTTCCTTAGTAATTAGGAAAATTTATAGCTCGTATTCGATTTAGATGTTTCCTAGTAGACCTTGTGATATACACAAGTTATTTATATATGTAACTCATGTTATTTATATGTGTAACTTCTGGTTACACATGTTATATGCTTGTGTAACTCCTAATTACACAATTAGGATGCATGTTTTAACTGCACATCACACAAGCCATATGCATGACAATTTGCACGTTTAACTAGCATTGGCAGACTATGGATGTGTAACTAGTAGTTACACATGCTAATTAAATATGTAACTTCTAGGTACACAAGCCAAATAAATGTGTATCTACTAGTTACACATGCAAATTAGATGTGTAACTTATAGTTACACATGCTAATTTGATGGGATATGCATATGTAACTTATAGTTACACATGCTAATTTGATGGGATATGTTATAGTGGTTATATTTATGAAATTGAGAAAAGAACATCAAGTCCTAGTAGTAGGGAGTAGTAGTGGATGCAGATTAGACTAATTAGATGCAGGTTATACTTATAGTTACACATAATAATTAGATGTGTAATTTCTAGTTACACATGATGATTGTATGTGTAACTTATGCTAATATGCATGTGTAACTATTGTTTACATGTGTAACTACTGATTACACATGCATTTTGTTTTCCTGGGTTCATATATACCCTGCTGAATCAGTTGTGTGATCATTTTTTGCGATATTAATGTGCTAGCACAAGGTTCCCAGGTGTTTGTATTATTCTGCCAGTATAATTACTGTCTAAAGCTTTACTTTCTGTTGCTTAAAATGTCCTTCGTCATCGATAATATGAAAATGGCTTAGGTACATCTAGACTAGCGCTGTAAAACGTCTTTCTGTTAATACAGTGCTAACAACGTCTTTCTGCTGAAGCAGTGATATCTTAATTAAGAGCTTCTCATTCACTTGCAAGGTTAACTGTATTATTTTATGACTGGTAATTGCTTGATAGTCACCTCTCGTTTTTGCTAGTGTTATTCATTTAGAGATGGATTTGCTGATTTTATGTTGACATATCTAAGTCAGATGCATGTGTAACTCCTAGTTACATAATTCAGATGCATGTGTATCTGCAAGTTACACATGTTAATTAGATGTGTAACTTTTACTTACACATACTGATTTTGGGTACACATATCAATATGTATGTGTAACTCCTAGTTACACTAGTCATATGCATGTGTAACTGCTAGCTACACTAGCCAGATGAATGTGTATCTCCTAGTTACACATGTTATATGCATGTGTACTCTCAGTTACACAATTCAGATGCATGTGTAACCGCTAGCTACACTAGATGCTTGTGAAACTGAAATATACATTGTTTTATGTACTGTTCATTTTAATCGTATAAATACTGATTGCTTGTTGTTATATTTCAGGTTTTAGATAACTTCATAAAAGCTAATTGCTTAAACGTGGTAATGGTCTCGCTGGAACTGGAGTTGACGCTGAATACACAAGTCAGATGCATGTGTAACTCTCAGTTACACTAGATAGACACATATGTAACTCTCAATTACACTAAACAGATGCGTGTGTAACTTCTAGTTACACATGCTAAGAAATTATTGTAAATGAATATTAAAGTAATAACTTTTTTTTGTGTGTTTTTTTTTTGATGTCTATTTATTTGCATATATATACAAGTGTAACTTTGCATTACACATATCATAAGGATGTGTAACTTCTGGTTACACATGCCATATGCATGTGTAACTTCTGTTTACACCTTCGCACTGTATTTTAATAATTTCGGGCCTAGATTTAATAATTTTGGGCCTAGATTTAAATTTTATTTAATTATGGGCTTGACAATATGCATAAGGGTATCAAGGTCTTTTAAAAACTCGGAGCCTAGATTTAAACTTTTTTTAATTAAGGGCCTCATATTATGGGTTATCCATGGGTTGGGCCTGAGCCTAATTTCCCCATATGGTTAACCCTAGTGGTCCTAACCCACCTCAAAATCCACTACCGTAACCTCTAAAAAAACACCCATAAACCTTATTCATCGGCATTTACCCACTACCCAAACATAAACATTACTTGCATCGAACGCATATCCAAATCGGTAATTCAATCCGACGTCTCTCTCCCAATTATCGAAGCAATACTCTCTTACCGAACCAACCTATCCATACATCTTAACCCTCATACTCCAAAATCTCATAATCAAGCACCACCGATCCATGTTAACACGGTTTCAACTTACCAAAATACTACTTGTAGCTTGGCTACTGTTCAATTTACTTTTTTTCACCTTTGGTGGAATTATTCAGAGATTTATTAAATACTCAACAACTACCACATTTCTAACAAATACCCTACAAATATTTCAACTTACGAAACACAAAGGTCGTGGAACACATGGAAAAGAAAGAAAAAACTCGAGTAACAAGTGATGAGGAAAATTCTTCAATATTTGAATCCATGGGTAGCTAAGAAACAAGCTCATACACCAATATATTTGAGCCACAACTCCAAGTGGAAAACTAGGAAACAAGTTAATACACCAATAGATTTGAGCCACAACTCTAAGTGGAAAACAAAAACTCGAAAGATGTGTTGGTTATCCATAATGAGCCGCGGGATCATTATTTATGATCCTGTGGAATTTTCGCAACTTAAGGAATGACCAGAAAATTCAAATTTGACGTTCCAGTACTATTACTATTTTATTCTTGTAAAGGAAAGTGTGGTAGCTTAGGTCTTCTTTTATATTATCGATATTCTTCTCACAATGGTGTACGACTCCAAGCATCTTGCCTGGTGTCTTGTTGCAATCTCTTTTGAGATCTCATCTTGGAGCTTATTGTGCACATACAGTCCACTTAATTACCACTAAAATGATTCTGGGTTGATTTCTCCAAGAGAGTAGTTATTCTTTCAATTTCATACTTCAATATTGGAAATATAAACTCGATTATACATACGAATAGAATACAACATGGCTTGGTGTTGGGGATTTGGCTCGACCCAAGCCCATGAGATTAGTCCCATATGGGATATGCGGAGTTCTGGGTGGAGACTAATAAGGTGTGGAATCTCCCTACATAGTACCGAGGCCTTTTCGATTAAAACCCCACACCTGTCTGGCCAAAGGTGGTGAAAGTGGGGACAATATCGGTATATGTAACGTCCGTAGGATCCATAAAATGGTATCAAAGCTAGGGCTACTCAGAGATCGAACACTTATGGATGTCAACCTTAAAGAAGAAGGATGAGGTGCGCAAGGTGGTGCGGAACACTTTAACTAGGGTGGAGTATGGCAAGCCGAATCTAGGGCTCATGGTGGAGTTAGATCGTCTCCCTCTCTAACTCAGGTGGAGCAAGCTCGAAGTGGCGGTCAAGGCTCAGTGGCGCATATTGATTGTAACCAGGTTCGACGGTAGTATACAGATGACGATCGTGTACGGTAGATTGAGTTGGCATGCAGTACACCTAATTGGTGCCAATCAATGTGGAGTTGTGGACATGAAGGAGTAAGGTGTACCTCAAGATGTTGCATAACGGTGATCGTACGACGATAGTTGGTGAGATAGCTTGGATCTCGCCAAGGTGGAGATTGTTGGGTATTTGGATCGACCCAAGCCCATGAGATTAGTCCCACATGAGATATGCGGAGTTCTAGGTGGAGACTAATAAGGTGTGGAATGTCCCTACATAGTACCGAGGCCTTTTCGATTAAAACCCCACACCTGTCTGGCCAAAAGTGGTGAAAGTGGGGACAATATCGGTATATGTAGCGTCCGTAGGATCCATCACTTGGAAACTCTTAAAAACAATTCCAAAAATAATCCAAGAAATTTGACCCAATCAATAAATCAAAGGGATAATTGGCTTTTGGTACTCAGGTTATGTCCAACACCAGGCTTTGGTCTTACATTTGTCCAATGTTAGGGCTTTGTACCTGGACTGGACGTTGACTCGAGTTGAACCCACTAGCGTTGGTATGTCAAGTTATTTGTCAATTTTAGTTGCCAAAATGCATTCTTGAATTAGTATACTATAGATAGTTTCAGACTAGATTAAGTCTAAGAAGTAGAATTGAAGCTATCCTTGACGGATGAAGTTTGAAGACTACAAGAAGACATCAACAAGGACTTCATCAACAAAGGTATGTAGTAATAGATTTCACTTGGATTCTTGTTCAATTCTACCTTTCTAATCTATCGAAACAAATGTTCACTATGGAACAATTCCTATGACGGTAAATGTACACTTACGTATATATACTTGAGGTTATTTGAGCCACGACTTTTGTGACAATAACCTTTATCTATGGAAAGGTTATCATGTTATAGTGAATGAGCCTACGAATTCAACGAGCCAAGAATCACTCAATTCCGAGATATAACGATGAAGTTATGAGTGATTTATTAAAGTAACAGTGATAAGTGTTGCTGTAACTGTTACAGTTCGTTAGTAGGAAACAATCCATGAACTGCTTGTAACGGTTCACGGACTTGGGCCTAATTACGTGACTAGAAGTCTTTTTTAGTCAAATTGGTGATGTTTCCTTATCTAGGAAAGATAGCTATTACTCCAAACATATTTGATTACCATATTAAAGTGTTTGTGATTCCTTCCTAAGTTAGACTGTGATTTATTCACCTAAATACAATATTTGCTGATTAATTATTTATTTAATTATTTTGACAAGAATCGTAACTTAGGAAAGACTCCCAAAATTTAAAAATGTGAAATCTTTGAGAATGTAAGCATGAAGAAACGTAAAATCAAGTTGAAGCATCTTACGACAGCCTCTGATTACATGTGACTCCAATTGCTGCAACAAAATGCTTTGTTGCTGCAAAAATAAAACTCAAACCCATTTCAGAAAATCATGCCGAACCCGTCAAATTATAGAAATACCATTTCGTAAAATAACAAAACCCCGGGTTGAATGCAAGTGCAATACCAAAAAGATTAAAGCTCAAACCCATCAAATTCGTAACTCAGATATCCATTAGTTCAGTACTTTTGCCGATATCTCTTTTAATTGAGGAGATATCGCCTAAACCAATCAAACATAAGTGGTCAATGAACCCATTACGGCTATGTAGTTTTTCTTTTAAATTAACATAGACCTCCCATATCTTTAATTGTATCAATGATTGAACAATATAATATCAAAATACCACAAACCAAAGGTCAAAGATATATAATAGCATGTTGATCGATTTAAATTAAGTATGAAAATACTTATCGTGCTCCTCAAATCAGGAAAATTCATAAGCTACAGCTCTTGGGTTCAAATTCAATGATGAGATGGTAACAAAAGAAGATATCAAGCGGTTTTTATTAAATTAACTATGCTCTTGGGTTCTTATTTTGACTCGAGGGAAGTCTAAGAATCAAATTAACTATTTTTATAGAGTTGACATCCACAGGTTAGTCTTTACACTGTTATGTTCTTACAGAGCTCCAAATTATAGTATTATACCACTCAAATTACATTCTTGGAAAAAATTCCACTTGTGTTGTGCCTTTGTATCTCATGTCGTAACATAGTATGTGGTCAGTCTTAAAAAAGGAAAATAGCTTTGCTTAGCTTTCAAGCTACCTTTCACTATAAATAAAGGGTTCGTGAGTGCTACACGTTTTTTATCCTCTTTGGAAAATTGGTGTAAGCTCATGAGGATGTTTTCCATGTCTTCAGTTCTTCGTGAACAAAAGTGAGATAAAAGTCTTTGTATTAGGGATCACAAAGCCAAGTTGGGTTTAATCTTCGTGATTGATTATACAACTTGTAATCTAGGTTTTTCACCTCTTGTCTATTCTAAGGTTTTCTCTTCTGATATAAAACCATTCAAGAGTTGTTGATCATCAACCGTAGGTTTTGATAGATTTCAGTTTCCGATCGTATACCAACACTTGTTAGTCGAGATCGGAAGCTAGAAAGAAAACTTCGATTAAGGTATCTCTAAAAATACTTAAGAAGTTTTAAACAAGATATCTCTAGATTTATTCTAGTTGTTCTTGTTGTAGAATAATTAGGTTTCTCTTCCATTATTGAAGAGTATAATAATCCCTAATCTACAAGTTTGTTTTGATATTACTTTTACCTAGTAATTGTTTTTCTCAAAACAAATACAAGATTTCCAAAACCTTGATTCATATCTAAAGGGAAATCAAACCGGTGTTTTGTGCAAACAAAAGATCGAATCGTATCAATCGTGTTGTTGTATCTTCTAAAGAGAGCCTTGGGTTTTGCTAGAAGATTTACGAGAAGAATTCCTAAAGACAATTGGTGTTGTGCTAGGAGTTCTATAAGTGCTGAAGCAGGTATTACATCTAGTCTGAATAGGTAGTAGGAAATTGGTGTAACAGCTGATAATCAATGTGTGTTTATTCTAGACTAGGTCCCGGGGTTTTTCTGCTTTTGCGGTTTCCTCGTTAACAAAATTTCTGGTGTCTGTGTTATTTCTTTTCCGCATTATATTTTATTTATAGAATTGAAATAATACAGGTTGTACGTTAATCAATCATAGTTGTTAAATCCGACCTTGTTTGTTGGATAAGACTTGATTGATCTTGAACAATTGATTTTGTTATTTTCACATTGTTAGACCAGTTTGGACTTAGCCTGTTTCAAGTGGACACTGTGTTGAAATATTCCTTTAGTGATTGTATCTTAAAGAGGTTTATACACGGTGGATATTGGATAGGTTGTGATTAACATAAAAGATTTTGGTTCAAGAGCTTCACACTAAAATCAGGTTTACCGACTTGTTTCTGTTTAACTCTGATTGTGTTGAAATAGAGATATAACTATTTGATATACTTTCCTATAGATTGAGTCTGAATTTCTAGTTGATTCTCTTGAAAGTATATTGAAAAAAGTCCTCTCAAATTTCCAAACGAATTGTTGGGTGTGGTTGTTAGACCCCCGCATTTTCAATTGGTATCAGAGCAGGCAAACACATTAAAGACCTTATAAGTCTGTGTGTTGTAGCGATCTGATATGGACAGAAGTGATATCTCTATAAACGTACCGCCATCCTTCGATGACACGAACTATTTATGGTGGAAAATTGCTACGCGTGCTTTTATTCAAGCGCGATATTTTCAATCATGGGTTCATATTGTTAATGGCTATAATCCTCCATCAGTTACAGTAGACGGTGTAACTGTTGCAAAGGATATTGGTGATTATGATGATCTTGAGATTCTTGAGATTCTTGCTGCAAAGCAAAATTCTGAAGGATTAAATGCTATCATCCATGCCATCACTCCAGATCTCCAGCATCATGTGACTACTTGCACAAAGTCTAAAGATGCTTGGGATATCTTAGAAACTGTATTCGAAAGGAATGCCGCAGAGAAAGAAACAAGGCTTCAAAATATAGCATCTGACTGGGAAAACCTTCGCATGTCTAATGATGAAACCTTTGATGAGTTTAACCAAAGAATTTCTCAAATACTTAACTCATCATATTCATTAGGAAGAACTATTCTGGAGAAAGTTATTGTGTGCAAAATTTTCAGGTCTCTACCATCAAGATACGAGTCTAAGAAACATGCCATTGAAGAAGCAAACGATCTTTCTACACTCTCCATAAATACTCTTGTTGGAAAGTTAAAGATATTTGATAATGAACACGCATCTAGAAAAGAGGTGATTTCTCTTAAAGCTGCAAACAATTCTGAATCCTCTAAGGATAAATCTGGTTCGCTATATACTAAGGATGTTACTCCACGACAATTTAGAAAAATCTTGAGAGACAGGAAAAAGAGTTTTTCTAAAGGTTCAAAATCTCCTAATGATGATGTACAATGCTTTAACTATCGTGGTTTCGGGCACCTTTCTTCAGTATGTCCTAGATGGAGCCAGAGACAATCGGCATATGCAACAGTTTTGCCTACTAATGATGATGGACCCGAATATTATGATCACCAAGTGTACGCAGGAGAGGTTGCATTAGCTTCTGAAAAAATTCTTTCGGATACTGATTCTGATTCTATCGAAGAAGTGTTCCATAAAGATCCAGTTGCTAATAATCTTCTTAAGGAATGTCATCAAAAACACTCGAAAGCTGAAAGCACCATACTCAGTGAGAAAGTTAAATATGACAGACTTCGTTGTCAAAATAAATACTTGCAAGACCAACTTGATTCTAGTGGTGCAAGAGATTATCTCAACGAAATACGAAAACTTAAAGAAGAAATTGCCGGAGGTCAAGATCGGGAAATTACTCTTCAAGCAAAGCTAGATAACTTGGAGAAAAATGAAATGAACTTTTTATTTGATTCGGAACGAGAAGATCTCAAAGTTCAATATGAATCATCCAAGAATGATCTAGTAATTGCGCTTGACAAGGTCAAAAGGTTGGAAGAAGAAAACTCGAGCTTAAAAGAGAGTTTGTCTAGAAATAGCAGCTCAGATAAATTAACCTCGATATTGGGAGCATGTAGAATTCATCGTGATACACGAGGATTGGACTATGAAGGAATAGACGCTCCTAGTATTTGCAAAAAGGCAAAATTTGTCAGAGCTAAAGTTTTTTCTCAAACAAAACCTTCCAAGGTTGACAAAAGTGAAGTATCTCTACCAACTGTCGACGGCGAAAAGACAAAATTATGTCAAGTTCCAAAGCAAGCACATACACATTCAGGTAACACTAAACATAACTTTTTCTATTATACTAAACATTTCTTTTATTGTGGAAAACCAAGTCACTTGCAAAGGAATTGCAGATATCTTAAACGAGATACAACCAGATCTGATTATGTTAAGATGACAAGATCTGATGTTCCAAACTGGAGAAAAACTGAGTCTCATAATATCAGTTCTTCTAGTATTCCCTCTAATAAATTTCATAATTATATTGGGGAGAAAAAGAAATACGTTGCTCCAAAAGCTACTCAGAAATGGGTACCAAAGAAGATCAATAAAGCAACGAGTACTATAAAGAAGGATCTCCCAGACAAGAGTTCGACAAGGGATGACATCTTAAAAAGGTATGGAACACTTATTGAAAGTTTCAAGGAAGTTGTTGGATTCCTAGAGTCCATGCATGATTTTGTTTCGAATACCTGTGGTGAGCAAGATTTTTGTTCACCTCAACAAAACCTGATTGTGTTGGAAGTGCATCCTCACCAAGAAGCCCTTAAATGCGGTGAGGATTGCAAAAGAATTGGGGCACATATTATGTTGAGTATTTTTTTTATATGTGGAAGCTTTTTTCTTTATCCAAGTTCATCTTTACTCATGACGAAAGTCATAGTTCTTATTTCAATATCTTGAAAACCGCTTTGATGCTAATAGTGTGTGAAAACGGCTATTGTCATCCTCTAAGAATGTTTCAGTGATTGAAATAAAGAGTTTAGAATATGTAACCATCTTTGTATATAAGCATATATAGTGTGTTCGCACATTAGAGTATAAATCCAAAACCGAGAGCCTAAAGTATGCATACTTGTGTGTATACAAAAAGGTTGTAGGAGACTGGGTAAGTATGCATACCCGTACGCATACTGGTGGAAGTTCACGTCCGTGAATTTCTGCTGAGTTTGAAAACCAAACCAAACTCATCTGGTTACCTAAAGTACGCGTACCCGTACGCATACTGGCGTAAAGTTCACGTCCGTGAATTTCTGTTGAGTTTGAAAACCAAACCAAACTCAAATCTGGTTACTTAAGTACGCATACCCGTACGTATACTTAAGTGGTTACTTTCTAAAATCAGTTGTATACATGAACTTAAACATTTATAAAATAAGGAATGCAATCTTTGCAGACCGTGGCTATAATGTTCATGAATTGATTTGAGTGAATCAAACCAATTTTGCTTCAATCGTGTTCTTATATACTTCTATGAGAATATAGCAATTGAACGGCTCTTTAACTAGTTTCATATGAGTCATTTGAACTAGTTATGGTTAAGATGAATATGGTTAAATACCACGCGTATGGTTCTTAATTACATAACTTGATTTGTGATTAAAATTCTTAAGCATAACAGGTTAGAAGCAATAATCAAAGCCATTGGATGTTGGTTCTTATTGTCAAAGAAAATTTTTCATACACTTATGGTTCCTTGTGAAAAAGTTATTCTTCCTCCTAAGCATATCAATTCTTGTTTATACAAGTTTGTATCTTAGAAAAGATGATCACAATACTTGATCTTCATGATTACATATTGTGTATCGTTACCATGAGATAGTTCTATTTTTTAGTAACACGATCTCATGAGAGACTTTCAATGATTGGTCCTTAGCTCGTATCTCCTTGTGGGATTTCTAAAATCCAATTCATAATTCCTTCTCCCTAGAGAAAGGTCACTCTTGTTGTTCTTTCGGGAATGACATTTTATGGGGGAGAGTTCTTAAATGAGCTTGTACTTAATTGCTATATCTTTGAGGGGAGAAGCGGTTGTGGAATATGTAGGGGTTAACTTGTATCTTAATAAACTCCTTGATGAAGTCACTAAGTTTTGACTCTGTGATATCATCTAAAGTAAAGTTGATATGTTCTCTTTTGGTCATGAAGTACCTCTATGAAAATTTTATAAGGATCCCACTAATTTTCGTACCTTTGCCAATTTATATTGACAAAAAGGGGGAGAATTAATGTGTAGTATGATACTACAAATACATATGGTTTACGGATCATTATGTAAGGGGGAGTGGTTTTCATGTTGATATGAAGTATTGACCAAGGGGGAGTGATACATATCATCGCAGTATTGTTGTCAAAGTTGTGATACAATTGAACTTTGATGTTGTGTAATAATACTATGATGGATCTTCAACAAGTACATGATGAACACACGAATAGTTGAAGAACCAAGAAAATCAAGCATGTCGGATTTTGGAGCTGTAATGCTTTTAACAAGTACAATCCATATGTAAACTGGTTTTGTCACTAAAATTGACAAAGGGGGAGATCGTTAGAGCGTTGACCGGTTGAACCCACTAGCGTTGGTATGTCAAGTTAGTTGTAAATTTTAGTTTCCAAAATGCATTATTGAATTAGTATACTATATATAGTTCCGGACTAGATTAAGTCTAAGAAGTAAAATAGAAGCTATCCTTAACGGATGAAGTTTGAATACTACAAGAAGACATCAACAAAGACTTCATCAACAAAGGTATGTGGTAATTTATTTCACTTGGATTCTTGTTCAATTCTACCTTTCTAATCTATCGAAACAAATGTTCACTCTATGGAACAATTCCTATGACGGTAAATGTGCACTTATGTAGATATACTTGAGGTTATTTGAGCCACGATTTTTATGACAATAACCTTTATCCCTGGAGAGGTTCTCATGGTATAGTAAATGAGCCTACAAATTCAACGAGCCAAGAATCACTCAATTCCAAGACATAACGATGAAGTTATGAGTGATTTATTAAAGTAACAGTTATAAGTGTTGCTATAACTGTTACAGTTCGTTAGTAGGAAACAATCCATGGACTGCTTGTAGCGGTTCACAGACTTGGGCGCAATTACGTGACTAGAAGTCTTTTTTGGTCAAATTGGTGATGTTTCCTTATCTAGGCAAGATAGATATTACTCCAAACATATTTGCTTACCATACTAAAGTGTTTGTGATTCCTTCCTAAGTTAGAATGTGATTTATTCACCTAAATACAATATTTACTAATTAATTATTTATTTAATTATTTTGGCAAGAGTTGTCACTTAGGAAAGACTCTCAAAATTAGGAGATTCTTAAAAAAGGAAAATAGCTTTGCTTAGCTTTTAAGCTACCTTTCAGTATAAATAAATGGTTCGTGAGTGCTACACGTTTTTTATCCCCTTTGGAAAATTGGTGTAAGCTCATAAGGTTGTTTTCCATGTCTTCTATTCTTCGTGAACAAAAGTGAGATAAAAGTCTTTGTATTGGGGATCACAAAGCCAAGTTGGGTTTAATCTTTGTGATTGATTATACAACTTGTAATCTAGGTTTTTCAACTCTTGTCTGTTCTAAGGTTTTCTCTTCTGATATAAAACCATTCAAGAGTTGTTGATCATAAACCCTAGGTTTTGATAGATTTCAGTTTCCGATCGTATACCAACACTTGTTAGTCGAGATCGGAAGCTAGAAAGAAAAATTCGATTAAGGTATATCTAAAAATCCTTAAGAAGTTTTAAACAGGATATCTCTAGATTTATTCTAGTTGTTCTTGTTGTAGAATAATTAGGTTTCTCTTCCATTATTGAAGAATATAATAATCCCTAATCTACAAGTTTGTTTTGATATTACTTTTACCTAGTAATTGTTTTTCTCAAAACAAACACAAGATTTCCAAAACCTTGATTTACATCTAAAGGGAAATCAAACCGGTGTTTTGTGCAAAAAAAAGATCGAATCGTATCAATCGTGTTGTTTTGTATCTTCTAGGAGTTCTATAAGTGCTGAAGCTGGTATTACATCTAGTCCGAATAGGTAGTAGGAAATTGGTGTAACAACGTATAATCAGTGTGTGTTTATTCTGGACTAAGTCCCGGGGTTTTTCTGCTTTTGCGGTTTCCTCGTTAACAAAATTTTTGATGTCTGTGTTTTTTGTTTTCCGCATTATATTTTAAATATAATTGAAATAATAAAGGTTGTACGTTAATCAATCATAGTTGTTAAATCCGACCTTGTTTGTTGGATAAGACTTGATTGATCTTGAACAATTGATTTTGTTATTTTCACATTGTTAGACCAGTCTGGACTAACCCTATTTCAAATGGACACTGTGTTGAAATATTCCTTTAGTGATTGTATCTTAAAGAGGTTTATACGCGGTGGATATTGAATAGATTTTGATTAACATAAAAGATTTTGGTTCAAAAGCTTCACACTAAAATCAGGTTTACAGACTTGTTTCTGTTTAACTCTGATTTTGAGAAAGATTATGTCGTTGGACACTCTCTCAAATCTTTCATTAATCTTTGAAATGTTGATTTTCAATTACAGACTCAATACACATTCTCTGTGTGTGTTTATAGACATTTTAAACTTGACCTGCTACAACCAGTTACAACGTACATATTACCTGCTACTGTCAGTTACAATACAGTGTGCATTTCACACGCTTACATAACTCAAGACTCATAACACTCTGTGAATATATTCTTCTCAGAAATCTGTGAAGATAACCTTCACAGGACTATATTCAAACACCCCCCCACCCCCACCCCCGCAAGACCAGAGTCTATGCAGGTGCAGAGACACTGATCTTGAACCTGAGAAGAGAAAAATGTTTAGTAGGTAAACCCTTGGTGAGAATATCTGCAATTTGTTCTCTGGTGGATAAAAATCTGACCTCCAAGGACTTAGCTGCTACTAGCTCTCTGACATAGTGAAATGCAATTTCAATGTGCTTCATCCTGTTATGAAAAATGGGATTTGATGTTAAGTAAGTAGCACCCATATTATCACACCAAAGCATTGGTCTTGTGGTACATTGAAAATTGAAGTTCAGAGAGGAGAGACTGAACCCAAACAATTTCTGAAGTGGCATCAGCTAGAGCCCTATATTATGCCTCTGTGCTAGATCTGGACATTGTTTTCTTCTTTCTAGAACACCAGGATATTAAGTTAGGTCCCAAAAATATGGCCATGCCACTTGTAGATCTTCTGTCAGATGTATCTCCAGCCCAATCAGCATCACAATATGCTTGGATTTGTATAGAAGAAGACTTCCTAAACTGTAAACTAAAAGACAATGTACCTTGTAGATATCTTAAAATTCTCTTCACAGCACACCAATGAGCTTATGTAGGAGCATGCATATACTGACAAGCTTTGTTAACTGCAAAGGCTATGTCAGGTCTTGTAATTGGGGCATATTGAAGATCTCCAACAATGCTTTTATACAAAAAAACATCTTCAAATAAGGGAGAGTGCTCAGCTGATTGAGGTTTTGAATAAGGTGTGTCACTAGGCTTGCAGATACTCATCTTAGTTTTAGAGAGTAAATTAGAGATATACTGGGTTTGACTAAGATGAATACCTCCTGAAGTATGAGTATCTTGAATGTCCAAGAAAAAATGAAGCTCTCCTAAATCTTTGATGGCAAATTCATTGTTCATGGTTGTAATCAAAGAACTGATAGTAGAAGGACAATTACCAGTGATCAAGATAGCATCTACATATATGAGAATAGGGGTGGGACTTGGGTTGGTTGGGCGGGTTAGAAAGATTGGCCGAGGCAGACCCAAGATAGGAATCCTTTGCCCAGATTGCCTATCGAACCCATGGAGGTACTACCCAAGTCCTCCCAAGTTATGTTCCTCGGGTTAGCCCAAGTTTCGCTAGACATACGAGTTTGTTAATATGATAATAACAAATTTTAGTAATAATAAGATTTAATTGCTTCATTTATCTTAAATTTCCATATAATTGAAAATTATTTACAATAATGTAAACTTTTTTCATATTGAATGATTAATGAGATAGATATAATTTTTATTTAATATCTAAAATTACTTTAAATAGGTAATAATACCAATTATAAAAATAATTTTATACTCTAGTTCTTCGGGTTGGGCGGGTTGCTTGGGTCAGAAATATTTGTGCCCATGCTTGCCAAAATTTAACTCGGGTTTATTAAATTTATGCCCAAGCTTGCCCAAAATTTGGAAATATGTTGCCCATGTCCGCCCAACATTCGGGTTGGGCATGGGTTGGGTGGGTCAACCCAATCCAAGTCCCACCCCTAGATGAGAATATAGATTGTAGTAGAAGCAGTAACTCTGTAAAATAATAAAGTGTCAGTCTTAGAGGATTGAAAACCATTCTGAAGCAATAATTTGCTTAGCCTTTCAAACCAAGCTCTAGGAGCTTGTTTGAGTCCATAAAGAGCCTTTTGAAGTTTGCAGACATGATGAGGATAAACTTTGTCAGAGTAACCTGGAGGATGCACCATGAATACATCTTCAGATAAATAACCATGCAAAAAAGCATTCTTTACATCCAATTGTCTGACTTGCAAACTTTTATAAAGAGTTATAGAAAGTATTTTTCTCACTGTAATAGGCTTCATAACTGGACTAAAAGTATCTTTATAGTCAATGCCTTATACCTGATTGTAACCCTTAGCTACTAGTCTAGCTTTGTATCTCTCAATAGATCCATCTGCATTTCTTTTGATCCTGAATATCCACTTGCATCCAACAACATTGTATGCATCAGCTGAAGTAACTAACTTCCAAGTACCATTTTGAATTAATGCATTAATTTCTTCATCCATAGCAGCACTCCATTTTGGATCTTTACAAGCTTCAGTATAGCAAGTTGGAACTGTGATATCCTCACATACAAATTGTACTTCAGATGCATACACTTTAGGTTTAAATATACCTTGTTTACCTCTTGTTTTCGTAGGATGAGCATTAGTAGTAGCTGAAGGAGGTGAGGAAGTAGATGCAGCTAATGGAGGAAACTCTTGAAGATCAATGACTGGAATAGTTACTTCATTAGAAATAGTTGGTGCTGAGATAGTGTGTGAAGGTTCAATGCACAGACTAGATAAAGTTGCAGATGTAGAGTCTTGAGATTGAAACCGATTGGCATAAGGGAATGCAGTATCTTCAAAGACAACATCTCTAGAAATTATGATCTTGTTTGTTTTCAGATTTAAGCATCTATATCCCTTGTGTAAACTACTATAACCCAGAAAAACACACTTCACAGATCTTGGTTGCAGTTTATGAGTATTGAAAGGTCTGAGACAGGGATAACATGCACACCCAAATATTTTTAGGAACTTATAATCTGGTTTTAACTGAAACAAACATTCTAAAGGAGAGACATTATGTAATAATGAAGTGGGAAGTCTATTGATAAGAAAGTTAGTAGTTTCAAAAGCATATGACCAGTAAGATAATGACAATGAAGCATGAGATAAGAGTGCTAAACAAGTTTCCACTATGTGCCTGTGTTTTCTATCTGTTGTACCATTTTGAGCATGAGCTTGGGGACATGACACTCTGTGACCAATTCCACATGAATCCAAGTAGGTTGACACATTTCTATACTCTCTTCCCCAGTCTGATTGAATAAATTTAATGCTTCTTGATAATAACCTCTCACTGTGAGCATTAAATTTGATAAATGTAGAAAGAACTTCAGACTTGTATGCCAAAGGATATATCCATGTAAACCTACTAAAAGAGTCTATGAATGACACATAATATTTGTAGCCATTTATTGATATAAAGGAGATACCCATACATCAGTGTGAATAAGATCTAAAGGACCATAATCTTTTGCATTAGACATTTTTGAGTAGGGAAAAGTATGACTCTTAGCTAACTGACAATCATGACATATAGTAGTAGACAAATGATCACTAATAACCTCATCAACAGAAGACAACACATGCTTCAAAGTTTGATATGCAGGATGTCCCAATTTGTTGTGCCAACTGGAGAGAGTAGAAGTACTGGATGCAAAGGCTTGTTTAAGTTGAGTTGTTGTAAACTCCAGATGATAAAGTCCATCTTTAACAGGACCATGAAGGAGAACCTTGTGAGTAACCATATCCTTCACAAAGAATTCATCAGGATAGAATTCAAAGAAACAATTATTTTCTTTGGTAAATTGATGCACTGATATTAAATTCTTAGTTATTGAAGGCACATGAAGCACATTTGACATAACAAACTTTGTAGAGCCATGCTGAAAATTAGAAGAACCAATTTGAGTTATGTGCAAACCTGAGCCGTTTCCTACACGCACTTGATCAGTTCCCTGGTACTCAGAGTGTAAGTTGAGATTAGACAAATCTGAAGTAAGATGATGTGTAGCACCTGAGTCTGGAATCCAACTAGAATGAGAAGTAGAAGCACCAGAACAAGATGTGGAAGCACCAGACTGTGAAGTATAAGGATCATTATTGTAAACTGCAAAGGCTTCAGGTTCTGGACACCAAATTCTTCATAGTCATCATCAAAGTAGTCATAAGAAGTATTGTAAGCTTGAGCCATATAATTGTCAGATGGTGCATATCTGTAGTGACAAGTTGGAGCAAAATGTCCAGGTTTCTTACATATTTGACAATCATTAGATGGATTGAATCTCATAGATGGTGGATAAAAATTTGTTGGTGGAGCAGGTGGACCAAATCTACCACCATCATTAGGCATTCTACCTCTAAATCCTCCTCTAAATCTACCACCTCTATTGCCTCTAAAATTACCAGATCTATTGAATGTGCCTCTAGAGGGATATGAGTTCCATTGATGTGATGCAAAAGTATAATTTTGAGGGTAATCATATGACTGATTGTAATGATTAACAGTAGGATTATGAGAACTTTTGAAGTGATTTCCAAATGCAAGAGTAGAGTTAACCTGATGTTGTTGAGAGACATTAGCAGAAGCAGTTGTGAGATCAACATTAGATTCAGCATTCATTCTGGATTCCTCTGAGAGTAGTAATCCAAGCAGCTCTGAAGAAGTGATTAGGTTCTAATTCTTGAGTTGTTGAGTGCAGATTGATGTTTTGAAAGAGTTAAACTCAGCAGGTAAGCCTTGGAGAATATGAAGAACAAGATCTTCATTAGTAATTGGGCGGTTAATCTGTGAAAGCTGATGAGAAATAGATCGTGCTCTGTTAAAGTATGTTAACATCGAATCAGTACTCTTCTTCAGTGTAATGAGATCAGATTTCAGTTACTAGTAGCGTTATAATTATGTTCTAATCGAGTACAAACTTCATGAGAAAAAGTGCAATCAACCACCTGAGAATGAATTTCTTCAGTACAAGCTGTAAATAACCAAGAGAGGATAGCTTGATCTTGATTTACCCAGTATGTATACACAGGATTACGAACAAAATCATTATCTGGATATGAATCTTCGAAACCAGGAGCTTCAATGATTTTGAGACCTTCAGCAGATGTACGCCTATAATACTTCGATGGACAGATAAACGAGCCATCAACAAATCTGAATAGATCATAACTTCGAAGAAGTGGTACAATTTGAGATTTCCAGAGATTATAATAGGTGGTTGATAATTTTGATGGTGATTTAAAAGTTAGAGAAACATGTTTTGTTGATTCTGTCATGTTGATAATGAATGAATGAAGAAGATGGAAATTTTATAAAAATTAGGGTTAACAACAGGTATCTGATAGCATGTTGAGAAAGATTATGTTGTTGGACACTCTCTCAAATATTTCATTAATCTTTGAAATGTTGATTTTCAATTACAGACTCAACACACATTCTCTGTGAGTGTTTATAGACATTTTAAACTTGACCTGCTACAACCAGTTACAACGTACATATTACCTGCTACTGTCAGTTACAATACAGTGTGTATTTCACACGCTTACATAACTCAAGACTCATAACACTCTGTGAATATATTCTTCTCAGAACTCTGTGAAGATAACCTTCACGAGACTATATTCTAACAGTGTTGAAATAGAGAAACAACTATTTGATATACTTTCATATAGATTGAGTCTGACTGTCTAGTTGATTCTCTTGAAAGTATATTGAAGAAAGTCCTCTCAGATTGCCAAACGAATTGTTGGGTGTGGTTGTTAGACCCCCGCATTTTCACTTTATACAGGCTACTCGAGGACAAAGTTAGGCAAATTTGATTAAACACTCTTGCACGTATGCCTTTGAAGATGCTACGGAAGGTTAGATGCATTGATCCAAAGTTGAGAATTTTTATTTAGAGATTGTTTGATAATGGTCTACGAAGTAAAACAATTTAATGCATCGAATTTGAAAACTTGTTTCTTACCCTTTTTTGTGAGGATAATTGTGAACACGTAAATCACGAAGGCATCTATATGTTCACAAACAATATTCTCACTCTAGGTACGGACTCGCACTGATAATACAATGGCATTGATTCCTTGGCTCCAAACCTTCGGGTTTATCATAGCCTCATCCAATAACATCGAGAGGGGCGTTTACGTAGGGGAAGTTAAAGAACACGAAGCATAAAAGTAAAACTCATGGAGCGTTAGGCAAATATAAAGTGCTGAAATGTAAATAAGACTGGGATTTATGTGGTTCAGCACTAAGGCCTACATCCACGGGGTTGTTGTTTCACTATATGCTCGATGGTTACAAAGGTAGTCGAGTGACTTTGGGGTTTACATAGATCTGTATATGGTAAAGGACTAACTTACACTCACAATTTCTCTCTCCTTCCCTTCCTCCATTTTCCGATCCCCTTACTCTTGGTGGAGAGGGGGTATTTATAGGGTTAGAGTGTGGGACCCATCTCTGAGGACCGTTGGAACCTTATCTTCTTGTGTTCTGTGTCCATCACGCGGGGGTCTTCGTTTATTACTTCATCACGTAGAGTCGTCCTCGTTCGTTCCACGGGTTGATCGACACGTATGCTGCTCAGAGTGTTTAATGCGGGTAGT
This sequence comes from Papaver somniferum, assembly GCF_003573695.1. Lineage (NCBI taxonomy): Eukaryota > Viridiplantae > Streptophyta > Magnoliopsida > Ranunculales > Papaveraceae > Papaver > Papaver somniferum. The sequence goes on along the minus strand of NC_039367.1, from coordinate 37,961,356 downwards.
TGAGGTGACTGCTCTTGTCAGGCAAGTGTCTTCTGCCCCTGTCACATCCATGTCAGTTCATTTTCTCTCCACCGTTGATCTTGGCTACTTTTGTGGATGAGATAAAGTAACTCTTCGGGAGTTATCTGGTGCTCCGCATTACATCGTGTTACCGGTACGTCTTTTTAACTTCTGCCCTTAGATTTGTTCGGGCAAAGATCCAACGTCGGCGGGATGGGCATTTTGGCTGTGGGCACATGTCATCATGCTTTGATGACTTTGTCCTCATGCTCTCCACGTATGTTCCTATATACACGTGTTTGATGATGAAATATGTGCACACAATTTGCCCCTTTTCTTCGGGCTTGAGTGTTTAGTGGGAGCATTGAAGAAAACAGTCGTTACGTATTCTTCCTCTCTCCTAATAACTTCTCCTAGAGACTTGGGCATGTTTTTTATTCGTGCATTAACTGCTCATTTAATGGGCACGTTTCCCATTCCTCCCTTAACTTCCTTCTCTTTCTTTCAAGTATATTAAGGAGGGGAGAAAAATTAATTTCATTCTCCTTCGAAAATTAATTTCATTCTCTGTCATTCTTTGTTCTTCAACCATTAAATTCTCTGTCTTAGCATTAATCACGCTCCCTTCTTCATTGTTTCTGGTTTGTTTCATTATCTGTCAGTCTTCATTCTTTGTTCTTCGACCATTAAATCCTCTGTCTTAGCATTAATCACGCTCCCTTCTTCATTGTTTCTGGTTTGTTGTCCTCTTCCTGCTGCTGTTTGTGGTGGTAAGGTTTCTTTTCTTTGTTCCTTTTTTTTTAAGCTGTGTTGGTTGTAAATTTTCTTGTTGATCGTATTGTAGCCTCCCCTTTTGCTGCTGTCGTCCTTGTTTGTGATGAAGAACCCTTTTCTAATGCTTGTATGCTAGTTTGCCCCTGTTCTTCGTCTCAAATCGAGGAGGCCATTGTTTTACGTGTATTGATTGGACTTTTGAGTTTGGGGTTTTAGGGTTTCTGTGCTATGTTGAGATGGACTGCTAATTTTGTGGTTTTTTGATCTTTGGTGATGACCTTGTGTTTGTTTCTAACTTGTTTATGTTGTATCTCTTCGCAGCCATGTCTGACCGTCCGCAGCTTCCTTATCAAACTCCGGGTTCTAGTCTACCGAGATCCCCTCCGCGCAGAGAGTCTCAAATGGATCCCCGTGGTATCAGAGTTTCTTCTTCAGGGGCGAAGGCCTCTCCTCCTAGGAAAGATGGTCCTCAAAAAATCCTTCCGGGTCTCGAAACGCTGCCGACGTGCGGTTTCTCGTCCTCGTGATGACGTTAGGTGTGCGCAGACACCTCCTCGTTGTTGCCTTTGATGTTCCTCCTCTGCGTTCAGTAGTGCCTGTGCAGCACCCTCTACCGCCGCCTCCAGTACTTCCTCTCAAAGGGAAGAACACCAAAGGTTGTGTCCCGAGGAATCGTCTAAGAATCCTCTTTGAAAAGACGAGCTTCCGAGGCTTTTGTTGGTTCGTCCGACCCCGCGGAACAGGATGAGGCTGCCCCGGTGATACGCAGTGTTTCGGTCAGCAAGAAGAAAGTGACGTTCAAGCATATTGACCTTGAAGTTTTCAAGGAAAAGCATGAGCTTCAAGCCTTCGAGGTTCGTTTCTATGCCCCTGAGGATGATATTACTTATGAGCTCCTCTCGAAGTATCAGTTTGACGAGTTCCATTGTTGACTACGGTTGGAGCTTTCGAGGCGGGTCTTATGCTGCCGTTGTACAAGTCTGGCGACTCCTTCTATTACGATGTGCTTGCTGGTCGTGAAGGCTCTTCTACCAATACTCACAGCCGTTCTGTGTCGCAATTATCGGGGAATTATCTCCGTGCACTGAAGGAGTGTTATCTGCGGAGTAAGGGACAGACGACGATGACATGTTACGTTCCAAATCCCGCAGAGAGGGAATGGGTACTCCTGAAAACTTCAACAACTCTTTTGGTGATTACGTCAATAGTAGGAATCGTAAACCGTGGAGTGTTAGCCTTCGGAATCTCGCTGCTCCTCGGGGTGAATTCGTCTGTTAAGTGAGGTCAGCGATGCCAAACTGAAGTATGTTCCAGGCACCGAGGGGTCTAGTCAGCGGAAACTTTTTCCGGCACGTGAGAGGATCAAGCGTGACCATGACTACGAGTGGCACGCTACTGTAATCGAAGTTGTTGGTCCTTGGGCGTACGGTTGGATTCCCGGTCCACGCGGTTGGCGTCCTTCTGGGAGTAGCAGGCCACGTGAATCTCCTCCTGCTCGTTATGGAGATTTCTGTCCCTGGCGTTTAAACTTCGCAGGTATGAACTTTCCTTATGCCCTCGACGTCGTTGAAGGAGACGAGGAGGAAGGTTCTGGTGCTATACTTCCACCGAAGAGTGCCACTACTGCTAAGGTATGGTTATTGCAGTTTCTGGCCGCGCCTGTTCGAAAGTAACTCTGTGGAAAGTAACTGTTCGGAAAGTAACTCTGTGGAACATGTGTTGGTTTGCAGGTTTCGAAGAAGAAAAAGATTGGGCCGAAGCAGTCTTCTACCATTGTGATGGGTGAGGCTGAGGTTCATGAAGAAGTTACCAGTCCGGTAAACGAAGAGTTTGCCGAGGATGAGATTTCTGATGGGGAAGAACGTACTGATACTTCCCCCCTAATGTCGAGGAGGAGATTGGTGCGGGTTTTGAAGGTGATGGAGGAAATAATGCCGCGGTAGCTGATGGCAGTGTTATCGCTGATATGTCAGTCCCTGCTGGTGATGCTGCGGGAACTCTCCCCACCATGTCTCAAGAGTTCTCTTTTGACCGGGTTTATTCCGCAGGGGATCTCCTTGACGATGCTCTTGATTTTCCTGAAGACTTCTCTCTACTTTCCCCCAATGATGATTGGGATGTGCTCGGGGGGTCTGGTAAGGAAGACGCTGGTTCAGGATGGAGGCGCGGGTGGGTGATGCCGAAACTTGTGTTGATGAGGCAATATCAGCCAAGGGGAAGTCCGTGGTTGATTCGCCTTCTGAGGATTTCCCTCATTCGCTGACATTTGAGGGTGAGGACGCCATAATGGATTGGCTTAAGAAAAAGGGTTTGTTGTTTGTCCCTCATCCTGCCCCGGTGGTTGCTGGTGAAAAGGATTCCGATGCTTATACCCGTCGGATGATGGAACTCTTCCAAGGCGCGGGTATCTGAGATGGGGGAAAAGTTTGAGTGTTCCCGAAGCTACCCTTGTACCGGAGCCTCCTACTTCTGTCGAGGATATGATGGCCATAGCCGACGGTTACCAATATGGTTTTCCTCAGCAGCGTGTCTTGGAGGTAAGTCTTCGTACATATCTCTTCGTGACGATTGAATCCTTCGGTGTAATAATGTTTGCCGTTTTGATGTGTAGATGATGAGGAGTGAGCATTGTAACCATGTGTGTATCAATTCTTTAAGGCGAAATCTTTGAAGCTGGAGGCTAAGCTTCGTCACAGAGAAAAGGAATTATCTGCGGCTGAGGTAGAAATAGAAGAACTGAAGAGAAGCCTTAAAGAGAAAGAAAGGCTGGGTGAAGCGGAGGCTGGGCTTCGTTCAGAGCTTGCTGTCGTTCGCGCTGAGTTAGAGCAAACTCGCGGCCAAGTTTCAGCTTTCACAGGTTTGATTCTTTTTCCTCTTTTACCCTCGCAGTGCGTCGTAATTCCTCTATATTCCTTAGTTGTTCTGTCTGAGTCTCCCCACCCTATCTCCAGTGGGTGGCGTCCCCGAGTTGATATGGCTTCGAAACGAAAGGGCACGGCAAAAATCTCGTATCAAAGAGCTGGTCGAGAAAATTAAGAGTGAAGCCAAAAAGTGGGACGCTCGGGCTGAGGTATGGCGCGCAAGGCATGTTCAAATGGTTGATATGCAGAATCTGTATAACCATGACCGTACTTTGTTCAATGGTACGCTGCTGTGGACACGTGAGAATCTGCGGGAATCCCGTGAGCGAACTTCATTGTTGGAGTCTAGGATACATCTTCTGGAAGAGGAATTACGAAAGGCTCGCTCCTTCCTTTTCCGGGAGTTAATGAGAGCATGTGTGTCTTACCAGAGAACGGGACGATGCCCGAGCCGAAGTTTGGGCTCTAAGCAAGGCCCTTGCTGCGTCTCGCGCTGAAATAGCACGTCTGGCTGAGTCTGAGAGAAATCTTGAAGTATGTATGTACAGACTTGGCAAAGGGGTATCAGAGATAAACAACGAAGTCAACCATCTTCGTCACATGGATTCGATGAAGCAGGTAGAACTAGATGCCAGTCAATTTACTCTCACCAACCTTCAACTAGATTATAAGAAATTATCCGCGGAATATGACCATCTTGATGAAGCGCGAGATGCGGTTGTTAATGAGTATGAAGAGGCTTCGGCTTGTGTCGAAGGTATAACTCTATTTCATCGAGTGTGATTGTGTCTTTTCTGTGCTAACTCCCTTGTGTTGTCTTTTTCAGAGCTCGAGGGACAACTCCGCGTTGCAAATGAAAAATTTGAAAAGGCTCAATCTTCCTTAGCGCAGCAGGAAGAACAGACTAATCATTTTAAGAGTTTGGCGGCATCCCGCGAAGAGGCCGTTGGTGCAGCTTCTAAAGAAGTGAATCGTCTATCTTCGTTGTTATCCCAAGCCCAACAGCGGACGACAGTTATTATGCATAAGGCTCGGTGTCAATTGGCTGAGGAGACAAACAAGATGCTGGAGAAGATTGAGCTTGGCCTTAAGACCGAGCATGGCCTTGTGAAGAGCTATCCGCGTCGTCCAGTGCCTGCTTCCTTGCCTGGCTCCTCGGGACCCTCATCTGGTGGGAGCGTCCCTTCAACTCTTCGGAACAACCCTGCTGATGGGGCGGCATCTTCTAAGTAGAGACCGCGGCATCATTATCCTTCCGTTAGATTTTGCTAGTCTTTTGTAAAAAGAATATTTTTGATGTGTATTCCTTGTAAATTTTTGATGTGTAATTTACAATCCATGGCCTTGCCGCTTTTTGTAACCAACCTTTATGAAATGGATCATTTTTTTGATATACCTGCAATATCAGTTTGTTGTTTATTTTAGGCATTGTGATGAAAGACGCTAAAAACAAAAGAGTTTTTTAAGTGTTTGGGTGCGATACCGAAGGGAGGTACCTTCGTGATCGGCTTGAGACCTGTCACCCCGCTGGCGAACCCTTGGCCAGAGGATTCCCAGACGGGGGGGCCGAGGCAACGTTCTAGGATATGGGGTTAAAAAATTTACATACACCCATTCCGTCGACCCGTTGCCTTAAGATTGGTTGGGTATCTCTTTCTGCTGGGTGCCTTCCCCCTGGTCTTACACTTATGGACACTGATGGGGGAGCCCTGAGAGATTGTAGATTAACTACTTTCCCCAATATTGTTGATAAGTTGATTTCTTGAATTTTTAGGAAAGCTTGTTTGATTGATAGGTTGAGGCCTGCAATTCCTCGTCCAGAGATAGAAACATGTAGAGCGGTCACGCTGCCTTCTTCTTCTGGTACTCTTCACGCAGATGCAAAGCTGCGTTGCTCCTATGGGTAATATGGTTTAAGCCACTTAGCATTCCAAGGATGTCGGAGGACCTCGCCTTTCAGATTGCGAAGGTAATAGGAACCGCTTCCCGCAATGTCGTGTATTATAAAGGGTCCTCCCCACGTAGGTGCTAACTTTCCCCATCTCTTTTCTCGTTGATACTGTGGGATAGTTCTTAACACATACTGTCCCTCTACAAAATTCCGAAGCTTGACCTTTTTGTTGTACTCCCTTGCTAGTCTTCGTTGATAATTTTCCATCTTCTGCAATGCTGCTTCCCTTCTTTCTTCTAGGTCGTCCAATCTCTCTAACATCATGTCTGTTGTGAGATTTTTCTCCCATGCTTCGGTCTTTGTGGTTGGCATGAGGATCTCTGTCGGGATGACTGCTTCAGCTCCATAAGTGAGGAGAAACGGGGATTCCCCGGTGGCAGATCTTTGTTGTTCTGTATGCCCATAACACATTATGCAACTGTTCACACCATCGCCCCTTATGTTCGTCTAATTGTTTTTTGAGGATAAGGGCGAGGGTCTTGTTGGTAGCTTCCGCTTGTCCGTTGCTTTGAGGGTATATGGGGGTGGACTTGTTTTTCCTTATTTTGAAAGTGTCAAAGAGCATGTCTATGTTTTTCCCCTGTAATTGTTTACCATTATCGGACACGATTTCCGCTGGTATGCCGAATCTGCAAATAATATTTTGGAATATGAAAGTAAACACGTCCACGTCTCTGATCCTGGCTAAGGCTTTGGCTTCCACCCATTTACTGAAGTAGTCCGTGGCTACTATCAAAAATCGTCTTTTCCCTGACCCTTCGACGAAAGGCCCGACGATATCTATGCCCCATTTCGCAAATGGCCACGGGCTATCTACAGAATTTAACAGTGTTGCCGGCGCGTGTATTTTTTGGCGAAGCGCTGACATTCTTCACACCGTCGGGACATCCTTGCGGCATCCTGTATCATTGTGGGCCAGTAATATCCTTGCGTTTTTGCTTTGTCGGCTAGTGACCTCATGCCGCTATGATTCCCTGCGTCACCATAATGGATGTCGTTTAGAATTCGGTGCCCCTCTCCGGGATAAGCAACGTAGTAATGGCCCGAGGAAGGATTTCTTGTACAGGACCCCATCCCGGAGATCATATCTTCCTACTTTGGAGAGTATTTTCCTAGCTTGTTTATGATCCGCGGGTAAGCTTCCCTTTTCGAGAAACGCATGGATCACCGTTCTCCAATCATCTTCGTTGCTGAAGTCTTCGTCTTGATTTGCTCTTGACAGGATTCTTCTTCGTCAAAATCGTTATGGATGTCTTCTCCTTGGTCTTCGATATTTTCTTCCACTGTCTTGATTGGTAGCGAAGGAGAATTGAGATGCAATCGAAGGCTCGTATACCCTTGTTATTTTAATAGCTTCGACGCTTTTATCCTTCAGCATGGATGATATATATGCTAGGGCATCCGCATGCCTGAGATCCTTTCTGCATAAGTGCCGGAATTTGATGTTCGGAATTTGTGACGCCAATGTTTGGACCAAGGCCATGTAAGCTGAGAGGGTGTCATCGTACACATTGTACTCGAGCTCTATTTGCCGTATGACAAGCTGCGAATCACTTGTCAGTCTTACATCGGTTACCCCCATTTCTATTATTACACGGAGGGCATGTACGACTGCCTCGTATTCAACGATGTTGTTGGTATGCTCTTTGAATTCTAACCTGAGTGCCTGTACAATTTTCTCCGGTTGGGGTGGTGATGACAATGCCTATTCCTGCTCCTTCCTTATTTTTGGAACCGTCGACGAAGACTTCCCATTGTCTTTGACTCGCGGGTTCGAGGATATCCATTGGATCTTTGCTTTCTTCTTCGGCTTCTGGTATTCCCTTAATCTCTTCGTCGTTGTCCAGGGGGAGGTCTGCTAAGAAATCCGCCAAAACTTGGGATTTTCGAGAATGTTGAATTTCATGAATGATGTTGAATTGGTCCAGGTGGGTGTTCCACTTGGCTATTCTGCCCACTTTTCCCGCGCTTTTGAGGACTGCTTCCAGTGGTGCTTTGCATGGGACGCGGACGAAGTGAGTTAGGAAGTAGGTTCTCAGCTTTTGAGTAGCCCAAACCAATGCTAGGATAAGCTGTTCGATCTTTGTGTAGTTCCTTTCCGCAGAATTGAGGGTCTTACTGACGTAATAGATAGGTGTTCTATCTTCGTATTGGTTTTGACCAACACTGCGCTGACTGCGTCTTCTGTTGCTGCTATGTACAATGCCAAAACCTCATCAGGATCCGGTTTCTGCAGGATCGGAATTGAAGCTAGGTGTTCTTTGATTTTTTGGAAGGCTTCTTCGCATTCTGCGGTCCATTCAAACTTGCTCCCTTTTTTGAGAATATTGAAGAAATGTTTGCATTTGTCCGAGGATCGGGCAATAAATCTGCCCAAGGCTGCGATGGACCCATTGAGTTTCTGCACTTCTTTTAAATTCTTCGGGGACAGCATTTCTACTATGGCCTGAATCTTTACTGGGTCTACCTCAATGCCCCTTTTTGTTACCAGGTACCCGAGGAATTTTCCCGAGGTGACGCCGAAAGTACATTTCTCTGGATTCACTTTCATGTGATGTTTTCTCATTGCTTCGAAGATATCTCTCAGATCCTGGTGGTGATCTTTGCGTAGCTTGCTTTTGACGAGCATATCATCAACGTAAACTTCTAAGGTACTACCAATCCATGGCCTGAAGATAGCATCGACCATTCTTTGGTATGTTGCCCCTGCGTTTCGAAGTCCGAAAGGCATTCTAGTGTAGCAATAAAGGCCATGTGGGGTGTAAAACGCTGTGTGTGGCTGATCTTCTTCTGTCAGGGCTACTTGGTTGTAGCCAGAATGTCCATCTATGAATGACAGCTCTTCATATCCTTCTACCGCCTCTACCAGCTGATCTATGCTTGGCAAGGGATAGCTGTCCTTTGGACATGCCTTGTTGAGGTTAGTAAAATCGATGCATATCCTAACCCCTCCATTTTTCTTAGGAACGACGACCATATTGGAGATCCACGTAGGGTACTTGACTTCCTTGATGAAACCTGCGTCTAGTAGTTTCCGAAGTTCTTTTTCCACGGCCTTATGATACTCCGGTGCAACTTTTCTTATTTTTTGCCTGAAAGGTGGTGTGCCTGGTTTGATGCGCAGCTCGTGTTGGATTACTTTTGGGTCAATCCCACGCATATCTCCTAATTTCCAGGCGAATACATCCGCGTATTCTTTAAGTAATTTGATTAGAGAATCTTCTCTTTTTTCGTCCATTATGGTCCCTACTTTGATCATCTTCGGGTTTTCTTCCGTTCCTATGTTGATTTCTTTTACGGGCTCTACTGGCGTGAACACCGGCTTCGGACCCCCGAGAACTGGGACGTTCTTTGATTGCTATTTAGTATGTTTCTGTCCTTCGTTGGCTGCTGAAGTACTTGTCTCTGTGTTTATGACATTATCATCTTTGGTCAAACCCCTTTCTGTAGTTTCCTTGAGGAACAGGTCTATGGCCTTCTCTTTCGCGGCTTCTTTATTTTTAATTCTTCGGGTTTTTCGCTGCTCTTCTTGTTCGTTGTTCATGCGATCCTGAGTGGCTTGGCACTCCCTTGCAGAGACCCGATCTCCCTTGATTTCCATTACTCCCTCAGGTGTAGGGAATCTGAGATATTGGTAGTACGTTGCCGCCACTCCCTTGAGTTTATGTAGCCACTTTCGTCCGATAATGGCGTTGTAGGGGGATGGGGCGTCAACCACGCTGAATCGTGTTTCTACTTTCATGGGTCCGACGTTAACTTGCAACACGATGTCTCCCAATGGCTTCGTGGGTGAACCATTGAATCCGTAGATGGTGTAATAAGAGGTCATCAGCTGTTCTTCATGGAGTTTCATTCGTTTGAATGCGTCGTAGAATAGAACGTTTACTGAGCTTCCCCCGTCTATGAGGATCTTTTTGAGGTTACATCCGGCCACTGGTAGTGTGAGGACCAGGGGGTCGTTATGGTCTTCCATGTCCTCTTCGATATCCTCAGCATCGAAAATAATAGGCGAGTCCATCCACTCTTCGTGCTCGTCCACCTCTTTCCCATCGATCTTATACAATTCGCAGCGGTCTTCGAACTGCTTCCGTAACCTCTTTCCTATCTGTGCTGTAAGTGAGGGCCCTGCGGCTTCAGAACACGAAATGGTGTTGATTGTGCGGTTCCCTTCTGGAAGCTGGACTGGCTTGGTTCGTTTGGATCTATCCTCGGTGACATCCTTTCGTATGTACTGTTTGAGCTCGCCAGCATCGATTAATTTTTGGATCATTATTTTGAGGTTTTTACATTTTTCGGTCTGGTGTCCGTTGAAGCAGTGATATTCACAATAATGTTTAGACTTCTCGGTTCTCGAGGGATGTTTTCCCTTAGACCATGGCCACTCCAGGTTTTCCCTTCCTTTGATCTCTCTCTGGATCCGAGCATAGCTAGCATTGAGCTTCGTGTAAACTTGATCTTCGAATTTTCGATCGCCTGTTCGTCGTTCGTCCCTTCGTTCCTTCCTGTCTTTGTGAGGCCTCTCCGCTGAACAATTCATTTTGTCCCCATTGGTTTGTTCTGCTGAATTGGTACGGTGAGACTTCTGCGTGTATGCCCTAGGGTTTTCACGCTGGATTTCTTCAAGACGAGCGTGCTTTTCAATAATTATTCGAAGATCTCCCTCTGTCTTAGGTACGCTTCCATGAATCTCAACGAATAGTGGACTCATTCGGTCTAATACCCACTTGTAGCAGTTGATACTTACCACCGGGTCCACACTCCCTATGGCTTGGCAGACCTTGTGCCATCTGTTAGTGTATTCCCTCGTGGTTTCCTTATAGCCGATTGCTAGCGAAAAGAGCTTATCCATTCCAGTATTAACAGCCTTGTTGTACATGTAAGTTCTTAAGAACTTTTCTGCGAGTTGGTCGTAGGAGTGGATGGAGTCTGGCGGCAGATTATCAAACCAAGACAATGCCGATCCCTTCAGGCTCGATGGGAAGTACCTACAGAGTACTGCGTCGTTTTGACTCCATCTAGCCAAGACACGGTTATAATATCGAATGTGTGCAGCGGGATCACTGGATCCGTCATAGCATTCAAATGTCGGGACAGGGCACTTGAGTGGAATGGGGGTGCTGGCCAGGCGATGAGTTAGGGGCGTGGAGTTAGCCTCTCTCATGACCTCTTCTAACCTTCCCCCGCCTTGTCTACTTTTTAACTGCCTGATCTCTTCCATCATTTCATCACGCAGCTCTTCCATCGCGCGGTGGTGCCCTACGCTCTTCTGCTCGTGATAGCTTGACTCTCCGTCGTTATAATCCGGGTCGGATGCGCTACTACCCCTTGCCGCTTTTCCATTTGCTGCTATGATGACTCTTCGGTCTCGATTTGGTTATGGTGCCTTTGAACTTGCTTCATCGAGTTGTTGGCTCGTCTTTGTGCTTAGGGCAATCCGGTCTTTTAAATCCTGGTTTTCTCTGGCCAACAGAGCTACAACATCTGCGTAAATCTTCTGGCTCTTCTTCAATTCCTCAAGCTCGGCCATCAATCGATGTGATTGGTTCGACCCCTGATTGGGAGTCCCAGCTCGTGCTACTACGGAAATGGTGCCGCCTTCTTCTATGGTTTGCACTAAAGGTGGGGGAGGTTCATCTTCGATTGTCGGCATTTCCAGATCGGGCGAAGTGCCCATCTGCGGCGTTAGAGCCGCCGACAAGTTTGATTTTGCTCGTTTGTTGATGGCATTCCGAAGGTCGGCGGGTGCGCGGGTTGGTGTGTTCTGGATTCATCCACCCTTTCTTTTGGTTGGTGAAATTGATTCGTAGCAAAAGTTTTACTGGCTTCCGCAGCCTTTGGGGCAGCCGCTGTTATACTATACTTTGTTGCCGCTGCTCTGAGGGCCGTGGCTGCGACAGAGTTAGCGTTCATAGGCGAAGTGATTTCCGCAGTGTCCTGCCTCTGACTGGTCATTTTGGCTTTGTCTCCTTTCTGCTTGCTCCGGGTGATGATCGGGGTTGTCCTTGGTGCTTCCTTTGACGTGACTTTGGATTTTCCTGCTTCCTGCATCTTTTCCATCGTGGGTCCTTTTGTCGCTTTCGTTTTCTTTCTGCACAAGGGAATTTCAAACAGCGAGAAACAGAAATGTCCGTGCGGATCGGGTTAGTTTACAAAATTCCTTACTCTAAGGCCGGGAAAAACTGCCCGAGGGCCACAGAACTTTTAAAAATGCGGATTCATTGAAGGTACGCGGGAACGTGAAAGGATCCCCTTGAAAATGCACGTAGATATTTTTGAAATTTTTTGAAAGCGACCCACTAGAAAGCCAGGTCCGTACGAGATCTAAAAAATGTAAATCCATGGATCTAAGCGATAAATAATTTAACCATTTTAAGTAGCTTCGACAGATACTTCCAGGACCATCGAAGATAACGGGTGCGTTTTTGAATATAGTAAAGTTAACAAAAGGTAAATACTGCTACAGCTGATGAAATAGAGCAATCATATGCTAATTTAATATGAAATCACAGGATAAGATAAATCTTTTACCGGGACGAAGTCCCTGTTTCTAGCGCCAAATTGTGAACACATAAATCACGAAGGCATCTATATGTTCACAAACAATATTCTCACTCTAGGTACGGACTCGCACTGATAATACAATGGCATTGATTCCTTGGCTCCAAACCTTCGGGTTTATCATAGCCTCATCCAATAACATCGAGAGGGGCGTTTACGTAGGGGAAGTTAAAGAACACGAAGCATAAAAGTAAAACTCATGGAGCGTTAGGCAAATATAAAGTGCTGAAATGTAAATAAGACTGGGATTTACGTGGTTCAGCACTAAGGCCTACATCCACGGGGTTGTTGTTTCACTATATACTCGATGGTTACAAAGGTAGTCGAGTTACTTTGGGGTTTACATAGATCTGTATATGGTAAAGGACTAACTTACACTCACAATTTCTCTCTCCTTCCCTTCCTCCATTTTCTGATCCCCTTACTCTTGGTGGAGAGGGGGTATTTATAGGGTTAGAGTGTGGGACCCATCTCTGAGGACCGTTGGAACCTTATCTTCTTGTGTTCTGTGTCCATCACGCGGGGGTCTTCGTTTATTACTTCATCACGCAGAGTCGTCCTCGTTCGTTCCACGGGTTGATCGACACGTATGCTGCTCAGAGTGTTTAATGCGGGTAGTTGAGGTGGCTGCTCGTGTCAGGCAAGTGTCTTCTGCCCCTGTCACATCCATGTCAGTTCATTTTCTCTCCACCGTTGATCTTGGCTTCTTTTGGGGATGAGATAAAGTAACTCTTCGAGAGTTATCTAGTGCTCCGCAGTACATCGTGTTACCGGTACGTCTTTTTAACTTCTGCCCTTAGATTTGTTCGGGCAAAGATCCAACGTCGGCGGGATGGTCATTTTGGCTGTGGGCACATGTCATCATGCTTTGATGACTTTGTCTGCATGCTCTCCATGTATGTTCCTATATACACGTGTTTGATGATGAAATATGTGCACACAATAATGTATAAACAATTATTCATATTTTTCTCTAATATGGTAGAGCAAGAGTTATTCTGTTTGATCTATGTTAAGCTTCAGAGTTAATTGTCTAGCCTCCACATGCATACATGTTCTAGTAGTTGGATGATTAAAAATATAATATCACTTCAAAACCTTCTGCTTGGAGCAAACATGTACAGATAATTTGGAAGTCTATGATTCATTGGTATTTGATGAAAAATAGCTACAACTGGACGTATCCTGTAAAATGTATCCAATATTTTCCGAGATTACTATCAAGAAGAACGACATAAAACACTTTACTCAAGTTACATCCATCTACCTAAGAGACACAATTATGATGGACATATTAAAGAGTCAAAAGTTGTTGTTGTTGGTGGTGTTTTATGAATCAAAAACTAACCGATAGATAATGGTACAAGAACAAGCAGTTGTTCCTACCCTACAACTAACTCATGAAAGTAGCTATCATGATGACGTTATAAAAGGGATAGTTGTTAATACGAATATTTAGTAAAGAAAAAATGTATATTCCACGGAGGATTCGTATAAGTGAAGACATTCTGGACTGCACTCGCCACTTTAACTCGATCCAATTCACTCATATCAAACGAGAAGCCAATTTAGTGGCACTCACTCTTGCGATACTCGTTGCTAAATAATATCCACAATTGGCCACCGGTCACTCCCAATTAAATTTCTCATATGTTGGGATTTTAGATTTTGATGGGTGTATTTTTCTTTTTCTTTTTTAGGTTTTCTCTTCTTTTATTAACTTGTTTGGTTTTTGTTAAATCTATTTAAGTCCATGAGCCTAACTAACCTGAAAACTGGTTTGCAAGGTTAGGGTTACCAAGGCTTATAAACTGCAGGATCTTAGATAACCCGCATTATGTGGGACTAATAATCTCAACACGCTCCCTCACGTGTAGTCTCGTTGGGTCTAACACATGGTCAAATGATTCGTCATAAATAACCTACTTTGATACCATATTGAAGTCCATGGGTCTAACTAACCTCAAAAACCGGCTTGCAAGGTTAGGATTCCCAAGGCTTATAAACTGCAGGATCTTAGATAACCCATACAATGTGGGACTAATCACGGCCCCTCACGTGTAGCCTCGTTGGATCTAACACGTGGACATTAAATCGGGTGACGCGGAATAAAGGTGATCAAACGAATCGTCACAAATTGCATGTTCCAATACCATATTGAAATCCACGGGACTAACTAACCTCGAAAACCGGCTTGCAAGGTTAGGGTTACCCAAGGCTTACAAACTATAGGATCTTAGATAACCCACACCGTATGAGACTAATCTCAACAAGACCGACATCGCCTGGTTTTCTGGGTTAGGTCATATGATTTTATCCCAAGAAGATTTGGATACTAAACTTTCTCCAAGTTGCTCGACTCTCTCTCCCACTTTATCAAAGAAAAATGTTGACATATGCAAGTAGAAATTTATCGCTAGTGTTATTTTATCTGTAATGAAACAATGTCGTTTAACGCTTTTAGTTTTCCTTTTTGTTTTGACTTAGAAAGGTCAATATAGTAGAAAGACGATTCAAACCCCACGAAGGTGTTAGAATTGGAAAAAAGATCTCAATTATAGTGAAGTTGGGATGTGCAAAAGATCAATACAACATAATACAATGCATTTTGAAACGAAACCGTAAAAAGAAATAACTAATGCATTACAGCTCGGAAATTTTAGTACCCACACGCCAATTAAAGATTAGTATTTTGACACTGTCACATAATTGTCTTTCACATCCACGTTTCTTCCATTAAACATTCTTCTATTTCTTTTAATCTACAAGCTCACCAAATGATAAACGATTATGGCTCAGATGTTCATACGAATGCTAGAACCTGAACCTTTTCTTTCGAACTCTATTATTATGGCATCAAACCCAAAGGATTTTGGGGCCTAAAATGATAATTGCCATCCAAACGTTGGATATGGGGGGCCTAATCCTTTTGAAAAGTCAAGATTACCCTTACCCAAATCTAACTATTCATTAAAAAAAAAAAATTAATTCTCTTCTTCTTCTCTTCTCTTCTCATTCATCAATCATGATGAAGATAATGATCACAATTTCATCATGATGAATATGATGATCATAAAAAAACAAACCAAAACTATTATCTTCTCCTTCTCCTTATCTTCACATTCTCAAATCATGATGAAAATGATGATCATAATTTCATCATGATGATGATCATAAAAAAAACTCAAAACAATTATCTTCTCATTCATAAATCATGATGAGATAATGATCATAAAAAGAAAAATCTAAGAAAATCCATTATTATTATTTTTCTTTTGAATAGCTAAAAAATCCATTTCGAAGAATATCGGCTTAAAAAAAAAATATGAAGTTGTTTACGACTGGGAGTTCTTATTTTCCCAACCGTAAATCATATGTTACGGGAGGGAAAATAGGAACTCCAAGCCGTCAGATAGGTATATAGTTGGGAAAATTTAAATTCCCAACCGTAATTAAGTGTTCACGGTTATAATTTCCTAGCCGCAGTAAGTAATTCTCATAATCACGAAAGGGAAAAAAACAGAGGTTTACTTTCGCATAGGTTTTCCTAGCCGTAAATATGAAAATCTCTGGGTTTTCCCAGTCGGGAGTACAATTTACATCCATAAAAACCTAGTTGTAACTTGTTCTGATGGTAAGAAAAAAAGGAAAAATACACAGGTTGAGTACGAGTTGATTTTTTTAGCCGTAACTTGAACTTTCGGCTTGGAAAACCTAGAAGTTTTTGCTTCTACAACTAGGACATTCTAATGACCCAGACGTTTTTGATCCCACTGTTGGGTTTACAGCCGTGATAGAGACACAGGTGACTGTGGATGTTGATTCGGCCAAGAGTTCATCTTAACCATGCTGTAACTATAGATTACGGCTAGAAGTTCTAAAATTTCAAACTGTAAAGTTAAATAACGGCTTGGAATAGAGCTTTTTTCGGGCCGCTCTTAGGTATTACGGTTGGGATGACAACTTCTTCCCAGCCGTAACTGGTAAAAAAAATCCAGATTTCCCCCCAAATTCTAACGAATGTGAATCAATAAAAATTGCTCATGGGGGTTGATTACAAGGTTTTTCCGACTATTTTTAGGATAAGTTTCATTATTTCCTTCAAATGTTTTCAAAGAAGTTCATCAAAAATCATCCTTCTCGTTTTTTAAATCAAGGAAAAAAAAAAGAAAACTAGTTTTGACTTTCGGGAGATCAAAGTCTCGATTAATCTTAATCCATTCACTAATACTGATTAGTAAATTTAGTCATCTCAATCAGCAATAATGAAATTGAGGAAGAATAGGTATTATATAAAATATTTAGAACAATGGGTTCTATGATTGCTATTTCATGACCCTAAAAAACCCCAAAAACTCATAAGATTTCTAATCCCCGATAACAGAGTTCTTTCTTTCTCTCTTATTCCGTTTGATGCTTATGGCTGTTGATCGGGTCCAAAGACTCTAAACATGTATCATGAAATTATTTTCACATTCTTGGTCAACCACTTAACTGTTCCACATATTCTTTAACTAATGGTATATGATAAGTGCATGATTATATCCAAGGAATAACAATCTAAACAATAATTGTTTGAGATTAAATATATAGCTTTGAGATTAAATCTATAGCTTTGAACAAAACCATTGGTGGAACGAGATTTCTTTTTAATTATCAATGGGTGAATGAGACATTGAAATCTTAATAGTAGATAAACAGGTTATGTATATGAGCAGCCAACATATGACGTTCCAAAATACATAGTCTCATTCCACCGTAAGAAACATGATGCATACGTATAAAAACGTTAATGGGAATATCGACAAGTTGGAGTTTAGAACCAGTGTCAAACAATGTTCAACCAAAAAATATCTCGCACTTACAATTGTGTACTATTTTATCCGAGAGGGAGGATCCATGGATGGACACTATCTGACAAGATTTGATCTAAATATTTTGATAATACGTTCTTTTTTGATATTCAGAATGGTTGTTGGAATGTCAGTCTGTTATCAACTTTGTTCTTGCCGGAGGATGTAACTAGGATTAGGTCAATTCGAATCAACCCTAATATGAGTGATAAGTTTATGTGGCCCCATACTAGGAATGATAAGTTTACTATTAAATCAGCTTACAGAATCTATATAAATGACATTGCTCCCTTAGATGACTCTGTCTTTTGGAGGAAAGTTTGGAGTATCGACTGTTTGCCCAAGATTAAGTTTTTCTTATGGAAAATTTTTGCGTATATGATTCCAGTTAATTCAATGTTACAGTTTTATAACCCTGATGTGGATGTGATTTTCCCTCTCTGTCACTGTCATGAAGAAACAGTTCTACACTTGTTCATAAAATGTACAGTTGCAAGACACATCTGGTTTGGAGTTTCTTTACTTCATTTAATATCCCCGGATTTGGATTGGATCGATGACTACTTTCTGTATTGGCATAATTCTGATCTGGGTGAATCTCCCTTTAATGTTTCTTGGCCTAGCATAGGTACTATTACTATGTGGTATATTTGGAAGCTACGGTGTGATGTGATCTTTAGAAATGCTTCTATTGATCTGAATAAGTTCATCTTGGATACTAAGAGAATGTTTAACATTTACATTTCTCCTCGCATTCGTCCTGCTGATGTGCATAGTGATATTAAGATCCCTATTGCTGAAGTGGATCATTTTATGTTTGTTGATGGCTCTTTTAAAGACTTTAATATGGGTTTGGGTGTTATTTGGTGTGATGTTGCAGGAAATGTAAGAAGTTCTTGTTCGGACTATGGTTTGATTCCAGATGCAGTAGGTGCTAAAGCTGGTGCTCTAATTTTGGCTATCTCTTGGGCAGAAGAGATGAATCTTTCCAGAGTCGTCTTTGTTAGTGATTGTATTCAACTTGTGCACTTCATAAATGGAGTCAATTCTAATATTGCTTGGATAAGTAGTGATTTACTAGATCGATGTCGGAGTTTAATTTCCAGTTCAGTTTCATTTAAAATCATGTACATTAAGCGTGTGAAAAATCATCTAGCTGACCGACTTGCACGTCGGGCTAGAAAACTTAGTCTTTCGGGTCTCCCTTCCTTCTTTTTTGAACTCTCTTATTAGGAAGGAGAACCTGAATGTTGTTTGTAATTCTCTTCTTTCTTAATCTATGGGTGTGTTTCTTAGCCAAAAAAAAAAGATCCTACAAAAAATGAGCATAATCGGAGACGTATAACACCATTATATATCACTTTGAAAATCAATCGTATACTAACGGTCGAAACTAAAATCGGTAGATGATGAGGTTCAATATCTCGATTGTGATTCGTGTCCGACGTGGTGTGACTCAACTTTGAATGAGAATTGCAATTTTTGTAAGGATGGATGCGTTTTGTGTTGGTTTGGTTGGTTTAAAATGACAACAATGTATCTGATTGTTTATATTAAATAGGTTTCTTAAGCGGTCTTTATATTTAGGACTGATGTGATAAAATGTTAGTATTTTGTTAAAAGTCTTTTATTTTTATTTATTTTTCCGAGTAAAAGAAAAATAACGACCGAAATAGATATACTGGATGAGATATTAAAAAATTGAAAAACTGTATTGTTCGATGATCCAGAGGACCTCTTGAAATTTGAGGGGTTCCACGGCCTGTGATAATACTTTATTATGATCCAGAGTGTGTTGGGTAGCTTACCAATTTATTACTTATCTATGTTTCAAATGCCGGCAACAGTAGCTAGAGATATTGAGAAAATCTTGAGAAATTTTCCTTGGGGTTCAAGTAATTTTACGAGGAAGAGAAGTTGGGTTTCTTGGTGTAGAGTGTCATTGCCTAAATATAGAGGGGATATTGGTATCAAGAAGTTGCGACGTGTCAATAAGGCTTTGAATGCAAAATGGATTTGGAGATACGGTGCTGGGAAATACGCCCTTTGCAGGAGAATTATTAATCAAAAATCCGGGGGTACAGTAGAAGTGTTCATCCCATCTGCAACAAAATCATCTGTATGTCGTAGTTTATGGGCTGAATTTTTGAAGGCAAAAGATTTTGTGATGAATGGTATTGTTTTATCTCTTAGTTATGGTTTGTGTATAAACTTCTGAGATGATGTCTGAATAGATGAATATCCCCTCAAGCAACTCTTTCCTTCCCTCTATCTCCTTTCCAACACAAGAACGCAATGGTAAGTGATTTGATCTCTCTTTATGGTGCTTGGAATTTCAATTTTTATCGACATTTGAAGCAGAGATGTTGGAGGCAGTAGATTTATTACAACTATTTGGTGACCCGTCTATATTTTATGTCGAGGATACACGATAGTGGAGATACGGGGAAGATTTCTCCGTGGATAATGTTTATGAGGCCCTGAAAACTGGTGGATTATTAGATTTCCCTGCAAAACAGTCGTGGAATTCTAATGTGCCGCTGAAAGTATCTTTCATGGTTTGGACATTGTGTTTTAGTGGTGCCCTTACTTTCGACTATCTTTACAATGAAGGTATGGTGCAAGATCCTACTTGTGTTTTTTGTGGTGATGTTGTGGAGACAAATGAACATCTCTTCCTTCATTGTAAGTTTGTTTTTGATATTTGGTCTTACTTCATAGATAGTTTTGAGATCAAATGGGTCTTAGCTACGAATGTGAGCTATAATTTATGGGAGTGGGGTGACAAGAGCCGGAAAAAATCTAAAAACAGAAAAAGGAAAATATGAAGTATTATGCCTTTTGCTATTTGGTGGTGCGTTTGGAGGGGAAGAAATGCAAGAATCCATAATAATGTTAGCAAAGATTTGAGTCAGTTAATAGTAGATATCAAGTGTCTCATGTTTAATTGGGGTTTGAAGTCTGATTTGTTCTCAGGTTTTTCTTTGTCTACTTTGTTATGTAACTGGAATGTTGTCATGCATACTTCCATGTAATCTGTGTACCTGGTTGTCACTATTTTGGTGATACTAGGTTTTATTTTATAAAATTTTCCTTTTCAAGTCAAAAATAAAATAAAATAACAGTTGCCTCGGTGATAGTTTGTGCCTTGTATCTCAGTATAAAGTTCTTCTCTACACGGTTAACTCTCGTGATAATTGTATATCTACCAGGGCTGAAATTTTGTGGGATTTCCCGGTAGACACAACATCAGTGGGACCCACAGTGGGTAATACCCACCCCGCAATTCTCCAGCGGGGCCTGTCAATTAGCAACTTTGTCCTCTCTCTTGCTATCTCTCACTCACTCCTTCTTCTTAAACATAACCCATCAAGAACAACCCTTCTCTTCCAAGATCTGGTCCATTTTGGATCGGATCTGAGCAGATTTCTTCACTATTTCTTGTTTTCTAGGTTAGTTAGTAGTTTTAGCTTAATTTTTATTATGTTTTCTACTTATCTACACTATTATGGTGGTTTTATCTACTCTTTTGAGGTTTATCTTCGCTTTTATGGCGGTTTTTGGTTATTGAGCTGGGTTCCAAGATCGATAGAGATGCTCTCCAACGACGAAATCTTCATCTTCATCGGTGATTTCTTTGACGATGGAAGCTTCATCACTAATTACAAGAGATTTGAGTAAATCGATTACTCCTATTTCGGGAGCATATCTTTCTAAAGAAGAAAAACAAACTAAATGGTTGAGATTTACTTCCGAGAAAAACCATTCTTCATCTGATTTAATCGGATCTTATTCATACTTGTATTTGTCTTAGGATTAGTTTAGTAATGTTGTGGCTTTTGTAAAAGCGTTTTTCTGCTCCGTTGTGTTGTGTAAAAACAAAAAACAGTCAAGTGTTTGGTAAACTAGATACCAAAAGCTAAAACCGATTAAAAAAATGATCAAATTGTGTTTGGTAAAATATAGGTTCACTTATTGTAGTTGTAACAAATGACAAAAACAGACATAATCTTTTAATATAGTTTTATTCAATTTTATGGGACTTAAACGTATTAGATATTTATATATATTTTGAGTAACTATTTTTTATTATTGATATAATTTGGGATAAAAAAATTTATACTAAAATCAAATTTTTATTTAATATTGGTTTTTAATTATTTATTTTCTGAGTTGAAATGTATATAAAATATAATTTGAAGGTGAAAATAATAATCTTTGAAGAATGTGACATAGATTTAAAATAATAACCTTTGAAGAATATAGTATGGAGAATAAAAAATTGATTATCAAAGATTTAAGGGCAATTTTGGTTATTTTATATAATGCAGCAAAGATATAAAAGAAAAATCATGCATTAAAATAAGGTGGGACCAAAACTTATGTTTTTAGAGCTTTTAAAAGCTCATCTCCCCCAGCTTTTAAAAGCTAGGGAATTTTGGAAGTGTTTTGGGTTAAAAGCACTTTGAAAATATTTTACCAAACACTAATATGAAAAATAATAACCTTTGAAGAATATAGTATGGAGAATAAAAAATTGATTGATTATCAAAGATTTAAGGGAAATTTTGGTTATTTTATATAATATAGCAGGGATATAAAAGAAAAATCATGCATTAAATTAAGGTGGGACCAAAGCTTATGTTTTTAGAGCTTTTAAAAGCTCATCTCCCCCAGCTTTTAAAAGTTAGGGAATTTTGGAAGTGTTTTGGGTTAAAAGCACTTTGAAAATATTTTACCAAACACTAGTATGAAAAATAATTACTATATATATTTTTTGAAAGTGCTTTTTGAAAAATAAAAGCATTACCAAACCCAGCCATACTCCGGTAATCATTCTTTTTCTCTTGTCAGATTTCTCGGTATTGTACTTTTATGGTATGTTCTTGTTATTTTGTAATTCTTTTATTTTCGATTTTAAACTCATTGTAACCTCGAATTTTCATTAATGAAAGGCTCCTTGTTTATCAATATATATATATATATATATATATACCCTGTCAATTAGCAGTGTGTTTGACGGAATAAGGAATTGATTGCTGGGAATCATATAAAATGGCATTCGCAGATGACTGCTTTTTATTCAAAAAAGCTAATCTAGGTGAGGCAAAAATTTTATTAGACATCTTATCAAGATTTGGGGAGATAACAGGACAGATAGTCAATCTACAGAAATCCGGTATCTACTTCATCCCTAGAATTCATCCGGAACATGGGAAAATCATTGCGAGAATTCTAAAAATTCCTCTAATGACAAAAAATGATAGATATCTGGGAACTCCTCTCTTCTTCGATAAAAATAGAAAAGAAAATTTTGAACCTCTATTACAAAAATACTATGTCACTCTTCAAGGCTGGAAATCTAAATTGCTCTCTCAAGCTGGCAGAACAGTTCTAATAAAATTCATTCTTCAAGGTTATCCAACTTACCAAATTCAAATGCTAGCTCTTCCTAAGGAAACGTTAGATCAGATGGACAAAATCCAAAGAGATTTCTGGTGGAAAAAAGACAAGCCCAAAAGCAAAGGAGGATATATTAGGTCTTGGGCCAGCATCTGCAAGCCTATATCCCAAGGAGGTCTTGGAATCAAGAATCCACACCAATTTAACATAGCTCTCCTTACTAAACTAGCTACCGTCTCATATCAGAGCAAGATCAACTTTGGGATCAACTTCTCAAAGCTAAATACTTCCCAAACTCTCATCCTCTGGAATTCTCTAGATCTTCCAAATTATATTGGATTTGGACTAGTATAAAAAAAGGTTTGGATCTCACTAAAAGAAATTTTATCTGCCAACAGCTTCTACAAAAACTTGGGAAGACAAATGGATTCCTAGCACAGAGATCATTCAGAAGCCCATTAATATTCAAGAGCCAGCTCCACAGAGGGTAAATGAGTTGATCACTCTCGAGGATACATGGGATAAAGAAAAACTTGATACTTATTTTGATCCAGAAATAAAAGCGAGAATCCTAGCTATTACTCCAAAAACACAAGAACAAGACAACGTCAGATGGCAACATCATCTTTCAGGAACCTTTTCGGCAAAAAATGTTTATAAATTTCTCATAAACCAAGATCAAGAGAGTAATTCATTAACCTCCTTTCCCTGGAAAAAAATATGGAAAATCCAAGTAATCCCAAGAATAAAGTTATTCGTCTGGAAATTAGCTCAAAAATCACTTCCATCTAACTCAAGACTTGGGGCACATAATTCAGAC
Organism: Papaver somniferum; assembly: GCF_003573695.1. Classification (NCBI taxonomy): domain Eukaryota; kingdom Viridiplantae; phylum Streptophyta; class Magnoliopsida; order Ranunculales; family Papaveraceae; genus Papaver; species Papaver somniferum. The sequence goes on along the minus strand of NC_039367.1, from coordinate 37,938,136 downwards.
ATAAACACAAAGTGTCCAATGTGTAATTACCAAGAGCAAGAATCAGAACAACATCTTTTTTCTCCTTTTCCCCTTTGCAAGAGAAATTTGGTTTGGTCTTTCTCTAGAAGCGGTGAATGCTACAATTACTTCGGATTCCATAGAAAATTGGGTAAAAGAGTGGATCACGGACCAAGATTTCAATCAACTATCGGATAAAATAGCTACTATATCCTGGTTCATTTGGAAGCACAAATGCTCGGTGGTTTTTGAGAAAATAAACCCGAACCCGATTCACCTTATGGAGCAAATCAAGAAATTTCTAAACCAGAATACTCAGGAAAGGGTCCAAAACTTAATGAAGATAGAAAAAAGAAATAACCCCAAAGAGAAATGGCCTGACATATCTTCGAATTGGATAATATTTATTGATGCGGCTTTCAAAAAATAGGATTCGACCATGGGATATGCTTTTTTACTTTACTCTGTGGACAACGAAACATTTATGTATATTGAAGCTGGTTCGGAATGGGCCTCCTCAGCCTTTCATGCAGAATCAAAAGCTTTACTAAAGGCATCTTCATGGTTAAGTAAAAATATATTATCCACTGTCTCAATAGTAACGGACTGCAAAACTTTGGCGGAGACGATCAACAAGTCTTGCAAAAACTCTCCTTGGACTGCGGATAACACCATACAAGAAGTGATCTCAATTCTGAAGAAACTTACGCAAGCCCAGGTAAAGTATATAAACATGAAATATAACTCTGCAGCGGACCACATAGCAAAAGAAGCTCGAGTAAAGCATCTTCGGCACAGGTTCTCTCACATTCAGCACAGGGTTCTAAAATCCAATGTTATTTCCAATATTTTTGATAAAAATGAGATTTTAAACGTGTTGTACTATATTTCTTGATTAATATAATTCTTGTTTACATAAAAAAAATATATATAAAATGGCATTACTTGAGGCGAAGTTGTAGCCATAACTGAATTTTTAATATATTCCCATCACATGACCAAGCATGATGTGCATCGAATCTATCTTCTCCCGCGAGCACATCTATATCAAAGAAAACCCACTTGATAACTACTCGAGACCCACTGTTCTCGTGCTTCAGAACTAGTCGATTACGACACAAGATAAAATTGCTTGTTTGTAATTGTATTCGGTTCACTGGGATACTCCACTACCTGCTATGAAGAAGCAAATAACTGCTGAGATTACTGAGATCACTGATCCTCACAGTCAGCAGCTAATTGAACAAGTTAAGGATATTCCAATGGTTGAGGAAAATAACAAAGTGATTGCTCTTCCTCACCAATGGTTCAAAGGTGAAGCATCTTCTACAAATGTTGGCAACAGTGGTGGTGATTCTAAAAGAAAATGAATTGCTCACATGGACTGAACCAATATGAACCCTACAAGGCAGAAACCTACTTGTGTTTAATGTGCAGGACTCCTTCGGAGTCTATGGCTCTTTTCTTGGTTTTTTTGCTAGTTCTGCTTATCTGGTTTTAGTTTTTGCACTTATACTAGTTACTGCTTTATTGTGTTTTTTACTTTCTTTCCTGCAAATTGTATATCTTCCTTTCATGTTTAGTTATTTAGGACTTGTAATATATAATTTGTACTTATTTTGTGTTGTTTACCTTGCCTCTGTGTTTGCATCCTTTAATAGGTTTTTTGAAACTCCTTTAAGTCTTAAATCATACTTTTTATTGGCTGGATCCTTTTCCCTTATCTGTCTTTGGCCCCCATTTCTTTGCTCACCAATTCATCCCACCTTTTCTCTCCTCATCAAGTTTACTTTTCCTGCTATTTGTTGCACTCTGCATTCTTGTTTTCTTTCTTTGACTTTGTGTTTCACTTTGTACTTTTTCCATTTAATCTCCTCCTGCCTAAGAGCTTCCTTGCTTTGGTTCCCTCTGTTGTTAAATAAAATGAGGTTGCTCTCCTGGAATGTCCAGGGTATTGGTAACCCTCTAACTAAGGACCATCTAGACTATCTATGCCAATATCACAAACCCGATATTGTTTTCTTAGCCGATACAAAAGCCCCCTTGTCTAGGATGGAGTTGCTTTTAAAAAAATCTCACTTCCATGACTGGTTTATTGTGCCGTCGGTGGGAATAGCGAAAGGACTAGCAATAGCGTGGTATAATAATGTTGAAATGAAACTAGTTTCGTCAAAATTTAATGTGTGTCATTTCGAATTAAAAATACAAGATCTCGAAACTTTAGTTACATGTGTTTATGGTGCTATCGATACTAATGATAGAATAAATCAGTGGACTCATATTTCAGAAACCGCGAAACTCATTTCAAAACCGTGGATTCTAATTGGAGATCTAAATGTAATTTTGGACCCGACGGAAAAACAAGGTGGCAATCAGACAAGCTCCAGCAGTAAATCCTTTATTATTCAGACTATAGACTCTATGGGATTACAAGACGCAGGATATGAGGGAGCGTTTTTCACGTGGTCTAACAACCGAAAATGGGAAGCAAACATTTGCGAAAGAATTGACAGAGCGTTAACTTCCGTCATGTGGGCACAAAGTTTTCCGGATACTAAGGTAACTCATTTACCGAGAGTTGGTTCAGACCACACACCTATTTTATTAGACTCGAGCCCACAAAATTATAGGCTCCAGAAACCATTTAGGTTCCTTCGGTCTTGGCTAACTCATTCTACACTACCTACGGTAGTTGAAGCCTCTTGGAAATTACACTCGGCCAACTCCGGTGAGACCTCTCTCTCTGGGCATATTAAAGTTACTCTCTACCGATTTAGCACATTGGAACACAAATGTTTTTGGGAACATACACAAGAATATTAGAACCATAAACAATAGAATAGATAGCATCAATGGATCCGGGAACATCGCTAAAGAAATTGATAAATTAAAAAATCTGCAAGCGGAGCTAGGAAAATGGTATAAAATCAAAAATGATTACTATCACCAACTTTCAAGGGATAAATTTTTCAAACAATACGACCAAAATACAGAATACTTTCATGCTTCTGCTTCGAATAGAAAAAGAATCAATGTGATTAATTCCCTTAGAGAACCTTATGGGCTTTGGCTTTCAAATAGAGATCAAATCAACTCCTTGTTGCTTAAACACTTCCAACAAATAGGCACATCTCAAAACAACAACTTTGACTTTGATCTTTCCACCATCATAGACCCTTGCATCAACTCAGAGGAAAATGCCACTTTGACAGCTATTCCTTCTAAGGAAAAAATTTGGCACACAATCTCCAATATGAATCAATGGGAGCTCCAGGCCAAGATGTTTTCCAACCGGGCTTCCTTAAAGCCAACTAGGAGTTTTTGGGAACAAATATAATCAATACTGTCCAGGATTTATTTCGCTCGTCTTTGCTCGACAAAGATCTCAATCATTCCTTCATTACTCTCATCCGCAAAATTTACACTCCCCAAACCCTAGGGGATTTCATACCTATTAGCCTAAGTAATTCCATCTATAAAATCATCTCGAAAATCTTAGCTAATAAACTAAAACCTATCCTTGGAAAATTAATCTCTCCAAATCAATCGGCCTTTCTCCCTGGTCGACAAATTACCGATAACATTATTATTGCTCACAAACTTATCCATTCGATGATAACATCCAAGAAAAAAAAAGGGTTTTCTAGCACTAAAGTTAGACCTTTCAAAAGCTTTTGATAGGGTTGAGTGGAATTTTATTGAAAGAGTCCTCCTGGCTTTTGGCTTCTCGGATTTCTATACTAAACTCATAATGCAATGCATTTCAACAACCTCTTTCTCAATCCTTCTGAATGGTTCACCGGGACCATCTTTCAACACTTCTAGGGGTTTAAGACAAGGTGATCCTCTGTCACCATACCTTTTCCTAATATGCATGGAAATTCTCTCTAGACTCCTTGGTAAGGCTATTGAAGACAAGAGACTATCGGGTTTTCAAATAAACAAAGATGCTCCAAACATAACATATCACACCTCTTCTTTGCAGACGATTGTTTTTTATTCACAAAAGCGTACATGGGGGAAGCAAAAAGCCTCTTTGAGATACTACAACTTTTTGGGAACATCACGGGTCAAATGGTTAATCTTCAAAAATCAAGTGTCTACTTCAGCCAAAAAATCCATCCAAGACATGGAAAAATTCTAGCCAAAATTCTGAAGGTTCCACTGATGACAAAAAATGATAGATATTTGGGTACACCACTTTTCTTCGAAAAAAACAGAAAAGCCAACTTTGAGCCTTTGTTACAACGATATTACTTTATGCTACAAGGTTGGAAATCAAAACTGTTGTCCCAATCGGGGAGGACAGTTTTGATAAATCTATTCTTCAATCTTACCCAACATACCAAATGCAAGTGCTAGCACTGTCAAAGGAAACTCTTGATCAGCTATACCGAATTCAGAGAAATTTTTGGTGGAAAAAAGATGGACAAAAGAGACAAGGAGGATTTATACGGTCTTGGAAAAGTATAAGCAAGCCCATTTCTCAAGGTGGATTAGGAATTAAAAATCCCCATCAATTCAACTTGGCTCTTCTCACCAAACTAGCCAGCCGCAACTATGGGTCAAACTTCTAAAAGCTAAATACTTCCCACATTCTCATCCCCTTGAGAAATCCAAGGTTTCAAATCTTTCATGGATCTGGACCAGCATAAAAAAAGGTTTAAAGCTAATAAAAGGTAACTTTATTTGGCAAGTCAAAAATGGAGCTTCGGTGAAAATCTGGGAAGACAGATGGATTCCTAACGTGGATATAATTCATAGAATCCATAATACTCAAGATCAAGCGCCAACGAGAGTTCAAGAGCTAATAACATATAAAAATAGCTGGGATCAGGAAAAACTAAACCAATTTTTCCATCCGGAGGTTAAGGAAAAAATTCAAGCTTTAGCTCCAAGAAATCAAGAACAAGATGTTATTAGATGGAGACACCATCAATCCTGAAAATTCTCAGCCAAAAATGTTTATACATTCTTAGCCAATCAGGATATGGATAGTAATGATCCCATTGACTTCCCATGGAACAAGATTTGGAGAATTCCAGTCATTCCAAGAATTAGACTGTTAATCTGGAAATTAGTTCAAAAAGTGCTACCAACATCGGCGAGACTAGGTGCTCACAATCCGGAAATCGATCCATTCTGCAATTTATGTAACAACCAAGAGCAAGAAACGGAAGCTCATCTCTTCTGTGAGTGTCCGTGTACTAGAACAGTCTGGTTTGGTCTTTCTCTTCACAACATTATACCCAGAAGATCCCATAACTCCATTATGGATTGGACCAAATGGTGGATTACGGAAGATAATTTGAGCCATAACAAGGTGAAGATATCCACCACGATTTGGTTCATTTGGAAATACAGATGTTCGGTAGTTTTTGAGAAAATCGACCCAAACCCAATAAGTTTAATAGGTCAAATCAATAGTTTTCTAAATTCTACCCCGTCAGATATTCCTCAAAGCAATAAAATGAATCAAAGTAAAATGCCAGCCAACACTACTTGGTCCAACCTAAATTCGGACTGGATAATATTCATTGATGTTTCCTACAAAAAAGAAGATTCTTCGATGGGATATGCTTTCATCCTATATTCTACGGATGAGGAGACCTTCATGCATCTGTCTGCGGGTTCGGAGTGGGCAACGTCATCTTTCCACGCGGAAGCAAAAGTCCTTATAAAGGCTCTTACGTGGTTAAAAGAAAATATTTTATCGAGCGTATCCATCGTAACCGATTGCAAAATTTTGGCAGATAATTTAAACAAGGTTACAACTGATATTCGTGGTCGGCAGAAAATACTTTGCAGGAGATTAGAAGTCTTATGAGAGATCTTCCACAAGCGAAAGTGAACTACATAAGGAGAAAAAATAACAAAGCAGCGGACTACGTCGTCAAGGAAGCGAGGATCAAAAAACTACAACACATGTCGGAGAATCTAAATCAAAAAGTTCATAGATGTAGCATTGATTCTAATATTTTTGACAAAAATGATTTTATAAATTTATTGTATTACATTTGCTAGCTTTAATAAATGAACGTTTCCATCAAAAATAAATAAATATTGTATTCGGTTTGAACCAAGTTGACTAAATCAACACACCATTATATAAATGATATGGGAGGACCATCTTTACCTTGGACATATCACAATTCACAACTCACAAGTTGATGATGATCCCTTTTTCTTAAAGTTAAAGGGAGATCTATTGGTGGTCTATACTTGTCAATTGTATTTTATGACACCAATGCTAGTGCTATCTAATAATAGACAAATCAACCATTTTTTCTCTCTTTTAAATAAGAATTTGAACCAACTGTATCTTTACAAGGGACTTGCGAATGGTAACCACGTCATTGCTGCTGCATCCTACATGAATGAGACTGGCCCATGCATCATTCTTATTTATTTATAATTTTACTGTTACAGTGTTCCATGGATAAATGAATTAATGCATGAAAACTAGGTGGAGGAAGTCGAAAGACATCATGATTAGAGTTATTATAATGATCTGTTAAAAAAAAAATTGATGCAGAATGATCTGTTAATTGTCAACAAAACCATATCACACAAGTGCTTTTAGCTAAACCCTTTCCCGAATTAGCTTAATTAGGTTGTGTCCAGATTACTTTATAAACTAGAGAGATGGGCACAGGCCAACAGCTCCCTTTACATGAACCTGATAAAATCACCAATTAAACTCCGTGAAAACTATAGGGAGACCCATTCTTACATATTTTTCTACTGTGAAATCCACCCTCATAAAATCTCACGGGCGCACCCAAAAGCAGCCAACAAATTATTTGCAGGCCCAGAGTTTTCAAAATTCGTTTATTTTCTTTTTTATTTCCCAGTTTAGCCTCACTTTCAGTTTCAGTATATCCTGTTTATTTTCGAGAGATTGATTATCGAGAGATTGATTCAATTTACTCAGCAAGCTTTAGCCTCACTTGTCCTTGATTACCGAGAGAGATTCAATTTACTCAGCAAAGCTTCAGGTTCGTTCGTTTTTATTCCAATCTTTGATTCTGATTTTTTTTTAATCTTGATTCGATTCTATGTTTTAGTTTCTGTAAGATTAGGATCTATATTTTAGGTTTCCGAAGCTTAATTTAGTTTTTCGAATCGTTTTTTAGATCTTTTAAGCTTGTTTTTGAATTTTTATTTATTTTCTAGGTTTTGAATTTGTTAACATCAATGTAGATCTTTTCGAATTAAATTTTTTTGTTTCGATTTCATGTTCCAATGTTGACATACCAATTTACTAGGTTTTGCTTCTGTTCTGTTGGATTTTTTATTTGATTTGTTTTTCCATTCTTATTTTTGATCTGTTATCTGTTATTGATTTTGATATCCTGTTGATTTCTCATCTGATTATGGTTAATGTAGATTGTTTGCTGTTGTTGATTTGATCTTTTAATTTTGAGTAAGAATTTTTGTGAAGGAATATGCAGGATAAATATGTTTGGTTTTTTCTCTTTTGTGTTTTGCAGGGTGAAAATGCCTGTTGGTAGTGCACTAGCTTTAATTCACTACTTCAGTGAATTCTTAGCACATCTTGTTGATGTCAACAAAACTTTGGAGTCTTTGAAGACAGCCGTTTTCCAGAAACGGACTTGTTTATTACCGCATCATGTCAGATTTTCCTTTAATGATGGAAGCAAGTTTGTGCAAGTTGATTCTGATATTCTGCTTCAATGTTTTGTATCTCGTTGCCACTGTAAAGGTCAGAAGAGCTTTGATTTACTTGTCGAAGTTGGTTGTAATTCTTTCAGAAGTCATAGTAGAGCTTCAAGTAGTCATGTAATAAAACCTGAACCCGAACAAGCTATGGTGAATTTCCTTGAAGATGGTTCTGTGCCTGTTAACAAGGTTCTTAGGACTGAAGGTTGGGATAAATTACTTGGTGAAGTTGGTAAAGTGTTTTTTGGAGGTGTAGTAGAGGTACATATCGTAGTGAAGAAATACGAGTTAAAAGCTGGGCGTGTTCTTGTATATAAGAAGAATGAACCTAGCAGGTTTTATGAAAAATGCTCAAAAGAAAATTTCCCTTGGGAGCAGTCATACCTGTGGTCTTGGAACTGAAAGGCTTTTCCACAGGCTCAGCAGTAAATTTGTTTCTAGTCTGATCAAGGATGAAATCCGAAGTGATCCGAGTTTCAAAGCATCTGATTTGGCAAAGTTTTTCAAAACTAGCTACGGGATCAATGTGAAATACTACCAAGCTTACAACGGAAGAGAGAAAGTGTATGAGGATATATTTGGTAATGAAGCCATGTCGTATTCGCATCTTTCATGGTATGTGGATTCTATTCGCAGCACAAATCCTGGGAGTTGGATTGATTTTCAAGTTCAAACGGATGAACCTGAAGCGAACGAGGATAGTTCAGCTGAATTAGAAGATGAGGCACCTTCAAATAAGTGTGTGCGTCTTTTTATTGCTTTCGAGGCATGCATCCATGGTTACCGTTACCTTCGCCCCATGGTTTATGTCGATGCTACCTTTCTTACAGGGACATATAGAGGATGCCTCATGGCTGCAACCGCTATCAATGCTGAAAATGGTAATTTTTCTGATAATGCATCCTTTTTATATATGTGCATAATGTCTCATGCATTATTTATTTTTGCTTCATAATGTCTTATGCATTATTGTTTTCACTTTTCTGGTTATGCATCATTTCTGTTTTAGATGCATAAGACATTATACATTTTTTGTTTTAGGTGCATAATGTCTTATGCATTATGGTTTTCACTTATTGATTTTATGCATCATTTTTTATGCACATGCATAATGTCTTATGCATCATTTAGTTTAGATGCATAAGACATTATGCATTATTTGTTTTCACTTTTCTGGTTATGCATCATTTCTGTTTTAGATGCATAATGTCTTATGCATTATTTAGTTTAGATGCATAAGGTCTTATGCATTATTTAGTTTAGATGCATAATGTCTTATGCATTATGGTTTTCACTTATTGATTTTATGCATCCTTTTTATGCACATGCATAATGTCTTATGCATCATTTAGTTTAGATGCATAAGACATTATGCATTATTTGTTTTCACTTTTCTGGTTATGCATCATTTTCTGTTTTAGATGCATAATGTCTTATGCATTATTTAGTTTAGATGCATGAGCCATTATGCATTTTTTTAGCTGCACATACTTCATGTAGACGCTGGCTTGATTTTATATTTTTTTCTGTGCAGGCTTCTTCCCACTAGCCATGGCCCTGGTACCTGGTGAAGATAATGATAACTGGGAATGGTTAATGAGGAATTTGAGTAATGTTCTTGATCATGATCAAAGGCCAATCACATTTTTATCTGATCGTGCAGAAGGATTAAAGAGAGCGATTCCATTTTACTTTCCTGGAGCCTTCTATAGTTTCTGCTATTATCATCTTAAGATGAACTTACTTATTAATGCATCTGACGAAAGGTATGGTGCAGTTATTGATTCATTTCAAGCTGCTGCTTATGCTCTTAGTCGCGAAGGTTTCCAAACTGCCATCGCTACTATTAGGGGTCTTGGTTGTGGTTGGGTTGCCGACTATATTGAAGATATCCCTCCAGAGAAGTGGTCAAATGCCTTTTTCCAGGGTTGTAGGTATGGTAGGACATCTTCTACTCTTGTTGAATCCTTAAATAGTTGGATGAAGGTACACAATAAGCTCCCTGCAAATGCTCTTCTGGATCAGATAAGGAAGGATGTGATGAGTATGATGTCATAAAGGCGGAATACGGGTAATAGTTTCATAACAATTCTCACACCGAAGAATGAAAATAAGATGAAGGATCTTATTGATGTGGGTTTAACCTGGATGGTTATACAGTCCGATACTCATGTTTATGAAGTGGAAGGAGGGGACAGTTCTCATAGTGTTAACCTTGAGGCAAGGACATGTACCTGTCAGAGGTGGCGCGTCTATGGGTTTCCATGTGTGCATGCTTTCACATCGATAACAATGTCTGGTTCTAATCCATATGATTTTGTTCAACCTTATTTCACTACTTCATACTTCAATAATTCCTACAGTCATGCAATTCATCCTATTCCGAACTATAACAGGCCTGAAGTTTCTGAAGGTAATGATATTATCGATGTACCTGATGTTAGGAGGCCGCCAGGGAGACCACAAGCTAATAGGCATTTGAGCAGATATGAGAAGCCGCCCAGGAGAGCTATTCGCTATGGTAATTGTTTTGAGCTTGGTCATCATAGCAAGCAAACATGTACGAATCCTACCTGTTACAAGAAGCCTCCGAAGCCGCCAAAGCAGCCTAAGGGAAGTTAAAGAAGAGCAATTATCTTGTTTGTTTCTTCAGACTATTACTTTTATGTTTGAACCTTATTCATTTTTCTTTCATTAGTTTCTGTATTAGTTTTTATGAACAAGTACTTTTTCTGTACTTAGTTTCTTTTTTGTATTGGTTTTATGAAAAATACTTTTTTTTTCACTGTGTGTTTTTCTGCTTCTATCAAATAATATTTTCATTTTTATTCTTAAATGCATAATGGATTATGCTTTAGTTTTTGATGATGCATAACTTGTTATGCATTAGTTTTTATGATGCATAACGTATTATGCGTTATTGTTTTGAAGATGCATAATCTCTTATGCATTGTTTTTCGACGATGCACGATATGTTATGCATTTATTCTTTTAAAGATGGCGTCATAACGACTCATGCAAATGTGGTTCCTTCATGCATCTGCATCTGCATAACAAGTCATGCGTCTGCATAACAAGTCATGCACATTTATTTTATTAGGAATAACATGTTATTCGGGTTTATTTTGTTGCATAACTTGTTATTTAGATGTTTATATGTAACATGTTGTTCCTTCATTTTCCTTGTAAGATTTATATCATAGTACAGTTAAATGAAATAAGATTGCAGCAAATAGAAGCACTGAAACCAGCATTGATATATAATAATATATATATAAACATTGACAAGATAATATAAGTTGTTCTGACAAGAACTACTAACTACTTTCCCATTAGTTTTCACTCCCAAGTTAAATTTCTCAACCTACCAACAACACACAGGTTGTTAAAACAAAGTTATATTTGAGCCTTTCTATTATGCACAGCTTCACATTTGACGCTCAGCTTCATCACATTGACGCGCAATATCATCCCAGATGTCTTCATTGGCATCTATCGCCCAACTGTTTCTAAGATCCGTCAGCATTTTCAATACTAGACTTACTCTTTTCTTGTTGGCTTTTTCTACTGCATCTTCCTTTCCCAACTTCAGCCATTTGTCCCTGACTTGAGACTTCATGCTCATCTTCATATAATAGCATACAAATATGAGGCAGTCGGGGTGATGACCTTGTTCAGGAACAATCTTGGTAAAAATATCCTTGTATACAAGCGGTTCCCGCTTTATATCCACGATTTGTGGTGATAGATTCAGTTCATCATATCTTTGGATCAAATATGGCATACAAGCCTTTGCCATTATGAGAGCTTGTTTCTTGCAGTTAGATTTATAGCCTTCAACACTGTTATAATAGTTCCACTCACCCTCTGAAAATTCATACTCTAACAATGTCCAATGTGTACCAGCAGGATATTCCTTTGTCATATAGTTCATTGGAATGAACATTCTCTCAACTTCAATAGGGAGATTCAAGATGAATTCTCCAACAAATTTGGCAATCCCATCTTTCTCCTTTGTTTTAACAAAGAACTGCAAAAGAAATATTTTTTAGGAAAAAAAAGTTAGTGGATGCAGTTGAAAGGGTGCACAACAGGTGTAGAAAACAATGCTGAATAACTTGTTATGCAGTTCAATCTAGTTGCATAACATTTTATGCTGAAGTAATTATATGGGCATAAGATAATATGCAGGAATGACTTGTTATGCAGCAAAATGATTTTATGTTCTTGACTTACCCAAGCATCTGGCGTCATGAATGCAGACTCCGCATACCTATGTTCAACACTATCAACCATCTTTTCATTTTCCCGCTTCTTGAACAACCTATAACTGTAGTAGCGTGCTACTTGGTCTTCTAAGTCTTCGTTGTTCATTAAGCTGCCTTATTATATCTCCGTGAATCCGAATATCCCACAAGTACGGGTCTTCTCCTTCTCTGATACTCCAAGCCGAATTTCTGCAGATGACATAAGACACAATTGGTGAGATGTTTTATTCAAGTGACATGCGGCAGAACCATAAACTAGAGGGTTGTGTTATGCATGGTTTTTTTTTTAAGCATAACTTGTTATGCATTTATTTCATAAGAAGCATAACCTGTAATGCATTGATTTCTTAAACAAGCATAATAAATATAACAACATTTTTTGCATAACTGAACATGCATTAAACATTGGAGCTTCATAACATGTGATGTAGATATTTTAAACAATGCATAACTAACCATGCATTAAACATTGGGAGCTGCATGACATATTATGCAAACAAGCATAAAGGTAATTTTGATGTACTTACAGGCTGTTGGCATTCTCAAAGTATGTCTCCAGTACTTCCATCATGGATGGTTCTATTGTATCCTTGTAATCTTGAAAGCATTCCATTGTTTCCAGCGGAGGTAATTTTCTGAACGGCAAGTCAGCAGACGTACGGGGATTTTCTTCTTCAACTTTATTCTCATCAGGCTTGTCTTTTTGCTTCTTCTTCTTCCCTAGCTCACAATCTTTGAGTAGTACACTGGTTGTCCTTTGATTCCATGTTGTCCTTTCCTTGATTCTTCTTACCTTGCTTCCTGGTTGCTTCCCATCCTCTTCTGCCTTGTTTGCTTTTCGCTTCAATACTGACTTTTTCTTCAATGGTGACCTCTTCAAAAATTCTGTTCTTGGTACAAACTCCCCTCCTACGTCTTCTTCCTAGAGATTCATGTAACCAAAATGTGTTAGATATAAACAGTTTATTATGAAATTAAGTAAATAGTTGATTAAACAACAAAACAACAATATAGTAAACAGTTTATAGTTGATTAAAAATAAAAATACCATAATAAAAGATGTTATATTTTAGGTACCAGGTTTTTTGAAACGGTCTCCATCTCAGCATCTTCATTATAGCCTTTTTCTTTTTCAGCATCTTGTGTGGCACCAGGAGTTAAAGGATTCTCAACCACCATCTCCTTCTTTGCATCAACAACCATCTCAACAGCTACTTGTTGTGGCTTTTCAACCACTGGCTCTTCTGGTTGTTGTGGTTCTTCAGTTTGATGTTGTGGTATCTCAACAGCGGGTTGTTGCAGATTTTTAGCTTGCTCTTGTGGTCCACCAGCATCATCTTTAATTGCAGCAGCAGGTTGTGATAAATGAAGATTAAATGTGGGCACCACATATTCTTCTGCTTTCTTCTGAGTTTCTGGAAGAATGTCATCATCACCACCGGTCAAAAAGTCTCTTTCCTGTGCTTCAAGTCTTTCTTGTGTTGTTGCTATATTTGGTGTTGTCTCCAATTCTACTTGAGTTTCTGTTTCCTTGTCGTCGCTGGAGAGATTAACAGCTTTTTCCATGTCCATGAACTTGAAAGGTGAAGACTGGATACCTTGACTAGCCGTTTGGTCTTGGCTATCGAGTATGATAACTTCTGGAACTGATTCTTGTGTAGGTGGTTCAGTTGAAGATACCAGTTCAACAAAAGTCTCATTCCTTGGCAAGTTTTGGCTCAGTGGGTCGCTTGGCTCAGCTGATGATACATTGACACTGGGTCCACCTGACGACTCCTCCTGCACTTCTATGTTGCCACAATCAACGAGCAATTCCTTCACGTAATTATACAACTTTTAATTGAAGTCTACTCCACTCTGTCTATTCCTCTCCTGAGTCTGCTTCATGTCTTTCAGCTTTTCTTCAATGATCTGCAACCTTGCTTCATCACAATCGGGTGGACACGTTTCTTGTTCAATGATCTTAATCGCATCCAGAAATGCTTCTTCATACTTGTCCCTGTTCTCTTCAAGATTCATTGCGACGAGATCATATATTTCTTTCCTTTTTCTTGGTTTTCTTGTTTCACAGAATTCCATCTCCATTGCACTGTACTCATCTCTAAATTTCTCATTATACTGCAACATGATTAATGACACTCATCAAAGGAATGCATAAAAAATATAACAACATTTTTTATATGCATAACCTGTGATGCAGCTAATCTAAACAATGCATAACTAGTCATGCATTTAATATTGGAACTGAATAATATGTCATGCATTGATTTGTTAAGGTGCATAACTTATTATGCATTTAAAAACACAACCCTGCTTAACTCCTTTTCAATATTGAAAAACGCATAACCGGTCATGCATTCATATATTGGGCTGCATAACATGTTATGCATTGATTTATTAAGGTGCATAACTAGTCATGCATTTAATATTGGAACTGAATAATATGTCATGCATTGATTTGTTAAGGTGCATAACTTATTATGCATTTAAAAACACAACCCTGCTTAACTCCTTTTCAATATTGAAAAATGCATAACCGGTCATGCATTCATATATTGGGCTTCATAACATGTTATGCATTGATTTATTAAGGTGCATAACTAGTCATGCATTTAATATTGGAACTGAATAATATGTCATGCATTGATTTTTGTTAAGGTGCATAACTTATTATGCATTTAAAAACACAACCCTGCTTAACTCCTTTTCAATATTGAAAAATGCATAACCGATCGTGCATTCATATATTGGGCTGCATAACATGTTATGCATTGATTTATTAAAGTGCATAACTTATTATGCAGTTATCATTTTTTGCTAACGTAACTTATTATGCATTCATTTTTAAGGAATTTAGAGATAAAGTCATAGATGCATGAAGGTCAATTATAAATCATGAAATGTTCACAAACAGGTACCTTTAAGAACGTAATATTCTTCTTGAGCATTGTTTTCTTCATTGCTGCCAAGTCCCACTTCGCAGCTCTCAGTGTAGCATTGGAAATGACCTTGACGATGTCTAATGATATCTCATCTATGTTATAATGCTCAGCCAACCAAAGCTGCAAAAAATAATAACTAATAAGATATTTTGTATCCAAGAAAGTAATATTTATTGACAGATGTTATAAAAGTAAAAAAAAAAACTAACTCACAAGAGAATATATAGTGCAACCACTGCAATTCCTGATATGAAGATTGTTTCTTTTGATAGTCTTGATGCTCTCCATCAGGTGTTCATGAATAAGATCAGGAAAAGAGACAGAGTCCATGGTTTCCAAATCCTTAACCAAACCAAAATACGAGACATCTAAATTGTCTCCACTTGAACGACAAAAGAACAAGACGACTAGCATGTAAAGGCAGATAAGGCAGACAACTTCCTCTTCATGACCTTTCTTATCAAGTTTTTCCAACACCAGCCTTTCAATATCATCTATCCACACCTTTGTTACCCGTGCTTTGGGATCTTTGCTGATAAATCCTGGCTTTGTTTTGAATGGGAATTGCTTGACGAGGGGATGTGACTGAGTCATCTCTATCTCTGCCTTCGAAGTCAGAATATCATTTCCTCTATCTCCTTCAATTCTTGGAATCAGAAATGTAACAGCAAGCTCACTAGACGTTGATGCTATGGACTTGTTTTCAGACAACTTGAATGAATGTCGATTCAATTCTTCATGGTCATATGATAGAAAGACTTCATCCATCAGCTTGTTGCTCTTACCATCCAAGTATGCCATGTTTGCAGCATATAACCAGTTATAGAACTTTCCAAACACACACACATTCATCATGTTAGCCTGCAACGGATTCAAACCACCTCTGTATTTTATCTTACTAAACAAGTGACCTACCCTAAGGAAACCTGCTCTATAAGTACCTCCTTGAACTGTAGATTTGGTTTTAGGTTTAACTGCGTAAAAAAAAGAACAAAAAAAATGCATTTTAGGACTGCTATTTAGAATAACAAAGGAATGCATAACAAATATAACAACATTGTTTTATATGCATAACCTGTGATGCAGCAAGTCTAAACAATGCATAACATGTTATGCATTGATTTATTAAGGTGCATAACTAGTCATGCATTTAATATTGGAACTGAATAATATGTCATGCATTGATTTGTTAAGGTGCATAACTTATTATGCATTTAAAAACACAACCCTGCTTAACTCCTTTTCAATATTGAAAAATGCATAACCGGTCATGCATTCATATACTGGGCTGCATAACATGTTATGCATTGATTTATTAAGGTGCATAACTAGTCATGCATTTAATATTGGAACTGAATAATATGTCATGCATTGATTTATTAAGGTGCATAACTGATGCATAACAGGAACAAGAAGGAATTCAACGCACCTTGTTTATAGACAACACATTGCTTATTAGATTCAAAGCAAATCTTACCATCTTCGGCATCATTTGAATTATCATCCTCATTATCTGCATCACCCAATACTTCCTTTGGTGCAGCTTTCTTTGCTTTCTATGCCTTGATTTGCATCTCCTTCAGTGTTTCGACACTATCAATTTCTTCTTGTTCATCTTCAACATCAGAAGGTAAAATCACATTGAGGAGAAAATTATGTTAAAATCGAAGAAGAATAAAGTGATAACTCAAAAAAAATTATGGGTATTCAGGATTAAAAAAAATAAATTCAAAAAAAAAACAAAATCAAACACTGACAGATGAAGCTAATGATAAATCTCACCGGGTTTTTTCTGTTTCTTCGACTTCATTTTTCCTTTTTCATCTGAAGCATCAAGAACAAAAATTAAAATCGAAAATCAATAAAATCAAATGTACCGAATGCATGCAAGAATAAGATCGATTAAACTAGTTTTAGTACCTAATTTCTTCTCTTTTGATTTCTGAAGACGTGTTTTTGTCGATGTTTCATCCATTTTGGTTCTACTGAATTCTAGGATTAATGTTTTTTAGAGTTTGAAATTGATTTTTAGGGTTTGATCAACTTCAATAATCAATCATCCATTACAGTGTTTATGGAGGAATAGGAATAGAAAAACGGATGAAGAAAAAATGAGAAGAACGGATGAAGAAAAAATGAGAAGAAGAGAAAAGAAATGGTTCCGACCGTTTTTGGGAGTTAATAAAACCGCTGAAGGGTAATTGAGGAACTCTGCACGTTTTTAATGATTTTAAATAATGTTGGGCGCGACTGTAGGGAAAAGTAATTCTGGGCCTGGCGGTAAGAAAAAAAAGAATTCTGGGCCTGCGCCTAAGATCCCCTAAACTATTTCAGTTTGTTTAGTTTAACAAACCCATGACCTCTGCAGATAACACAAATCCCGTGGGTCCTTAATTTCTGCCCCTTTTGTCTGGAAAAGAAAAACAAGAACAAACCATTTCTTTCTTATTCTTAAATTCTACCCATAACAAAGCTGCCCAAGGCCATGAATCCATGACCTGTGCAATTAAATCCAGTGGGTCCTTAGGCCGGTTCCTATGGCAACTGGCTAAACCCTCCATTTTCCATGCCAGCTAGCTGGCCTGGCAAACTGGCCGCGCCACTATGGGAGAAAACATAAGCGGTCGAATCTCCACAGAACGGTTGAGAAAAGACCGACCGGCCTTAAGAAGACCCTCGACTCCTAACGGTCTTTTTAAAACCGGTCGGTCTTGTAAACGTCGGTTATTAAATAGTGAAATAACGGCTATTCCCCCTCCCCCCACATTTTCCTATAAATTCACCCCATTCAATTCAATTTAATCACACCTAATTTTCTCATTAACTCTATCTTACTCACTCTTTTGTACCTTAATCATCTGTTTAATTTTTTTTTTCAACTCAATGGATATGGATTTTTCTGACGAAGAAGTGCGTTTTCATATGGATCGATTTGAAGAACAACAACGAATATTCGTTCAGGCGTTGAATCAAATTGATGATGAGTCATATGAAGATAAAGAACTAACCAACAACTTGATGCAGCTATATTCATCGGGGAAAATACCTAGAGATCCAGAGCCAAGAGAAGTCTTCACAAGAAGATATACGTACCGGGGTCGGGATGAATGGCACGAGAATCTTATGCACGATTATTTTCTTCCTAAATGTGTGTTCTCTGATGAAAATTTCCAAGGCCGATTCTGCATGCCCAGACATTTGGTGCTAAAGATTATTGGTGAGCTTTGTCAGGTAGAACTTCAATTTAATTATCAGTATGATGCACTGAATATTAGGGGTCATAGACCTGAACAAAAGGTTACTTCGGCTTTGAGGATTTTAGGATATGGCAGACCTCCAGATTCTAATGATGAGTACCTTCGCATTGGCAAAACAACTGCATACAAGTATCTTGTGTTGTTTTGCGAAACAATGATTAATCATTTTGGTCCTACTTATTTACGAAAACCAACTGACGCAGATATTAGAGAAATATTAAAGCAGAATCAGGAAAGGGGATTTCCTGGAATGCTGGGTAGTCTTGACTGCATGCATTGGGTATGGACCGGATGCCCTACCTATTGGGTTGGTCAGTATAAGGGTCACTACGCAAAACCAACAATGATCCTTGAGGCTGCTGCTTCTTATGATTATTGGATATGGCACGTTTTTTTTAGTCTCCCGGGATCTCAAAACGATATAAATGTTTTACACAAATCGCCTTTATTTGAAGATCTAAAGTATGGAATTTCTCCTCAGGTAAATTTCAGTATCAACGGGAATCACTACACTCATGGTTATTATCTTGCAGATGGAATTTATCCAAAATGGTCAACTTTAGTTCAATGTTACCGTCAGCCACCTGCGGGTGAAATGGGTCGTTCATACTCGTATTTCAATAGTAAACAAATGAATATGAGAATGGATGTGGAGAGGGCTTTTGGAATTCTGAAGCGGAACTTCTCAATCGTTTGTGGGCCTTATCGTGGTTTAAGTGCTCGTGAAGTGCATAAGACTATGCTGACTTGCATCGTTATGCATAACATGGTTATCCAGGAGACTCGTCGTAATAAGAATTGGACTAACCATCAAGATGAGGACTTAAGGCTTGAGATTATACGAGCTAGAGGATTACCTGCAAGGAACTATGCACAAATGACCAGTCATATTGAGAACAAAAATCTGTATAACAGGTTGAGGGAAGATCTCAGAGCGAATCTGTGGATTGAGTTTGGAAGAGATGTGGGACGAATTCAGTAGTGTTTGTTTTATTTGTTTTTGTTTATTTATTATTGTTTCATTTGTTTTTTATTTTTATTTTTTTAAATTGTTTAAGTTTCAGTTGTTGTTCCATAATTTTGTTTTGTAGTTGTTTTTTAAGTTTAAATTTTTTAACGGTCATTAAAAGTAGCGGTCTAGACTTAATCGCTAGCGGTCTAGACTCAACCGCTAGCATTCCTTATAAATCCTTCACTTCATCCGTTTCAAACTCACGCATCACTTCTCTGCAAAAACTTTTCTATTTTCTGGTTAAATTATGGATGATCCTAGATTTACTGAAAATGAAGATTTATCTCTTTGTAGAAACTATGTAATACACTACCCGAAGATAGGTGAAGAACGACGGATGAACGGTTTACCTAGTATGAGTTATTTGGGTAAAATTCATGATGCCTTCTGCACAGAGACAGGTAATCCTCATAACCGGGATCGTGCTGCTTTGTTTTTCCGGTTCATGGATATCAAAACAGAGCTTGTGGATTTTATAGCTATGAAAAGGATTGTCACTCGATACCATCTTAGAGGTAAGACAAATGCTGAATTGGGAATACGAACTCGAGAGGAGTGGCGAAGATGGAAACGAAAGATTTCGAATACAAAGCGCATCACCAAATTCTTAAGGAGTTTTTAATAACTTGTATGGGATGTTAGTCTTAATAATGTTTTCATGGATGTTGTCAATTAGAACAATTAGTTTAAGTTTTAATGTAACGAAAAAAGTAGAACAATTAGAACAATTTCATTCACCATAACCAAACTACTACTACATATTCATTAAAATTAAAGCTGATGCATTAATTAATTAAGTGGCACTACTTCGTCGTCGTCTTCATCTTGAACCCCAAATTGTTTTTCCATGTTTCTTTTGTTTCTTTTTTCTTCTAATTCCTCTGTTAACCTGTCCATCTCCATCTCCCATACCATCAATTGTCTGGCATTCATTTTTTCGGTGTATGCATTTAAAAATCTTATTCTTGTCATAGTCTGAAACAATTTTTTCATGAGTTAGTCGATGTTTTTTCATCTCCTTAGTCAAGAACTTGCTATCTACAACTCTTTGTTTTTCGACGACCTTCTGATGCTCTATCAAAGTTTCCATAGTACTACTACCTCCTTCACTTGCTTCTCCTTCTTGGGTAGCTTTTCTCGCTGCTCTTCCATGATTTCTTCCTAATAATTTTCTCTTAATTGCAGTATTGACATTCAAGTTGGAATTGTTGTTTCTGGTGGTTTATGGTGTAGAAAATGGATTATCTGAAGGGGGATGAGATGATTGAGATGGTTGTGAAGCTGGCGTTGAAGGTGAAAAAGTGTATGGTGAACTTGCAGGTACATTCTGCATGTTTACTAACACTTCTGAATTATATCTAGGCAACACTTTCAAAATATGATAACAACTTTCATAAGCAAAATTTATCCCATGTTTATGGTGCCAATCAGTTTGGCACTTTCGTTCGACAAGACCGCTCTCTCGACCACGAACAACTTGCATTAGAGCAGCGACATACAAGGCAACTTGGGCGTTGATTGTAACAAAGCGACCGGACAATCCATTTGCATCACGCTCGTTGATGTTCATAGTTTCGTTTCGAAACTTAGCAAATATGTTATCCCACAACTTGGTAGATTGTTGACTGGCACTATCGATACTATCTTCTGTAAAGAACACATAGTTTCTGCAAATGCTTTCATATTTGGTTACGGTAAATTTTGGACCCCTAATCTTCTTCTTTTGTTGTTTAGATTGAGTATTAGATTGAGACATATTAAAGAAATTATACAATACAAGTGAATGAAATAGTTAGATGATGAATTTTGTTTTAGATTAACAAATGTGAACAGTAAAGAAGAGAAGATGTGAGTTAAAATGATAGAGTAATGTGGTATTTATAGGGGGAATTATGGCCGTTGGATCAGATTCTACTCAGCGGTGCAAACTAAACCGACCGGTCTTATAAAACCCGGTAGCGGTGTAGTAAACACCTAACAGTGCAAACTGGACCGAGCGGTCGAGACTCGACCGCTCGGTAGAAACTTGACCTAGCCTGGCTAAGTGGCAAGTTTGCCAGTTTGCCCCCTCCATAGTGGGTGCTTAAATGGCAAACATTCATGTTTGCCACACCCATAGGAAGGGGCCTTATACAAACCTCTTTTCTTTTCTTTTTTGGTACACGTCCTTATATAAACCTAATAGACTGATTGTTTTCCTTCTTATTCACTTAGATGCGAGTTGTTGTAAATTGAATTTTTAATGAATTTTTTACGTTAGAAAAATTTCAAAAAATTTAAGCAAAAACATTAGACTAACAATATCCATTGTCAGATAACAGTTGCAACAAAAAATCAGGGTTTTGAGTTTAAGATATAAACTGTTGCGAATTACAGGAATAATTTTCTTTAACCTCATTTTACCTACTTAAATAGTTTAGTCATTTTTGTGCCAGAATAATCTCTGAAGAGAAAGTCGACTACTATACATCTGCTGCCGTTGTGAGGCCGATCGAAATTTTGAAGAAATTTGTTAGGTCAATTTTATTGATATCCATCATTTCGCCACAGAAAATTAATTAGATTGCATATATTCATTTCTAACTCTTTCTGTTTTATAGCACGACTTTTTTACCGTATTTTTCGATTTTTTGTTTTAATTTGAATCAATCAAAGGTGAAATTGATTGAATTAATTCGGTTTTATAGAGTTTTAACTTTATTGGGGACCATAAATCATCGACTATCAATCCAATTTCGGAAAACGATAATCATTTTCAATCCAACTTGATCGAATTGAACGAAATTATAAAAAGAAAAAACTACGCCATAGTTTTCTTTTCGAGGTTTTGTTTTCAAAATAATTGTTGCTCAATTCGACTTTTGATCAAGTTAATGGTGCTTAACATTAGTTGACGGATATAACTCTTTGATTATCAATTCAATTTTGGATAAAATCGATCAAAAGTATTTCAATTGAATCACTCTTTTTTCAAAAAAAAAGTGTGGTGTAACTGACAGAGTGCATTCTTGATCCCTTAGGCACTCTATCCCTTCGGCCCGTGTCCAATTACCTCTTCCTTAATTCATCAACTACAAAACGTACTTTTATTTGACAACATATTTTATTACTTATCTTGCTTAACTAATTAGTAGCTTACTTGAAAATATACTCTTCATATTTCTCAGCAATGGTACCTTTTCGTCCTTCAGCTTGTATTGTGATTTAGAAATAAATTTATACCTATTATTTATCATAATTTATGATGGATATCATGCTAATTCCCTATTGCACATTTGGACCTCAAAGCCCAAATTCAATGTTTGTGTTTTAGGGCCATAGGTGCCTTTACCAATACCATTGATAACACCATCACATATAAAGTTATAAGCATGATCATATTTGGCAGAGATTGTTAACAACAAAAATGTAAATACTTCTTGGCAAGCACAAAATAATATCATGAAGGTAAAATATTTATTAGATTATCTTCCTCAATTGCAGGGACGTTATATTAACATGAAACATAACAAGGCGGCGGACTCAATGGCAAAAAAAATAAAGAGGATACAACATATTCAACACATGCGTCAACTCATATTCAGTAACAAATCCTCCAGTACACTATTTTAAGTAATATTTTAAATAATCAAGAGATTGATAGCCTATTGTACTATATTACTTGATTAATAATATTTATCCTTTCCATAAAAAAATAAAGTACTAATTTTTATTAGAATTTGGCTCACAAAGTTGGAGTTTATTACGAACTCTCGATACACTGCATCCACAATTGCAATCGTATGATCTTGATTATCGAATTTTATTTAATCACGTTTCGCACATGGCACCCATACGGTTTGGATTTAACCCCTTATGTGAATTCAAGAGATTCGTGTTCAAATAATTCGTTGTTGGCTTTCTACTATCTTTATGCTCCACCCAGAGAATTAAAATGGGGTTTTTAACAAGGTACCCTCTTTTAAATAGGCTAGTTTGACTTTTCTCATCCACGTTTAACTTTTCTCATCCCGTTTTTTTCGATAATTAGTTCCTATGTGGTAGTTAGGTCTCCTAGTAAAAGACTATTAAGTCCATGGACAAATCATAAGACAAGGATTGAGTTAGCAGAGCGAGTCAGTAACGAGTCAAATTGTCGCTCAGTGCTATAATAGCAATTGTAACAATCGATGAAAATTGTGTCCATCTTATTCCAAGAATCCTAATTTCTAAACTTATAAACCCAAACATCAAGTTCAGTTAATTGAAAATATTATTATATTAAATTGAATCATCCAAAATTAAAATTATATCCAAACCTTTGTTTTTTTGTCATAAAAATGAGTCTACAATAACAAAATTAGTAAAACTCAATTGGCAGTAGTGGTAGCAGTGGTTTCAGAAGATTTGCAAAGCACTTTTCCTTTTCTAACATCAACAACTTCTTTTGCACCTTCTTCGTATTGATGGAGATAAGGGCTTTAATTATTACCCAATGTATATGCAGCTTGATACATCTTGATCTTTTAAGAATATTATTCTTGAATGTAATAATATTATCACTAATATATATATATTAAATCTGAACCATCATTATTCTTAGCAGTCTTTATAAATAAATTAAAGTTTGTTCAGGTGTTAAAGCAGTGTCAGAGCCTCAAATACTTACAGTAGTCCCTCAATTAATAACCGTTTTTCGTAGAAATTATCCTAAATTTTTTTTATCCTAATTTTCCTCTATTATCTTCCTCTTTAATCTAGATTTACTCGGTTTAAGGTCTGAGATTTCAGATCTACCAGGAAAATCTATGAAACATTAGTATGTTTTTAGTTTTTAATAAAAATATTGTGTTTTCGCAATATTAGGTTTAGGTTTGGTTTTTGTGTTTTCTTTATTAATGGCTACTACACGTCATTTGTTTTTTCATTACGCTTATAAAGCGGTTTATCCCGAGGATTTCTAATGGGATTTATTATTATAATCAGTATATGTGTTACACATATTTTTTCTTCAAATCTTGTCTCAACAACCTTATCTATCTAAGTCAGTGGAAGGAAGAATAGAGAAGATGATTTATGTTGGACGAAATATTTTTTGGTTATTTGTGTGGAAGATTATTCAGGATAGTTTGGTAAAAAAAATTGGATACCAGATTGATTTTGATACAACTTCTTCTCTAATGGATGAGATAAAGGTATATAATTTGGAATTTCAACTGAAGAAAAATCTTAATCTTTTTGAAGTGATAATTGAGGGGGATGCAATCAATAACCAACAAGCCAGTTTGGAGAATGATCAAGATATTCTTTGAAGCATCATATTTCTCACTCGTGGATCAAACCTCTGTTAGTCTCTTCCATGTTATTTGATTTTATATAATCCTAAAAAACGTATAATGATGAAATAGGAGGATGTGTTTATCTACCATCTCTTCTATGTAATCGTTCAAATCTCAATTTGAATGAGGTAGTTTAATAAATAAATCTTAGGGGCCTTTAAATCCCCTCATTCCTTAATAAAAAAAAGTAGTACCTTAATTAAATTAACGAATGGGAGTTTAAGAAAAAATAAAATTGGGACAATGAAGAAGGAGGCGGAAAAGAAGGGGGAGGCGAAAAGAATGAGGAAATAGAAAGTATGAAAAGTATTCTATAAGGATCTTCTACTTTAGGATTTTAATTGTAAGGACGATCTAGTAATTTCAACATAAAAATTTGACAAAGTTAGTTATACTTAACCAAATGGGTAGGTTTGGCTAAAGGTGAGGATATTAAATAAAGAAAAATTTCTTGTTTGGTCCTAAGCCCATAAGGTTATTTATAGCAGGGTCCAACTAGATTTTACTCTTATTCTAAGGTCCAAAGTTATTTGAAAACATGAAAATGACTAATATACCCCACTGTTTAAGTACGTGTGAAATAACATATTTCTACCAAATCGGGATTTTATTTATCTGGAGGTCCAAATTTAATTAAAACATATAAAGGACCATAGATTTGAGTACATAACTGTTACACTGTTTACAAATTTGAGTACATATTTGCTACACTACTTAGGAATCTGAGTACTCCTCAATTCACTTTACTTTATTGCAGCACCAGCACCTCTGCAGTCAACCATTCACAAACTGTCTATACCTTATCGATTCCGAGAGAAGTATCAAGACCTTGGACACAGAGGCTGTCACGAACAATGCCAAGTCGAACAGGACAGCCTAATGAGTCTCTGCCATTCCACTTTACTGCCTGCAATAGTCATGAGTACAATTAAGATACAAAACTTGCAACAAATTTTGGAGCATAAGCTGGGAAATCTACCTCCTTCGCAGCTTCTTCAGATGCAAACTCAACATGGGAAACTCTCCTTAAAGTAGGTTGATACTTGTCGCAAGAGAAATGAACATCAGCGATATCCCCAACATTTTCAAAGAAAATGATCCTATGGCAGAAACAAAAAAATAGTGTTAAGACAGTGGAATGTGGTAAAGGTCAGAAAGGGTAAGGTTAATCAGCATATATACCCGCACATCAGATTTCATAATGTGAAATGGCAGGTTCTTAAGACAAAGTTTTTTTGATGCTCCAGTGCCTCTTGCTTGACGGCAAAGTCCAACTTGACTGCCCGATAATTCTACCCCACTTAGCCTTTCTTCCTGCAGCAGTAAGTTAATTACGAGTACAATCTATACAGAACTTTCAACTGGAGCATAAGTGGGGAAGTTTACCTTCTCTGCAGCTTCTCCATTGCAAACTCAATAAGGCCAGACCAGCCGAACTTTTCATCTTATCGTAAAAGAAACGCACATCAACAATTTTCACAACTTGTTTAAATAACTTGATCCAACAACAACAATAACAAAAGCGTGTTAAGAAGATGAAATGTAACAAATGTCAGAAAGAATAAGGTACAACAATCGCATATATATATACTCACACATCAGATCTAACAGTGTAAAATGGTATGTCCTTCATGAGAAGTGTTTTTGATGCTCCTGGGTCTTCCAATCGAGGGATAAGTTTAATACGGGGACCCAACAAGTATTCACGAAGATTTACTGCCTGCAACAATAAATTAATCATGAGTGCAATTTAATATATACATAACATTTGACTAATTCTAGAGCATAAGCTGGGAAGTATACCTTCTTTGCAGCTTCTTCAGTTGCAAACTTTATATGGCCACCCATTACACTCTGGACTTTCCATCCTTACCGTAGTAATAATAAAGACACCCATCAACAATATCCCCAACCTATTTCAAGAAGTTAATCCCGCAACAACAACAAAACAGTGTTGAGACGAGAAAGGCCAAAAAGAGACGTTAGCAATTATACTGACACACATGAGATTTAACGGTGGAAAATGACAGGAATAAGTGTTTTGATGCTCTGGTGCTTTTCAAAATGACACAATTACAAAATGTATCTATCACAAGTTAGTGCACACCAACCAGAATGTATCCACTGATTTTGTTCACAGTAATCACCACCTACAATTCCTCCTCTATCTCATCTATATCTTCAGTTTACATCAGCAACCCAACCTTCTATGTTCCTCCAAATCCATTTGCAGCACACCTTCTTTCAAACACACATCACAACCAATTTATAACTTCATCAAGACCACCACCAATTTCACAAGCTTGCAAATATGAACCAACAACAACTCATGTTCCTATCATTCAAAATCTGTCATTTCTTGCAATAAGTTCTGAACTGCAACTCCAGATCATCTCCATATCCAATTCCAGTACTGAATCAAACGTAACAAAGAGCATCTATTTCAGTATTTCATATACGTACTGAATCAAACATAACAAGGAGCACTTCCTATCAATATGCGATATATGTACTGAAGATTCATGAACTACAAATCAACAGTATGACAACAACAGGTGACAGATCTATGAAAAATAAGAGAATCGAAAGACATATTACAGTATTTCACATAAGTACTGAAGGGTAAGACTAAAAAGGAGCAAAAACACAGCAAATAGCACCTCCTATCAGTATTATACATACATACTCATGGATCGAACCAAAAAAATTGGAAAAACTTCAAATAAAACAAAATTAGAAGAGTTTTGTATCAGTACGCCATATATGTACTGTCAATTCATACACGAAAAACAACTGTAACAAACCTAAAAACCATAAAAGCGTCAATCAAATCGATTTGATTATCAGAATACAATCAAAAAAACAAATCAAAAGAAGAAAAACCGAACAAAATAATCAAACAAGATGATTAGAAAGCATACATGGAAACAGAAAACAAATATTCTCCTCGTAAATCATAACGATGCACCATCTTGTTCTTCTTCATTCAAAATAAGCTAGGTTTCTGTCAATACATGATATACGTACTGTTGTTTCATACAAAAAAACAAATCTAAAAACAACAAAATGGAACTAGTATGATCAAAGATAATAACGAAATGAACCAAAAACGTGATTATTCATCTAGATCTAGTAAATAATCAAGAAATCAAACATGGAGATCAAAATCCTAATCAAACACCACAACGATTAGACAAAAAAAAACAGTTTGTATCAGTATGCCACATATGTACTGCTGATTCATGAACTAAAAAAATAATTGTATGTAAAGAATCTATCAAAATAACATAATCGAGAGAGTCTTATTTCAGTATCGAAGATATGTACTTATGAATCAAATAACAACAAGTGATAAAACTAAGAACAAAACAGAATCAAAAGCAATTTGTATCAGTATGCAACATATGTACTGTTGGATAACACCCCTGAAACAACAAACAATCACGATTTTGATAAAATAAAAAAGCGAAAACAACAAGATAATCAAATCGAAAGTTCAAATATGTTAAAAAAATCATAATCTAACCAAAAAATTGAATAATTACGATCAAGATTCATCAAAAACAAACCAAAACAAAAATAAACGCAAAAAACAAACAAAAAACGAAACAAGAAAGTGAAAACGTAATCAAAACAATCCAATCTTCACAGATTCAGTTGAAAAAAACAAACAACAGCAGCAGAAAAAGATATTACATAACATACCTGTAAATCTTCAAAGAGATCTTCAGAAAAACTCTAGATCGTAATCCAAAAGCAGAAGCAAAAATTGAGCAGAAGCAGAAAGAGAGGAGGAGAGCGGATCTCGGATTTGGAAAAAATGGTGATTTTTTTTAAAGAAATATATATGTACTATCTGGGAATGGGTAGTTTGGGTATTTTTAAAAATGGATTATGACATCCCGCACGTGTACCGGACCAGGGGATAAAAAATTTGGTCCAATTTCCTCTTTTTCTTTTTATTATGGACCTCTAATTACTGGGCTTTAGTGGGTGGACCTGCCATTAACTAAGACTACCATAATAATACCTATTGGTAATTCCTACTTAAATAAATTCGAAAAAGAATGGGCTACTCTCAAAAATCGAACTTTGTTATTAATAAGGTACTTTATTTATTTCCTCTTTAAAGTTTCCCTTATTAAATCTTTTTGAAATGTGGTATTAAGCTGCCTATGAAAATCATATCTAATGGGGCCTATTAGATGTGAATGAAGTTCTATTACTTGGCGGTATTTTGGGAAAAACTACATTAGTTTTAGTTTTAATTTTTTTTTTTTTTTTTTTTTTTTTTTAATTGTAATGGACTGCTAATTCTTTCCAAGGTTTAAGGAAGAATTCAATATCTATTTAGAAAAAGCTCGTGTTTTTTTTGGGCAAATTCATAAAGTGACCGGCTTCAAACCATATAATTAATAAACCAACAAATATTTCTAATTCTTCTATAAAGTGGCCATTATGTTAGATCTCACACACGGACCCACCAGATCGGTCAGCGGCGTTGAATAAGTCAAACCCGCCTTATAAAATTACCACCTTAGACTTAACCAAATAAGAGATGCGGTGGTGTTATCTTCTCCCATATATTTTTCTCTCTTTTTCTCTCTCGATTTTTCTCTTCGTTCTTCTCCTTCATCATTCTTTTCGTCCGAAAATTGGTTGCAACTGAAAACTAGAGAAGACGGTGAGATTGATTTTTAGAGAACAACTTATTTAAGACGTAGATTTTAGTGAAGACATCTAGTTAATATTTCGGGTTTCAGATAAGGTTTTGATTTTGTGGAGATGAGGTATTTTTGATGGTGGTTTTTAGTTCAGGGCTAAATTTGTAAAACCCTGCATTTAATGTGTCGTCATTCTGCAAGGAAACAGAGCCATGTAAAAGTGATGAGTGTTCAACTTCTTCACTGGCACATTTATTGAGCAACTCAATATTTTCTCATGAAATTTGTCTAGAATGGTGCATGTAGCAACAATCCCAGATATTCTGTAAATTTTGGCGCTTTGCCTATATTACTCAGTTAATATAAGTTTCTTTGAATGCTTTCTTTGCTATGTTCCCCAGCCGAACCCTTAATATTGATATGGCATGACAATTTGTGTTCACTCGCAGCAGAGTAGCACGAATTTCCAAGTATCAAGGTTAAGGTCCTTGCATAAAGTATTTAATCGGAAAGCACACTGCTTTCTGGCAATGAACTTAAAGGACTCTGTGTCAACACATAGAATCCAATAAATTTTGTGATAATTCACAATATTCACATATTACCCTCACTTTTGCGCCTTGCAGCACTATATTAGACCCCGTTGGTCAAAATTAAGCTTAGGCGAACTAAGAAATTAATCCGCCATGGATTAGTAGGTGCAAAATCCTACCCAAAATCAGAAAACAAGGAATAAAAAGAGCCGCAGAATAGGAGCAGCAACAAAGAGAGTTGTGGCCATGCCTTATGCCAGCCGTCGCCATTTGCAAATTATCCACGCCCCATGTTGCCCGACCGGCCTTATTTCCCTGTCGACCAATCAGGTCGCCTTAAACCCGCCACATGTTGGTTGGGCCCACACTTGCCATCCCTGTTTCCCATCGACCAATCAGGCCGCTTTAAATCCGCCACACGCACACCAGAAGTGTGTCCACGCCCCCTCTTGGCCGCCCCCTCTTTTTTCGACCAATCAGGTCGCTCTAAACCTGTTACAGTATCAAAAGAGGCAAAGTTGCGCCAGAAGGTCACAGTGCCAAATTGGCTTTCCAAAAGCCGCGCCAACATGCTAATTGGCATGCTAAACATGCCAAACGTGCCATTCCGCTCCAGCGTGCTAGTGGAATACCAAACATGCCATGCCGCGCCAATACCCTAATTGGCATGCCGAACGTGCCACTTTGTCGTAGTATCATGCCAATCGTGTCAACATGCGCGCCAACGTGCTAACCTACTTCTTGTTCGTGGGCAACGCCATGGTGTGCTTAAATTAGGGTTTTCTAGTCAGAAGCACGACTCTATTTTAGGTGCGTTAACCAAAACCCTAATTTCCAATTGTGGCTCAAATCACGCCACTTTGAGCCCCACAACATGCCACGAGCTATGCGGGACCCATGTACCCCAGGAATGGCGCAATATCATAGCCACTCGTGGAAATACTTTCTCATGCCGACGTTTCCACATGATGGCCTGGCTATGGTTCCTTTGGCGTGGCTCTGGCACCGTTTGCATAAAACGCCGTTGTTCCACGGCCATACCGCATGTCGTATGCGCTAATTAGGGTTTCGTCATGCCAAACCCTAATTTAGGAAAAGTTGCTACGCCAACCAAGCCAAATAATGTTCCACAGAGCATTGGGATTGATGTGGCATCTAGAACTGATGTTTCCATACCACATTTGGGTCTAACACCAATGTGCATGGCCGCTACTTGAACCACCGTGCCACTGGCATGCGTTAAAAGCGCCACTACGCCATTGACATGTGCCAATGGCGCCACTATGCTATTGTCAGACACCAACAGGATGTGGCCATAATCAATGGCTACCCTTTCTCATGAGTTATAATCTCAGCCGTCCAAGTTCGCCACAGAATTGACAGGCTTGTGGCAAGTTTTAGGCGACCAGCCAAGACGAGCCTAATAGCATCACATGTTATTTTCCTGCGGCAAGTCTCTTGACTTTGACTTGCCACACGTAGCAAACTGCTACACGTTTTCCACGAAAACACTAGAGACATCAAACATGTCACAAACTGGGGGATACTCATCAGGGTATTGGTCTGGCGGTTTACATCGTGCGGTGTGCAACACGCCCATTATAAGAAAGTGTCAGGAAACAGGGTAGTTAGTGGTGGCAAGAAGTAATGGGTGTAAACAAACCCGTTTCCTTCATCGTGGAAGCGTGGTTTCTGGCAATTGTACATTATTCCACTCTTCCATCACTCAATCACTCCCACTTCCTACGGGACCAGGGTGCGTTCAATTATGACTTGTATAAATAGGTTTTACATATTTACACCAAACAACAAGTTTTGGTTAGAACAACAACACAGTATCCAGAAAATACCAAAGAACTGATAGCTTTCATTCAACAAGCCAGTTCCAAATTATGATACAAGTCATAAAATAGCCACACCTTCAGAATTAACCATTCTGGTCTCAACACCTTTTTCGCTTCTCTTCCTAAGACCAACCCTTCTGCTTCACTTTGTGACCGAAGCAAGACTGGAACGACCATTTCTTGGTTTAGGCCAGGATTGTACAAATTGATCTCTCGAATCTAAAGTACTCCCGTGCAGTGCATTTGTTTTAGGTTTAGATTTGTTTCTCATCCACACACCCAAATTTTCCAAAACCGGCAGAAACAGTTTTTACCCACAAACAACTGGCGACCAAACTGGGAGAATAATCTCTCGGTTGCAATTCCAATTTCAAAAAGATGGTCGGTCTTAGAACTGATTCCACAAATTCAAGTTCCGTTCAGAACCTGGCGAATGGCGATATCTCCCCTCCCAACGCTATACCCAATGGTGCAGCCAATGAATAAATCCCAAGACTGATCGAC
This sequence comes from Papaver somniferum, assembly GCF_003573695.1. NCBI lineage: Eukaryota > Viridiplantae > Streptophyta > Magnoliopsida > Ranunculales > Papaveraceae > Papaver > Papaver somniferum. The sequence goes on along the minus strand of NC_039367.1, from coordinate 37,906,111 downwards.
TTAGCACGAGTTCAGGAGATCCACACAAGACACATGAACCTGATAAAGGAGGCGATAAACAACATACTCGATTTTCTTGTCAAATTGACATCATATTGGAGCGGTTCACCTGTCCCAGAAATTCCAACGCTAGGGACTGACGCCCCGGATGATCGCCCTCAGATCAACAGTTTCACCACCAACCAGAGGCCAGTAGACCAGGAAGCAGCCTCTTTGGTAGAAAGTTTATGTGAGCTTCTACACCTTTCAAGTAGGGGTGAGCATAAAAACCGGAACCTCGGATTTCATCCGTATCCGTCCGCAAAATTGCGGATGAAACCCAATCCGCAAGATGTATGGGCCGGACACGGGTGAGATTTTCAAATCCGCACATTTTAGCGGTTTGGCTGCGGTTGGATATTGAAATCCGCGGATTCACCCAAACCACAAGGCAGTAAGGGAATTAATAGAATACACACTGAAAAATGATTGATCCAAGATGATTGATAAAGTAGCAAACAATAGAATAGGTGGGAAGATGATTGATCCAAAATGATTTAGATATTCAAACGCATTTTGTTTCCGGTGCATTTTGTGCTAGACATGACTAAACTCATATTTATCGAAGTTTTGTTAAACTCTGTCGCAAGTGCAATTGCAAATACAAGCGCAAAGCAAACAAAGTCTTGCTGCTCAAATGTCAAGAGCCTGTCACCAGCACACAGATCAAAATGAAGTGAGTCTTGAAGACTGTTGATCCCATCCTCTCCGCCTCCTCACCCATCATGATTTGTCCCTTTATTTCGTAGCTTTATTTCTTAATGGATAAAGAGACTAGTCTGGGTTTGCCTTAGTGTAAAGATGGATACACCAAGAATCAATAATGACTTTTTCTTCTTAGTGTTCTAGTTTTTTATTTTGTGATTGGATTAGTCAAGTCAGGATGGATTCTCTTCCAGTGCAATAAATATTCCTCACTACAATATTATGTTGGGTGAAGAAAGTACCAATATCTGCATTTTGTTACTGCAGTGATCATAAAGGCTTTATCTCTGCATCTTAAGGGAAAATCTGGGGTGTAACCAGCATTTTCGTGGCTTTTGCTACTGTGTATTCTAGTTGTGCATACTTTTGATATCTTTCTGTAAACATCTTTTGGGGGTTTATTAATGTTGCAGTATGCAAGATGATTGATCCAAATCTACCAAGAGATCTAAAATGAAGACATGTGGTGACTATGTGGGTCTATCCCATTCGATACTGCAGTATATGCGGATTTGCTACAGTCTAGACTCCATCTATACATGGATAATAATCCACCTTGCCAGCCGATAGACAGAGGTGATCGAGCATCATTCATCTCCATATACAAATTTCATCCTTTATCATATATTTTTTTTACTAAACCGAGGTTAATCCGCATCCGGCTCGTATCATCCGTTGATCCGCGGATGTAAAATCTGTGGGTGATTTGTTTGATTTTCCAAATCCGCAACTTTGATGGATTGGACGCGGGTGACCTCTAATCCGCAACCGTCCATCCGTTACCCGCCCCTACTTTCAAGGAATCAGCGAGCAGAGACATTTGATGTAATCAATCAAACATCCTTGGATGCGCGTTTGGCTCCTTCACATCCAGAGACCTCAAGAATGTCAGAGATGTCCGTCAACAATGTTATATTTACCGAAGATGACATGATGGCAAAAGAAGGTCATAATAGAGCTCTACATGTCACTGCACGCATTAAGAATTCAGAATTCAAAAGAGCTCTCATTGACACAGGATCATCCTGGAATGTTATTACTATTAGAACACTCAAGACAGCCAAGGTGCGTCCAAATGAAATCGTACGAAAGCCTACCACAATGACGGATTTCGAAGGAAACCAAACCAGCACATATGGACATATCAGTCTGAATCTGTCAGTAGGACCAGTCCAGTCAAAGGTAAAATTCGAAGTAATAGAGAAAGAGCCGGACTACCACATGATATTGGGAAGATCGTGGCTCCATGACAACAGGATCATCCCTTCAATGTATCACCAATGCCTGAAAACCATGCTAAACGAAGAAGTTGTCCGCATTCCCGCGTCATTGTCTCCTTATGCACCAATTTATGGCATGGAGCTGTTCGAGCCAAGGGAAAATTCACGAAACTCGTCAGGAAAGGTTTACTGCACTCCACTCCCCACATGGTCATCAATTGAGGAGGAGGATAGACTGGCGTCCCTAAACAAAGGGACCCAGTCTCATGGCACACCTCCACCCACAAGGCACGCCAATTTCCCCTCATCAAACGGAAGGTGGCTCATCCTCATACAAAAAGAGAGAGGGCTTTTGTTGCAAGCCGTGATGAAAAAGAGAAAACCGTATATCGGCGCCGCTGTTAGCAATTAGCAGGGGAGACTACCATCCAGTCTCTCCGCCTAATGGAATGTAATCATAATGACAAGCTACAAGAAGAAGTACCATACGCTCTGCGACAGTTGCAAGACGTCACGAATTCCACCACAGATGAACTCGAGATTGTCAACATCGGAAGTGAAGAATCCCCGCGACCCGTCTACATTATCTCGGCTCTATGTACAGACAAACGCACAAAACTTGTGAACCTTCTTAAGGAATATCAAGATGTATTCGCATGGAAATACGAGGAAATTCCTGGCTTGGATGAAAAACTGGTCACTCATCATCTACACATAATATCCGGATCCAAACCAGTCAAGCAACCTCCAAGGCATTTCAGACACCATGTGAAGGAACAAATCAAGACTGGGATTCAGAAGTTGCTAGTCGCCTGTTTCATCAAACCCATTCACCATCCTACCTGGTTGGCCAATGTGGTCCCTGTAAAGAAGAAGAAAAATCAAATCAGGTGCTGTGTCGATTTTAGGGATCTGAACAAATGCTGCCCCAAGGATGATTTTCCTCTTCCCAACATTGATATGCTGGTATACGCCACCAGTGGGCATGGCATGTTCTCCTTCATGGACGGGTACAACGGATACAATCAGATAAAGATGTATGAGCATGACGCAAGTAAGACAGCTTTTCGAACCCCTCTCGGAAATTTTTATTATACCGTGATGCCTTTCGATTTAAAAAATGCTAGCACTACTTACCAACGCGCCATGACTGCAATTTTGCACGACATGATGCATAAGCAAGTTGAGGATTACGTGGATGACATAGTGGTCAAATCAAAAACCCGAGCGGCACACACAGAGGTTCTGCGACAAGTGTTTGAAATATGTCACGAGTACAAACTGAAAATGAACCTTTTGAAGTGTGCTTTTGGCGTCTCTTCAGGCAAATTTCTGGGATCCCAAGTGACTGCTGAGGGAATCAAGGTGGACCCAACCAAGACCCAAGCCATCCTCACGATGCCGCCTCCTCGAACGGTGAAAGAACTCTAGAGCTTTATGGGCAAGGTAAATTACATTCGGCGCTTTATACCTCGTTTAGCCCAGCTTATCGCTTCGTTCACCCCCTTACTGAAGAAAGGAGAAAGTTTCGTTTGGACCGCGCTACAACAAGAGGCGTTTCAGAAGATCCAACAAATATTGTCATCCCCAGCAGTCATGAAGTCTCCTATATAAGGAAGACCATTGTGTCTCTACACCGCTTTCAGTGATACTGCAGTTGGAGCTCTCCTCGCTCAAGAAGATGATGAAGGAATGGAACATCCTATATACTATTTCATTCGAACTTTAAGGGATGCTGAACTCAGATATCCTAAGGCATAAAAAGTGCACTTAGCCCTAATTCACTCCATTCAGAAGTTTGGACATTATCTGTTGTCAAACAAAGTGGTGCTGATATATAAGGCTGACCCCGTCAAATTTTTGCTTTTGAAACCGGCCTTGATGGGAAGGTCGGCCAAATGGCTCCTCCAAATTCCAGAGCTGGATATAACATGCGCTTACCCAAGGGCCATCAAAGGAAAAGCAGTCGCAGATTTACTAGCAACTTTCCCGGGAGAAGGAACCGCCGCACTGCATGAAGACCTTCCTGGAGAATTTCCAGAAATCTCTTTTGTTAAAGAAGAAGCGTGGATACTGTATTTCGATGGCTCTATCACCCCTAGCAATAATACTGGGGGAGCGGGTGTAGTTCTGGTGTCTCCCACTGGTGAAGTCTTTTCGCATTCCTTCAAGATGGACTTTCAGTGCACCAATAATTCAGCGGAATATGAAGCTTTTCTCATAGGGTTGTCGCTGGCCAAACAAGCAGGCGCCACATACCTGGAAGTTAGAGGCGACTCTAAGTTACTGGTTAACCAGATGAATGGAGTATACGCACTAAAAGAAGTAACACTGGCTCCGTATAGATCTGAGGCGCAAAAGTTATTGAATTACTTCGCTGGTGCAACCATAACTCATGTCGGTTGAAGTAACAACAAACACGCTGATTGCCTACCCACATTAGCCTCGAAGATGCAATTCGAAGGTTTAGAAGAAACCATAACAGTGGGGAGACGGACTGTAGCATCGACATGGCTCTGCCACCCATAGCAATAATATAAGGTTTAGAAGAAACCTTAACAGTCCAAGGATGCTGAAACAAACGATTGGAGGACACCGATTATCCAAGAGCTCAACAGTTCACTTTCCCAAGGAAAGGTTAGTCTCAAAACCCTACAAAATTTCTTTATGCTTCATGGAGTGTTGTATCATCGAAACCCAGATGGCTCCCTGTCAAGATGTCTCGGCGATGAAGAAGCATAGCTACAGCTTAACCACGTTCGTGGCGAAGTTTGTGGACAAACGTTGGTGGTAACTATTTACCGTCGTCTTCAACGTGGCTACTACTGGATGGATATGGAGGTTCAGTCTCTATTGCTCCAAGGGTCTTGCTCCAACTGTCAAGCACCGCCACATCAGTTGGGGATCTTTAACATTGACCATGCTGGGGACTGGCGAGGGCCATACATCAATTACCTCCGCGACGGTGTATTCCCTGCAAATAAGAAAGACGCAACCAAGATGAAGCAAAGAGCCAAAATATTTGTGTTTCAT